>NW_027664776.1:0-365000 GCF_963921795.1 Nannobrachium achirus | reverse complement strand
ATGTGGCGGAGAGAGTCGCAGCCCCAGCCTGAAGCCTCAAAAGTCTAGTATCTGCTCTCATTACGGGATAGCCCTTTTGGAGTAATGGTTAAGATATTGGACTTTCACGCGGGATACCCGGGTTCGAAGCCGGGTGAGGAGGTTCGGATCACCTCCGTTACACATATAACCTGTTTGATTCACTTCGGGAAGTTTGGGGTGTGACAACTGTTATGTTTGTTATTACTACTCATACATGTTGTTTTGCATATTATTGTAGGCCTATTGTCTTTTGTCATTGAATGTCTCGATGAACTGAATACAAAGGAATGCAATGGAAATGAGCCCTGGCTTTTTAGTTTTTTCAATTAGTGAGTCCCCTCACATCTGTGGGCAAATTACATTCTGCACATAATTCCACATCAAACTTTGCTCTGAGTCTAATGATCATTACATCCTGATGTGAAAGAAAATGTGTCAAAAGAATAAAATATGACGGTTGTTATGCAGTTCTTTTTTTTCTATATTTCTCCCCAATATAGTAGTTATGCCAAATTATTCTTCCCCACACTCATTTCTCTCTTCACTAGTGACTAGTGAATCAGTCTGTCAGTCATTCAGTGACAGTTACACATCTCCTCCACCAGGGGGCGAAAGGCATTAAAGCAGCAGTGCCTGGATCCATTATTGCGCATGCGCTAAACACGTTGATCCGGAAGCCGGATCTTCCGGAAGTAGAATGTTCCTCGCGTGGCGTTTCCACAACAAAGGAACCGTTGGTGTTTCATGGTGGTTTTGGGACGCGACCAACAAACCTAAGCATAAAGGTGGTTGCCGGGGGGCAAGGAGCTCCGCTGTGTTCACTTGGACCGCGCGGAGGTGCCGAAAGTCGGGGTCGAAGATGTACTATTCTGTCCCTATCAGGACATAACTCGGACGGACTTTGCAACGCTCGACACGGAGACTCGCTCGCTTTAGCTCGGTGGCGGTGTCTCACGTGGATCAAGTCCGCTTGAGTGTTGGTGTTTAGTTTCATGGTGGTTGGGACACAGCGCGTGGTGAAAAGCTTCTCATATTAAAAGGAGTTAAAACGCTTCAAATGGAGTCTGTACGGCTGAAGATAAATGAACACATGACGTCGGTGGGAGAGGAGATATTGTGTGTTTTGGAAAAGCAACAAAGTGTTGATGTTTGTCGCGTGAAGCTCGACGTCAGAGTGTTTGTGTTGGAGCGCCTCCGTGCGGCCGCAGAGGTCATGTGCAACCTCTTCCAGAGAGAGATGGAGACACTACACAAAACCCAACTACACACTGCAGGTATGTCTGTTACACACATAGCCCCATTCTATATGGGGCTATTACACACACAACACCACACTACACACTGCAGGTATGTCTATTACTAGCTCCTTTCGGAACTCCTCACTCAGGAGCTAGTCTATTACACACACAACACCACACTACACACTGCAGGTATGTCTGTTACACACCCATCACCCAACTACACACTGCAGTGTCTGTTACACTTAAACGTAACTGTCTCAGAAGCTTAATTTCAAATATAAAGTGCTTATTCCATGGCCATAGATGTTGCAATTCTCTTCGGGTGGGTACAAGTAACCGTATCTTCAGTAGTGTGCAATAAAAATGCATTTTAATCTGAATGGTGGCCATTTTCTGCGTATTTCCTCCATATGTTTCAACTGATTGATTGATTGATTGATTGATTGATTGATTGAAGACTTTATTAGAAGTTTGCATAGGAAAAGGTACAGTTTCATGACGGTACAGTTCACTGGTACAAGGTCTACTAAAAGGAGATCCTAGAAAAGACTAAGCTTATTTCCACAGGAAACCATTTAAGTATCTCATATATAACACTGAATGACAGACGAACTACGCAACCCTATCGGTTGGGGTTGTTTTGAGGTCCCAGTAGACAGAGGCTAACCTGCCGACCCGAGTGAATGCTAACCTGCTCATGCAGGTAAACCCTAACATTAAGCTTAAACCTAACCCCTACCCTTACCCTAACCAGACTACTGGGACCTCGAAACAATAGAAATAACAAGATTCTGCCTTTGGTTGGGCAGGTGTACGGCACTCTGAAATGGCCACTCTTTATTGAAAGATATGGAAGGCAAGGGCGGCAGTGGCTCAGGGGTAGAGAAACCGTCATTAGAACACAGAGGGTTCCCGAAGGATTCCCAGTTTGATCCCGGACTCCCTCAGAGTTGGTGTTGAAGAGTCCTTGAGCAAGAACCCCTAGTTGCTCCCGATGAGCAGGTTGGTGCCTTGAATGGGTGAATGTAAATCTATGTAAAGCGCTTTGGATAAAGTCGCTATATAAATGCACCATTTACCATTTAAGGGTACTTCTGCTGGCCTGAAGAGAATTGTAGAATCAGTGGTCATCGAGTAAGCACTTTATATTTCATATATTTATATTTATAGATCAGGCTTTTGCTGTGGTAGCCTATATCCCTACTCTCTCTCTCATAATGTTCATAGGGCTCAATAGTGGGCACGTTTGTCATACTACAACCAGACAGGTTAAAAGTATCAATTTCAGACATATATTTCCAACAACCTCTTGAATAAAAATTAAAAAAAAAGCTGAAACTACCGAACGAAACCACTTTGCACAGTGATATCGATGGTTAGTTAATCGAAGGATAGTCGCTCAGTCGTAAGTTGTAACTCATGACATGAGTTTTGTTTGTAGTAGTCCCATACATACATCATCGTGTTCATGCTTAGCTGCACACTTCTCAAAATGAAAATCAAAACATATCGGGCGAGACTGATTCATCAACAAAAGAAGTCATGCCCATATGGGCTGTCCAGATATGGGCATGAAAGGGACAAGGACTGACAGATATGTATGGCCATATCAGTTGGATTGGCGGTGCGACAGAGGTGTGAGTGCTCCATTGTGGCCCAAACTCTTGACCTATAGCAGCGAAAATAGCTTACATCAGGATGGGGACAATTAATTTATCTCTTAGAACAAGTAGTGACTGATCCTTTCAACTGAACAAAACATACTAAACGTCTATAGTTTGATTTGATTACGTCATGGTATAATATACGGTTGCTGCATGGTAACCAAAAGTTCTTTCTACTGGTGATTTTCACAGAGCACCACAGGGAGAGGTCTACAGAGTCTAGAGAGATGGCCTCCCAAACATATTCAACGTTGTCAGAGGAACAGCGAGAGATGGACAAGGGACGTGGACTGTTGGATGCAACGATGCAACCTGTAGTGAAGTTGTACAGGATAGGTATGTAGTGTTTTATTTTCTTTACAACCTGTAGTAAAGTTGTACAGGATAGGTATGTAGTGTTTTATTTAATGTGGTTTAATCCTGTAGTAATGTTGTACAGGATAGGTTTGTAGTGTGTTAATGAATACAAGAATTCAAGCCCAAAACACGCTTGCCCCGTGTCAAATGCTGGCGATATTGCAACGTGCGGCAACAGGTATTCCTAAAAGCAACCTCTATGTCTATGTCTAAACGTATTCCTAAAATTAACCTTAGTAAAACTAGGTCTAAACCAAACCTTATTCTTAAATCTAACTTCAGTAACACTATGCTTAAACCTAATAGTTTGGTATGCTATGTATTCCCGTAGGAATCTTTTGCCAAAATTGACGGGGGTCAAATTTTCAGACCCCTCCCTCTAGGCCTGGGCGATATAGCTTTTTTTAATATCGGTTTGATATTAAAAATAATATTGCGGTATTCGATATTATCGTCCAATAAAACAAACCTGTAATAGCGCATATGACATTATTTCTTCATGGTCTAAATGTGTATTTATTTTACGCCACTAGAGGGCAGCGGACAGCAATGTTAGAGCCTCTAGGGCACCCTATGGCCCACGTGCAGCGGCATAAAACATTTTAAAAATAATGAAAAGAGGACGAAATATATGATGTACCAAGGTAACAACATTTATTAGTCAACACAATGAAACCTGGGTTACAAAACAGTGGGCATAAAAGCCAATTTCTGCTAAATACTGAAACGAGGTAGACTAGTCAGTCATATATTGAACACACATAGCCTACTTTCAACATACAGTAGCCAATACTCACAGGCCAGTATAGGCCAAAATAAATCTTAATACAATCAAATGTCAACCTTGTAAACATGAAACCATTAAATGGTTTTATAAGAGTGCAAATAAATACAGTAGCTTGTACTGTAGCCTTAGTGCAAGCACATAACAAAACAATCTCGTATTTTTTCTTGTAGTTTAGCAAAATAAGAAATAAAGTCGTCACTCTTTTCAGTGCAGTGGCAGATTAGCGGGCCAATAATAATAATTCCAGTCCCTTGTAAACAGCTGTTAGGACGTCTATGTCAGCCCATGTTAGTTTCAGCTGGGTTCTCCTGTCAGCAGCCAGAACAATCATGACCGACTCAGCGTGGGCCAGGAAGCGCTTGACCAAGTTTAGAGCCCCAGCGTGTGGGGCAGTCCTGTAAATAAATAAACAAACAATTAGCCTATATAGTCAGCTGTAATTTACGTGTTACAAGCGAATATCACACAAATTGTAATACAAAAAATCATGAACATGAACATTCATATTGTATTTAACTTTTGGTGGATTAAGAATATATATATGTCACGGTTAGATAGAGAAACTGTTAGATCGAGAAACGGAGCGCTCGTCGTGCGGCGCGGGGTGGAACAAGCGGTCGCTTTGAGCCACAACAACGTAGCGTCGGCAGGAATGATAGCCTCACCCCACGGAGGTTAGGGTTAGGGTTAGGTTAGGGTTAGGCATAGTTTTACTGAGGTTAAGGTTAGGGTTAGGGTTAGAGTAAGGCATAGTAAGCTAATGGCTAAACACAGCCGAGCTGGGCTAGTAAATAAACGAAAGAGAGTCGCAAACGAGTGACGTCAGCGCCTACACTAGTGAATGCAGAGTGAATGGCTGTTGTCGCCATCTTGTGGTGATTGGTGTGTGGTGAACTACAAAACGAGCGCTCTTACCATGATTTTACTGAGTTACCCAATCTAACTGTAACATATATATTATAAATAATATATTTACCAGCATATTACCGTTTTCAGACTTTGTATCTTTGCCCCCCGTTCTGCCTGCTGCATGCGTAGCTCCCTTTTACGGTTCCAGCTGTGTGAAAAGGCCCCGGCGATGTTACGGACGTTGGCCAGTCTATCCAACACTGGCTTTTTCTGCTCCGTAACTGTGTTGGTAACAGCTAAGTTGAGATTGTGACCGAAACAATTTATCCAGGGCCATCCCAGATCCCTGATTGCGGCAGCAATGTTTGCACCGTTGTCTGTCGTGATGGCTGACATTTTGTTTGGATCAAGATTCCAATTCTCCAGTGCCGAGTTGAGTGCTGTGGCTAGATTTTCTGCTGTATGGTTTTCTGGAAGGTGGCTGTTCTGAAGACAGCGGGACTCGAGGTCCCATTCTGGTGTGATTACGTGGCCAGTCAGTGACATGTACGGGGCCATTCTTCTGTCTGACCACATATCAGTTGTGCATGAGTAGCTGTCTGCGGCCGCTAACAGCTCTTGAAACTCAGTTTTCACTTCATTATACAGTTCGGGAATAGCTTCTTTTACGAAGTGCTTACGCCCAGGCAGCTCGTACTGTGGATCAAGCGTTTCTACCATTTCCTGGAATGATCCTTTCTCCACCGTGCAGAAAGGGACCATCTCTTTCACCAGGTATCTCGTCACAGCACGGGTGCATGTTTTCCACCGCATACCATCTCTGTTGTACTTCGTTAGTCTCGCAAAAGCACTTTGAACTGATGGCTGTGTTGGTTTAGCTTTGGGCCGTTCTGGGGGAGGGAGCCCCAGCATGGCAAACTCACGGGGATGATGCTTCTGTAGGTGAAATCTCAAATTGCTCGTATTTCCTCCGCTTGCTTTGACGTCTTTTGCGCAAAGCTTGCAAACGACCACATCCAGATTAGCTGGTTCTCCATTTTCATTCGGCTGAAACCCGAAATGCTGCCAAAGAGGACTTGTTTTTTTAGCCACAAGTTTGCTCGGACTCACTCTGCGTGCCACCAAGCGTGCCGCCATGTTGCGTTTACCTTCCTCTGAGGAGCCTGTCCCATGTGACCGCGGCTCTGCTCCGCCCGGCACACATTGTCAGCGTCACAGTACTGTATGTACAGTAGGTTATTGAATAGAATTATCACACACATATAGCTACCGTGCTTAACAAAACATCTAGTCGTGTTTAAAGGCACAAAAAATATATATATATATATATATTTTTTTTTAACGATATTGACGGTATTAATTTTTAATATCGATATTGTCATTTGATACCGCAATATACGATAAAACCGGTATATCGCCCAGGGCTACCTCCCTCATTTCCTGGGGGGCGGGTCACTTCATTTTTAACCCTATTAGGCTATGTTTTCCCAATTTCCCATAGGAGTTTTTTAGCTAAAATAGTTTTTTAAATACTCAAGCGGTCCCTGGCCTAACATGTCAACTTCTCCTTGGTTGATCACACAGTCAGGAGTTCCTTGATGGACATGGTGAGCTTCATCTCTGGATGAAGACTTCGTATTTTCTAATGACTGATCCATATACCTAATATTACCCATTAAAGACAACTCAACCCTCAACATAGCCAGTGGAACATCGTTATGATGTGTTTGTTGAATGCATCCTGAAGATCTGACAGCTTCAGCTTGCTTGGTGTCTTTTGCATGTTCTGAAGCACACCCATGGCATCAACTATAAGAACTTTGACAGAATAATCGTCCTCCGTCAGATCATGCTATGGGACACCTAACCCTAACCCTTTCTACAGGGGCTCTGCCGAAAATTTGACCCCCATCATTTTCTGATAGTTTGGACCCGATAGAAGCCAAAACAGGAAACAAAACAATATTGGCAAAAAAAACCTATGGGAAATTGGGAATAGATAGCCGAATAGGGCCAAAACTGAAATGACCCGCCCCCAGGAAATGAGGGAGGGGTCTGAAAATGTGACCCCCATCATTTCGTTTTTTGTTTTAAACATATTGGATAGTGGATACACCGCTGGAATAATTAATCATAGATCAGAATATAAGTAGCCTACTTCTACCTTTGTAGTCATCTCAAAGTAAAATCCACGTTTTGCTTGCTTGGATTAGAATCCAGAGAAGTGATCACTGTTGCCAGCCAGCTGTGTTGTTAGGTTAACGAGGCTCGTAGAGAATGACCCTGATTTGACATAGATGCGCGTTTTGCCTCTCTCTCTCTCTCTTAGTTTAACGAGGCTCGTAGAGAATGACCTCTCTCTCTCTCTCTCTGCAATGTGAGAGATAACTGCTGTAACGTTACTGTAAACTTAGTTCCAAAAAAACATAATTCCAAAGTCATTGGAGTAGATATGGACAACAGTTGTTGTCGATCTAAGGATAAAGTTTGTAGTTACCTTAAACGGTCATTTCCACAGGAGCTAACAGTTAGAAGCTAGATGTAAGGAGGATGAAGCGTTGCCATTCAGTTTCTGGGACAGAAACACGCAAACAGGTATATAAAAAAGGGTTGCCAGATCCTGTTTATGCCAGCAAACAGGTTTATAAATCATGCCAAGAGCGAGGACCCCAAATGTGTAATATAGTGTACAGAAAATGGGGACTATTTGGCCTATTATTGTTGCTATTAACCATTATAAACAAATAACCTTGAAAATAATGAAGGGTAGACAATAGTGCCACTATCTTATACGATATGATAATATATCGTATCGAGAATCGAATCATGACCGTAGAATATAAAGTTGAATTTAATTAATATATACAATGTCAATGTTGTGTAAGAGGAATCATTAAATATACTAGAAAAGAAAATTTCTAAGAAATTTTAAGTGTGCCTGCAGCTCGCTAAGTCTGTGCAACCTTGTGTAGCGGTTGGTGTTAGCATTAGCGTTACATTTTTTAACATTAGCCTTTTTTGCATAAGCTTTAACATTATGGTTCTTCATATGACACCACCCACATGTCTGTACGACAAACGGTTCACGAGAAAAAGGGTCACTTCCTGTTTGGTGAGGGGCACTTCCTGTTTGGCGAAATAGGCCCCAATTAAGGTTAAGGACTCTTAATCAAGTCATTTCACACCACCCACGCGTCTGCACGACAAACGGTTCACGAGATAAAGGGTCACTTCCTGTTTGGTGAGGGGCACTTCCTGTTTGGCGAAATAGGCCCCAATTAAGGTTAAGGACTCTTAATCTTGTCATTTGACGCAACCCGCGCGTCTGTACGACAAACGGTTCACGAGATCAAGGGTCACTTCCTGTTTGGTGAGGGGCACTTCCTGTTTGGCAAAATAGGCCCCAATTAAGGTTAAGGACTCTTAATCTTGTAATTTGACGCAACCCGCGCGTCTGTACGACAAACGGTTCACGAGATCAAGGGTCACTTCCTGTTTGTTGAGGGGCACTTCCTGTTTGGCAAAATAGGCCCCAATTAATGTTAAGGACTCTTAATCTTGTCATTTGACGCAACCCGCGCGTCTGTACGACAAACGGTTCACGAGATCAAGGGTCACTTCCTGTTTGGTGAGGGGCACTTCCTGTTTGGCGAAATAGGCCCCAATTAAGGTTAAGGACTCTTAATCAAGTCATTTGATGCCATCCACGCGTCTGTACGACAAACGGTTCACGAGGTAAAGGGTCACTTCCTGTTTGGTGAGGGGCACTTCCTGTTTGGCGAAATAGGCCCCAATTAAGGTCAAGGACTCTTAATCAAGTCATATGAAACCATCCACGCATCTGTACGATAAACGGTTCATGAGATGTAGAGGCACTTCCTGTTTGGCGAAGGGCACTTCCTGTTACAGAGGGGGCGGGGCTTAATCAATTACAGCTCATCCCTATTGGCTGGAAAAAGACCAAAGTTGTGTGTGCATTTTAAAGTTTAAATCACGTTGCTAGGCAAAAGTATGGCGCCAAAGTTTCTGGTTTTTTTTCGGAGTCCCCCATTCAAAGTCAATGGGGGTTTTTGAGCGTAGTTTTTTACGAATTACGTTGCCATGGTAACGCGGATCGGAAAGAAAAGTAATAGCACACCATTCCTGGCCGAGCCGCACATTTTGATGTATATATTGCGGGGGTGGCATAAATCTTGCGGCAGTTATTACGTGCAGAAATTTCCCCCTTCTAATCAATGGGGTTTTTGGGCGTTGTTTTTTGCGAAGTACGTCGCCATGGTAACGCGGATCGGAAAGAAAAGTAATAGCAACCTATTCACGTTTTGATGTATATATTGCGTGGGTGGCGTAAATTGTGCGGCAGTTATTACGTGCAGAAATTTGCAAGAACATTACTTACTTACTGACTTACTTACTTAAAGGGGAAGACCACCCATTTTCAATATTGAACTGTGTCATTAATAAACCTTTAGAGGAGTTGTGTGGAAATAGAAAAAAAGTTCCCCCTCCTCTGTGTTGCCTAGAACTGGAGGATTGATTTTGAGGTTTGTATTGTAAAGTACAACTTGATGACATCACACATTGTACTTTACAATACAAACCCCAAAATCAATCCTCCAGTTCTAGGCAACACAGAAGGGGGGGAACTTTTTTTCTATTTCCACACAACTCCTCTAAGGTATATTAATGACATATTTCAATATTGAAAATGGGTGGTCTTCCCCTTTAAGGGATATTACACTTTCAAAAAAACTTTTGGTCATTTTATCGTCTAATCAGGCTTTTATGAACACCCTGAACAGTTTTTAATTTGCTTCATTCAATATGTTGATATTTGATGTAAATGTTATCAGGCCCTCCAGGCCCAGGGCCTCTCCCCACACACACCCATTGTAACTTCAAACTACATTTTAACCATGATAAATTCATTAAAAACAACCATTATTTTTTCTGGTGACTCAAACTACAATCCTAATACGTGAACAGGCCGTGTGTTTTCAATAACTTTTTTCATTTATTTTTAATAATCCATTTTTGTATTAAATATTTTTCATTTTCCCAAATAATTATTAAAAATAAATGAAAAAAGTTATCGAAAAAACACGGCCTACTCACGTATTAGGAGGGTAGTATGACTCACCAGAAAAAATAACTGGTGTTTTTAATGAATCCATCATGGTTAAAATGGAGTTTGGAGTTACAATGGGTGTGTATGGGGCCCTCCTCCTGGAGGAGGAGGACTGATAACATTTACATCAAATATCTACATATTGAATCAAGCAAATTAAAAACTGTTCAGGGTGTTCATAAAAGCCTGATTAGATGATAAAATGACCAAAAGTAATTTTGAAAGTGAAATATCCCTTTAACACTTATGTAGCCATGATTTTTTTCTCCTCAATGGGCCACGTTGCCATGGTTACCATAGACTTCCATGTAATTGCGCAATTGTGTAAAAAGTGCACGCCCATGCCTAGATGATGCACCACGTGTGTGCAGGCTGTTCACAGCTTTCAAACAAAAAAATCCGCTTGGAAATCCGTTCAGGCATTCATGATTTATAGGTCATTATGTTTTCTTCAGATGTCAACAAACATGGCTGCCATGTTTGAAAGAATGGGTTTGTATGGGGGTTAAACATGCAATTTCGCGATCGCGATCATGCCTAACACTAGCCTAGTTCCAGACCCTGAATTGCTAGCCACACCCCTTTAATTTTTTTGTTTCTGCGATTCAGGTCTAGAATCGCTCTCAATGAGGAGGCCTGCCTCGGTTGAAAATCCAAACGGGCGAATCAGCGTCGTGAATCAGCGTCTTGTGATCAGCGTGGGTGGGGGTTTCCCAGAACTCATGTGTGTTTCCAAGTAGGCTACACCAGCGCCGCCGCCGTACCGTACCGCACATCGTGTCGCGGTAAAATGCGGTAAAATGCGATCGTATCGATCTCGCTATGAAACACCAGTAGCAGGCATGTTATGTTGTGTTTGATTACTAGTTCGTAGTGCTCCTATTCTGACTGTTTCTTTGGTTAGCAAGTAGCACTAGCAAGCAACAGGTTAGCCACTAGCCAGCCAGGCACACATAACAACACTATGTCATGTGTTGGTCGGTGAACCAATCGCTGAACAGTGCCTCATTTCGGCAACGCCCATCCCTGCAAAGGCTGTGGGCGGAACTGACTTCAGACTGAATAATGAAGTGAAACGAAATGTCAATTCAGGCTGAGTGTCAGGCTAGCCTAACACATTTCTGAAGGTCCAAAAAACATTTTTGAAAAAAAAAAAATCTTTTTTCTTCAAAAACGGCCCAAACTCGGGAAACTCGGGGTTGGCACCACATGTGTTAAGTATCTATCTAGGTCGTCCTCAGACGAGCCCTCCATCGTTGTTTCCAGTCATCTCGGTTCTCCATACATCTGGCCAGCTCATTGGTGTTCTGTGTCCCTACGTCTTCCTTGAGTATGTCCACGTATGTTTTTGTGGGACGTCCTCGCGGCCGGTGCCCGTGTGTTGGCTCCCACAGTACCAATTTGCTGGCTGGAAGCTCCTGGTGTCTTTGGCAGTGTCCTGCTAGTCTCATTCTTCTGGTGGCAATTTTCTCGCTTACCTTTGGTATTCCCTCATACAGGCTCTCGTTTGTAACATGTGCACTCCTGTTGATGTTGAGTACTGCACGCAACATTCTAGTGTAGCACCCGTCTAGAGACTTCTGCAGGGTTGGCTTCAGGGTCCAGCATTCACTGCCATAGAGGAGAACAGACTCCACCGTTGCAAAGAAGAAGCTAAGTTTGATTTGGCGGGGGAGGTTAGAGTTCCATACACTGTTCATGCCGTTCAGGGCCCTCCAAGCGAGTGCCTTCCTTACTTTAAGGTCTTTCTCAGTTGAGTCGACCCATGCGCCCAGGTACTTGAAGTCCTTGACTTCCTTCAACACAGCTCCTTCTGTTGTTGTCAGAGGTGAGTGATCAGGTAGGTTATAGGTGATAACCTCAGTTTTCTTAGCGTTTAGCCTGAGACCAACTTTGGCACACTCTATCTCCACCCTGTTCAGGAGTTCTTGTGCTTGTTCCATGCTGTCGGAGAGCAGGCTGATGTCGTCCGCATAGTCCAGGTCTGTCAGAACTACTGCGGGATGCCGTCTTGACCTCCTTGGTGTTAGCGTGAAGCCAAGCTCTTGTTCCCGTCCCCCTATGGCTTTCCTGAGCGCATAATCTAGAACTATGATGAAGAGGTAGGGGGCTAGGGTGTCTCCTTGCATTACCCCAGCTCGGATGTCAAACACCTCACTGCTGCCATCTGGGGTCACCACTTTGGCCCTTGTTTTTGCGTACATGGTCTCGATAGCCCGGAGAATGTTGGGAGGGACATTGTAGGCCTCAAGGATCTTCACCATCTTGCTTCTGTGGATAGAATCAAAAGCCTTTTTGAAGTCAATGAAGCACAGTACAGCTGCTAGGTTGTTCTTTTTCACCTCCTCTATGGCGGATTACAATAAGTGTTTTGCCATTGCATTGCATGACAGGCACACTTAATAAATGCTCCTACAGTGACACAATAGAATAATTTATGGATTTCACGCTGTGATCGATGGTGATATCGGGATTGTCAGATATTGATTACACGCTGTGATCGATCGGTAATATCGGTATCGGCAGATATATTGATTCCAGCTGATCGGTATCGGCCCCAAAAAACCTGATCGGAACATCTCTATCCACTGGTGTAGCAGAGTGTTTCCAGCGAGACAAGATGCACAATGTTTGATCAGAATGGAACTGAGCCTTCATTAGTATCATTAGCTACACCTGTGAAGAAAGTAAGGAAGAGGCCCAATGGTTTCTATTATGGCTTGCATGGAGCCTAATGGGCTGGTGAGTGGTGCTAGTACCGCTATATTGTAAATAGTCAATGCATACTTGTCCTGTAACGCACAACTGCCTCTCGATGCTAAACCCCTATCTGCTCCCGATGAGCAAGTTGGTGGCATGGTTTCCTCCCCCATCTGTGTGTGAATGGGTGAAAGCAATGCACAATCTAAAGCAATGCACAATCTATGTAAAGGCGCTTTACCATACAACAGAAGCTTAACACACAAGGCCTTTATAAATAAATAAAAGACAATGTTGCTCTCTACAAACTGCGAGAGATGGCCAGCCCACTTTTTCATATAAATATGCAAGTCCTTACTCATGTCATATTAAATACCATATCTTAATAAAGTCCTTATTATATTCCTTCATTGCAGACCAGTGTGCAGAGTCCAGCCTGAAGGTGAAGATGAGTTGGAGTGTTTCTGTTAAACAGGAATCTGAAAACCACCTGGACATCAGTACGTTTCTTGTCTTGTCTTGTCTTGTCTTGTCTTGTCTTGTCTGCTCTGCTCTGCTCTGCTCTGCTCTGCTCTTGCTGTCTCTCTTAGAGAGAATGGCTTTTTAATGCATGAGAATAGACTCATGGTTTGGAACTACCAAAGCTATAAAACAGAGGAAACGCTGCATAAAATAACAAAGTACAAACCTTTAATGTTTTTTTTCTCTCATGTTATCTTTTTATTCTTTCCTAGACTTTGTTTCCCTCCCTGTGTGTAAAGAGGAGCTTTTCCCTGAACATCAGGAGAGGAGTCCCAGTCTGGAGGAACCACAACCTCCACAGATTAAAGAGGAACAGGAGGAGCAACTACAAGAGGAGGCTGATGGATCAACGTTGACATTACTAGCAGTGAAAAGTGAAGGTGATGATGAAAACAGAGAGACAGAGGCTGTAGCCAGCACCTCAACTGAACACATGAAAACACAAGCTGATGTAGAGGACTGTGGAACATCACAACCAACTAGTGGTGACCAGCTCCTCTCTCCACACTGTTCTCAATCGGACATCACTGAAGACAGTGATGAGTGGGAGGAGACCAGGGAAGGTCAGTCGGTTGTAAACACACTGGATTCACACAAGACACACAATGTGGAAGGACAAACATTGTCTTTAAGCCACAAGCTGTCCCAGGATCTGCCATTGTCAAAACAAACTCACTCCAAGAACAGCCACACAGGGAAGAAACGTTTTAGTTGTACAGTGTGTGGCAAAATGTTTAATTGCAAGGAAATCTGAAGAGGCACACTGTTGTTCATACAGGGGAAAAGCCCTTTACTTGTACTGTTTGTGGTAAAGGCTACGGTCGAAGTGATCATTTAAAAACACACATGAAGACTCATACAGGGGAAAAACCCTTTACTTGTAGAGTTTGTGGTAAAGGATGTGGTCGAAGTGGTAATTTAAAAACACACATGAGGACTCATACAGGTGAAAAACCGTTTACTTGTACAGTTTGTGGTAAAGGCTACGGTCAAAGTGTTCATTTAAAAACACACATGAGGACTCATACAGGGGAAAAGCCCTTTACTTGTACAGTTTGTGGTAAAGGCTACGGTCACAGTGGTAATTTAAAAACACACATGAAGACTCATACAGGGGAAAAACCCTTTACTTGTAGAGTTTGTGGTAAAGGCTACGGTCAAAGTGTTCATTTAAAAACACACATGATGACTCATACAGGGGAAAAACCCTTTGCCTGTACAGTTTGTGGTAAAGGCTGTGGTCAAAGTGGTAATTTAAAAGTACACATGAGGACTCATACAGGGGAAAAACCCTTTACTTGTACAGTTTGTGGTAAAGGCTACGGTCACAGTGGTAATTTAAAAGTACACATGAGGACTCACACGGGTTAGAAAGGATATGCCAGCACTCACTTTAGAATGAAATCATTTTCTTTTATTATCAAGATGCCCCAGCAGCACAGCAGCGACAAACGAACGTTTCGGCCCGTGTGGGCCTTCTTCAACGTGTATCTGAGATTCACTAGTGTCAGTGTCACTTATAAAGGGGACCTGGGTGCATCACACAAAACGGTCCGAGCGACATACAACATCCGTTTAGATCACTTCCTTTTTACATTTTTACATTCTTCACATTCCAAGAAAAATAATAAAATAACAATAGTATCAAATACATTTTTAGACATTTTAGAAAAGTTACTGTTAGAGCAAGTCATAGTCTGTGCAGGTCCCAGACCCCAATATAAAAGACAGACTCAGACTTTTCTAAAGTAGTACAACAGTAGAGTATTTAAAAACAACTAGTATGCACACCGTAGTGTTGTTGAAGCAACAAATACAAACTCCAATACCAAGAGAAGCTCTGTTTTTTTGTTGTGTAAACCACAGATAGAAAGAGTAAATAGTAAATAGTAAATAGTAATAGTAAATAGTCATAGGAAACATCCCAGTAATAACTCTTCATTTAAACCTTTTGGGTGTTCCGTTTGCAGGTTATGAATCCACCAGGCTTCTCTTTGTAAGAGTAGTTTTTCTCGATCACCTCCTCTTTTAAGGGGTTTTACCAGCTCAATACCCTGGAACCTTAGATCGCAAACTTTATGCCCCACTGCATTAAAATGTCTCGCCACCGGCGATTTCTCATCTTTGTTTCTAATATTACTTTTGTGTTCAGATATTCGGATTTTAAGTTCTCTCTTTGTTTTTCCCACATAACATAAGCCACACGGGCATTTCAGCAGGTACACCACATATTTAGTTTTACAGGTAATGATACTTTTGATGTCATATTTCTTTCCCGAATGTGGGTGTAATATGTGATCACTTTTGATCATTGCGTTACAGTGCACACAATTGTGGCATGGGAAATTTCCTGTAGTCAAATCTGACATGAAATGTTTAGGGGGGACATAAACGTCTGCTCTAACAAGGGTGTCCCTCACATTTTTAGCACGTTTGTGTGCAAAAATGGGGGGCTCCTTGAACACATGCCCGACAACAGGGTCACTAGAAAGGACATACCAGTGTTTCTTCACAGCATTCTTAATGTGGACACATAAAGGGGAAAAGGTTGTGGATAAAACCATCTTAGACCCACCTCTTTTGGCTGGCTTCGGGGCCAGCAAGTTGCCTCTATCTTTAACTCTAGCCTTTTCTACATTCATGTTTAGAAGTTTGTCACTGTACCCTTTGGTTTTAAACCGTTCACATAGATCACTTGCTTGCCTTTCAAAGGCTCGATCTGAGCTGCAGATCCTTTTAGTTCTCAGTAACTGGCTATAAGGTAGACTTCGTTTTAACCCCGACGGGTGATAACTTGAAAAATGTAAGTAATTATTTCTGTCAGTCGTAGACTGAAGTGCCCAACTCATGTTCGTCTCTGTGTACCAACACATCCAGGAAAGCTACCGACTCTCTGCTATATTCTAGAGTAAATGCTATGGACTCCATTCTGGAGTTGATATATACTTTGAACTCCTCCAACTGTTGAACTGACCCAGAGAAAATAAAAAACACATCATCAATATATCTGTACCAACATTTCAGCCAGGCAAGGAAAGGGTTGTTATTATAAACAAAATCTTGTTCAAATTTACCCATAAATAAGTTAGCGTAGTTTGGAGAACATGGGCTGCCCATGCTAACGCCTTGTCTCTGTAGATAATGAGTTTTCAAATTTAAAATAATTCTTGTTCAACACCAGTTGAGTCAGTTCCACTAAAAAGTCAGTAGGGGGAAAAATAAGACAAGGCATCAAGGTCTTCTCTATGAGGCACGTTTGTATAAAGGCTTGTTACGTCCATAGTACAGAGAAAATCTAGCTCATTAGTATCTTTAACAGATTCCAGTTTGTTTAAAAAGTCGGTAGTGTCTTTCACAAAGGAAGGAAGCTTGAATACCATGTTTTTTATATGTAAATCAATCAATTTAGACAAAGGTTCAGTCAACGATTGAGTACCAGCTACTATGGGTTGCCCAGGAATGGGTTCCACAAGGGTTTTATGTATTTTAGGAAGAGTATAAAAAATTGGTCGCACCGGATGTTTCTGAAACATAAAGTCATATTCGTTCTTAGAAATTAATTTAGCCTCCAAAGCTGTCGTTAGAAAAGACTGTATTTCTTGAGAAAAATTAGCTGTAGGATCTGAGCTCAAAGGAGAATAAAATACATCGTTACTCAGTTGTTCCATAATTTCAGTCCTATAAGAGGTTTTATTCATTAACACAATAGCTCCCCCTTTGTCTGCATTCCGTATAACAATGGTTTCATCTTTAGCCAAAGCGTTCAAAGCTTGTCTCGAACAAAAGACAGGCCTTTCGATAAAATAGACTCACACAGGGGAAAAGCCTTTTACTTGCACAATATGTGGTAAAGGCTGTGGTCAAGATGGTGAGTTAAAAGTACACATGAGGACTCATACAGGGGAAAAACCCTTTACTTGTACAGTTTGTGGTAAAGGCTGTGGTCAAAGTAGTGAGTTAAAAGTACACATGAGGACTCATACAGGGGTAAAACCGTTTACTTGTACAGTTTGTGGTAAAGGCTGTGTTACCAGTGGTCTTTTAAAACACACATGAATCATACAGGGGAAAAACCCTTTGCTTGTACAGTTTGTGGTAAAGCTTTTAGTGAAAGTGGTAGTGTAAAAGTACACATGAGGACTCACACAGGGGAAAAGCCTTTTACTTGCACAATATGTGGTAAAGCTTTTAGTCAATATAATAATCTAAAAGTACACTTGAGGACTCATACAGGTTAAAACACCTTTACTTGTGCAGTTTGTGGTAAAGCTTTTAGTCTAAATAATAATCTAAAAGTACACTTGAGGACTCATACAGGTTAAAACACTTTTACTTGTGCAGTTTGTGGTACGCTCCATGGATTTATTTTGTCACTTGGCTTCTCAGTCTGGACAGCTTCCTTTCTCCAAGGGGAGGTGAGACATAGAATGCAAGTGGAATCCAAACGTGGCTTCTTATTGGTCTGTGGTAGGGGTGGGACAAATACACCAGTGTGTATTGGCTGGCTGATGACGTAGCTACCCTAATCTACTCTGATTTGTTGGAACAACATCCAATCAGCAACAACGTCGCCTCCGTCAAAACTGATATACGAGTCAACTGAATCATGGCCAGACTGAGAAGCGAAATGATAAAACTGATCCACGAAACGTAGTGTAGCAGGCTGGCACCCTGGCTTCATACAGGCAGGCAAACCCTTAAGCTGCGGTTTGTGGCAAATGCTTGGTCAAGATAAGGAGGATTCAAATAACTGTATTATGGATGTCTTAATTAACGCCAGGTCTTGTGGAGGGGTGACCAATGCCATTTTGCTATTGTGGGTGCGGAATTCTGCACACTGCATCAAAGCAGCTCACGGTAAAACGGACCTGAATTAGTCATGGGTGTTACTTTAATCAAACCAATCGGAGAGATCATCAGCTGCCATTCCCTTTAAGAGCAAGACATGCGTTAAGCGGCGAGACCAAAATAATAAGAAACGTCATATTGAAAGAAGAAATGTCCAAGTGAATGCATCGCCATAATCATATATGGTTGCAATCCCAATGCTTGCTTTATAAGCTGTAGCTTTGATTGCAGACAGTTGAATAAAACCATGTGTAAGTGGGTTATTATCATCCACATGTTACTGATTCTAGAGAATGTCATGACATTCACAAACTATTAATTAGTGCTGCCGAGCAGTGTTAACTATTCAGCTGCACTTAGGTTCTTAAATCATTGTATTTATACAGACTAACATCTCAGAGGTAAACACAATTGACACGAGACATTGAAACTCACGTCTTCTCATTATAGTAAAATCTGAATCATAGAGATTTGTTGAGAATTAAGAGAGTTTTCTTTTAAGCTATGGAACAACACCTCAACCATTTTTCTGATGATTGTCATTATTATCTCTGATTTGTTTGCTGTACATTATGTTTGGTTTCTGATATCTGACTGTGTTTTGCATAGTATTGTCATCTAATGTTTCAATGAATTGAGTACAAAGGACCCAAATGGAAGCGAGCCATAGTGCTTTGTTGTGTTAAAATCCTCTTTCCACCTTGTATTGAACTTTACTTTCCTGTGTTTTTTTTTCCTTCTTCTGCTAATAACTACTAATAAAATATATAAAAAAAGTTTTTCACCGCTACAGATGTTTTATTTTTGTTATATATCACACCAGAAATGTTCAATATGATAATATGATTTTCTATACTTTCAATCTTTCTTTATATTTTGAGATGTTTTGGCTTTTTCTATCTAATTCCTAAACCTCGGAAACCTATTCCTCCTGTGGAAAGAATCCGGCCGAGTGTGTTTTGTGTCGAGCGCTCAGTTTACCCTTAATTCTTATGACAATTATTATCACAGAAATTTTGAAAATGCAGATTTCTTTCATCAGCTTACCAGTTTTTATAGCGTAGTTTGTTGACTGCATTTGATGCAGTATTTAACAGAATTTTTTTTCCCTTTTCTTTCCTTCTTTAAAAAACGTTACTGTCCTGACCCACAGAACAGAATTCAGAGCAGAATCGGAAGTAAGCTCTGTATTGGCACCTTGCCTCTAAATTAACACAAGAGATAATTAATTCCATCATTATTCTGCTTTATGTGTTTACTGCAGAGAAGATTTAAAACGCCCATAATCCAGTCAATCATGGTGATGATTAATGGAAAGAAGTTAAATCTATTATTGTATCCTGGGGCGCCCGCTAGGGATGGGTATCGTTCACCTCTTAATCGATACAATACCTTTTTCGATACCTGGGAATTGATACGATACCTATTTCGATACCATTTTCGATACTTTTTTATTTATTATTATTATTATAATTATTATTTGCCTTTTTCTATGGGCTATTTTATAGACGTTGGATCATTATCATAATAATAAACATAAAGGCTATTCTCTGCTATTTTCACAGTAACGGGTGTAGCCTACTAAAGCAGTAAACTTTCAGTAGCCCAACTGTTACAGATGCGACCGGCAAGGGGTGCATTCAAAAGTATCGAAACAAGGTATCGTTCGTTTTTACGTGAACCGATACTCGATACTATCGACTTTGTGAATCGATACCATTAAAAGTATCATCAACGATACCCAACCCTAGCGCCCGCTGACCTAGCGGTCCAGGTGCATATATACCACATAGGCTCTGATGCATGAGAGCGTGTCACAGGTTTGAAAAAGAGCTCTAAAAGAGCACCTAAATAAACTCAGCACAAAACGAAAGGAAACATATTCATAATTAATTATATCTCCCCTCTAATAATACCAAATTGTATTGTGTTTTATATCATTGTTATCGTTGATTCATCACCTTTACAACGAGGTACAGCTTGTAAGCATCGGGCATTCGAGGCATGAGCTACACAGCCAAACGTGTGGGTAGCGCCGACCAGAATTTGCCAAAATTTGGTCCATTATATTCCCCTTTAATTATGCCAAATGGTATTGTGTTTGATATCATTGTTATCATTGATCTGTCACCTTTACAACGAGGTACAGCTTGTAAGGATCGGGCATTCGAGGCATGAGCTACACAGCCAAACGTGTGGGTAGCGCCAACCCAAAATTAGCCAACATTCGGTCCATTATCTCTCCCCTTTAATTTTGCCAAATGGTATTGTGTTTGATATCATTGTTATCATTGATTTTTTTTTTTTTTTTTTTTTTTTTTTTTATTAAGCTTATGCAGATACAGGCTTTATGAAAAAGACATTCAAAGAACCTATCATTGATCTGCAGCTACTCAGTCAGGGGTATATAGTATATAAACTGATTGTTTGGTGATTAAATGTCCTTGAGCTTTATGGGATTACAGTCACATATTGAGGAGGTGTCTGTTCAGCCTCTTCTTAAAGGCATGAATACTGCTTGGTGTAATGTCTCCAACAACAGCAGGGGGCAGGCTGTTCCATGTTGTTGTAGCAGAGTGGAGAAAGCTCCTATCAAGGCATTTGGTGTTTGACGGAGGGGTTTCCAGGGCGTGGCTTGGTGGTGCCCTCCTGGTGATACGACCTGGGATGAGAGGTTTGGGTAGCAATGCTTTGAGAGCCACTGGACAGCTGGGAGTGTGCATCTTGTAAAGAACAGTTGTTGCTGCAACTGTTCTACGATGACTCAGCTTGCTGATGGCATACTGCTGTAGGGCAAGGTCTTCATCCACCCCAATGATTTTCAGCGCCTTTTTTTGGATTATGTCTAGCTGACTGAGAGTTGTCTGAGAGGCATTCATCCAGGCTAGACACGAGTACTCCATAATACTCCTGACTTGGGTTTTGTAGATGTTGGCTCTGCCTTTAACATCCAGCTTGTTGGCCAGCTTACGCAGTGCTCCCAGACGTTGTCCAGCACGTTTACAGATGTTGGACAGATGGCTGGTCCACGTGATTTTGCTGTCGATACAAAGACCCAGAATCTCCATCTGCTCACTGAGCTTGATTTTGGTGGATTTGTCACCTTTACAACGAGGTACAGCTTGTAAGCATCGGGCATTCGTGGAATGAGCAACACAGCCAAACGTGTGGGTAGTGCCCCTCTAAAAATGGCCTGGCAGGCCTGCAATAATGTTCTTTTGGTGTTCACCGTTGTTAGTTGGAACATTGAATGACTGCACTCTCCCACAGTAATAAGGAAAGAAAAAAACAACACATATTGGCCATTTTTACACTTTGTTAATGTTAAGCTCAGTGTCAGGGAAGCCCAAAACGAGAGTAAATGCCAGCAGAACAGTATATTGCAAGCCATTTTTACAAAATGATGGTCGGCGCTACCCACACGCTTGGCTGTGTAGCTCATGCCTCGAATGCCCGATGCTTACAAGCTGTACCTCGTTGTAAAGGTAACAAATCAACAATATAAATGATATAAAACACAATACAATCTGGTATTATTAAAGGGGAGATATAATTAATTAATTATTAATGTTTCCTTTCTTTTTGTGCTGAGTTTATATCGTCAATGTGTACCTGACAGAGGGACCTGGGAGCCTTTCTCCTCATCAATCCTCCTCATAAAGAAACCAGTCACAACTGGACTGATGGCAGAACAATGCCATACTGCTGATGTCAGCCGCTGTATCATACAAGATATGTTTTTAAGCCTGTTAATAAAATAACAAATTAATAGGCAGTATAGGCATTTATTAGCAACCCAAGTAATAATTTACTATTAACCCCCTGCCCGCCCGTCCCACATTGTCCCACACAAGTGGTGCTTCTGTCCCTCAAATGAACAGTTTGGATCTGGTCACCCTAGCTGTATGTGTGCGTGCGTGCGTGCGTGCGTGCGTGCGTGCGCGCGCGCGTGCGTGCGTGCGTGCGCGTGTGTGTGTGCAACACTACTTTTGTACTTTTACTTCTGTACATTTTTAAATCCGGACTTTTACTTGTAACAGATTATTTCTACCTTGCAGTATTGATTATTTTACTTATGTAAAACATGGGAGTACTTTTTCCAAAACTGGTGTACACACACACGCAAGCAAGCACGCACGCATGCACTCACACACACACACACACACACACACACACACACACACACACACACACACACACACACACACACACACACACACACACACACACACACACTGACAAGATGTGTGGTTGTGTGCCCAAGTCAATGGTCTGTCTGAGTGGGCAGATTTAGTTGCCCTCTCGGGGTCACAGACATCAAGAGAGGCTTCTCTAAAATCGTGACTGTATCGGAATCCACAACGTGCCATTTGGCCAGGCCTATTAAACAGGACCTTTTCATTTTACTTGACGATTAATTGTCATTCAACTAATTAATATTGATGACATAAGTGATCTCCATATATGGGCATAAAAGGTATTATGTTAGTGTGGTTCCCCTGACATCACAGTGATGAGGAAAATCTAGGTATTATTTTTTTTTAAGTCTAATTGTGTTTAAATGATATTATTTAGTTGAGACTATGCTCTTTTCTTCCATGGGAACCTGAATAAATATGTTGAAATAACAGCAGGGGTAAATTTACAGTGGTATCAATTAACCCAGCAAGCATTAATCAAATCCTTGAATGTGTCAACACATTATATGACCTGTCACACTGATTGTCTAGCTATCGTGTCATATCAGATTAGAACATCATGAAGACATTTATTATGCCAACCAACATGACTGTAATAAACAATGTTTTTTCCATGGATAAAGTCCAATAATAAGGGTTCAATAAAAGCTTTGTGCTAATCAAATTCACTCATACAGTATCTGTCAACTCTTGCAATTCTGTATGTGCCACGTTGTACTCCCTCACAATCCCTGGGTTATAGTCCATGGGCCAGGTGAGATGTGGGTGCCATTAAAGAGGCAAAACAAATGGGTATAATGTTGTTCGTCTGACATCCAGGAGTGATACTCAGTCTGTGTGATATCCCTTTCAGAAGAGTAGCTGAATATGTGTAAGTGAAAAACGGTTCACTTTAATGCAATTTTCTGATGTTTGTACCATGGACGGACATAACCAAAATCATAATAGAACAACAGACAGGCTGAATTATCCCTCTGGTAGCTAAACTGGGCAAATCCAAGATGTCTGCCACTCTGAAACAGGGTACATCATAAACTTCTGAATGAAACATCGTGAGATACCTCTATTTATGGGTGTATGACGATGTGAAACTCAAGGTTGTACGCCAGCCAGCCGTGGCCTTAAGAATTTGGAGGCCCGTTTCAAGATCTAATATGAGCCCCTCCTCCCCCCACATGGCAAAACAAAAAAAAGTCCATTGCCAAAACAATATACTTATATACCAGAGATCATGCTAGCATTTTAAACTGCCGGTCACCGTGACTTGCACAAAATACTGTTCATTAATTACCCACAATGACATTACGATTTGCACATTGACGTGCGAATAATGATTGCTCAGCTGACATGTTATGATGATAAATTAGGATACTCACAAGTTATATTGTGGATACAGGCAGTGGATGTTGTCCCAGCATCTGATTTAGTAGGACAGCTTTTTGGGAAAGTTTATATACAAGTGGCATGTACAGTGACAGTAGTACTTTCTAGTAGAACTTTTGGACAGATTAGATTGTCACAAATAATTGGTTGATAGGTTGATCTCATCTGCTTAATAACACATTCATACACTTTTAAATTCAGATTTGTTATTGATATCTGATTAATGTGAAAGCTCTCTTTCACACACACACGCACGCACGCACGCACGCACGCACGCACGCACGCACACACACACACACACACACACACACACACACACACACACACACACACACACACACACACACACACACACACACACACACAAACACACACACACACACACATAATCACGTAGAAGTATAACCCTAAAAAGTATGCTTTACATTTCTTTATTGGAACAAGGCTTCATGATATCCTCACACACACCATCCATACATTACTCATATTACAGTATTATTACTAATTATTGTTACTAGTTTTTATCATTTTTCACCCTATACTTTAACATTACTAATATTACAGCACTACTCTCACTAAAACATCTGTAGAGTTTACATAGTTTGGAATATATGACAATTTATCTATTCACTATATATGTTTTCAATGAGGTCTTGACTATTCAGAAGGCACAATCTCCATAGGCGGAGGTCTTTTTCAATCATCTTTTCCTAGGTAAATGATCACAGCAGGACAATTTGGTAAGAGAAATGTGATGTTTTACACTGCATTTGTGAATTTTCAGGGGTTAGCTGACATTTGGTGATTCAAGAGTAGCCACAATCGTGGTAGTTTTGTGTCCACAACTGTGCATATTTTTCCCCTGCACCCCCCTGGGGCTTAACAGGGTATGGCCTGCCAGCGTTGAACTTGTAAGATACAAGGTTTTTGCTTTTCATTTAAACTGAAGGGGTCTGAACCAAACTGAACTAAACTGAACTAAACTAAACTAAACTAAACTAAACTAAACTAGACTAAACTAAACTAAACTAAACTAAACTAAACTAGAGACAATAGTGGTTACTAACATAAAGTTATGTTGACTGGGTGTCAATGAGAATATAAAGTCACAGCTCAAGTCACATGAAGTGGGGGTTGTCTTGTCATCTTTGTGTCTATTGTCTAATTTGTCTGGTACTGCATACAACATATTTTGATATGATGGTTATCAGAGGTCAGTGTGTTAAATATTACTGAAGTTTTATATACACAAGATATGAGGTAAACTATAAAGCCTGCAATCACTTGACTCACTGACAACACAATAACCATAATATGATAGTAAAAAGAGTTTCTGAGGTTAGGTTTAACTATCTCACATTACCCTTTTGAAATGTGTTTTTAAATCAATGTTGTTGTTTATTTAATGATATTACTCAGTTGAGACAAGAGATAATGTTCTATTCTTCCATGGGAATCTGAAAATTAAATTGAAATAACAGCAGGGGGACATTTACATTGATATCAATTGACCCAGAAAGTACATGAATAAAATTCTCCAATGTCCATTTAAGGCTGCAGGACACATTCTATGACCTGTCACAGAGGTCATGGTCCCTGTCAGATGAATAGCGATTGTGTCATATCAGATTAGAACATAATAAAGATGTTTTTATTATGGCAACATGACTGGAATAATGGATCAGATGACTGTCAGGTTCAGGGTTGGCAACTCTCATTTTGGTGTGAGCCAAAGGTTTCTGAGTCATATACTGTACCCTCACAATCCCTGGGTTATGTCAGGTTATGGCAAGTCTCATGTAGTACAGGACTTTTAGACAGATTTGCGTCACATACGCGTCACAAATAAAGGTTGATTTTGTCTCACCTGAACACATTCATATACTTGAATAGTTATGTTTTTTAACTATTATTCAATAAAAAAAAATCCTTATTGTTGCGACCGTAGGTCGCATTTACTACAGAAAGCTCCACCAGGTGTCTGTGCGTCAGTCCGTCAGTCCGTCCGTCAGTCCGTCCGTCAGTCCGTCCGTGCGTCACACGTGACACGTCACACTTTTGCCCTGCTCATATCTCCGCAACCGTTGCCCCGATCCATGCCAGATTTTGCACACACACTCCTTGCCTGCCAAACGACAACATCCAAGGAGCTCCAGGGACCCCAGGTCCCTGGGGGACCCCCAGATGTAAAAAATGGCCAAATGTGCAAAAAAAAAACAACGGGGCTGCTCACGGGGAATTCCCGGGGACCACCGACTGCTGGTGCTCCAGAACGGATGCACAAGTGGTGGCGCCCCCAGTGGAGGACCCCCTGCCACTGCAGCGCACATAAAATGCCGTACCTTGGGCTAGGAGCGACCGGGAGAGCCGGGGCCGGTACCTATTCGTCCGCCTCGGCGCCGCGGAGACCCCACCCCTCATTTCTTACATGGCCCTCTTCTAGCGCCACCATGAGGCCGATTCTTGCTAAACACATTTGTGGACACTACTCCTACAGTTTTGGCCCTGAAATCACGCAAATTGCTACACAATATGTCTACACTCATCCCATCAACATGAATCTGTCCCATATAGCGCCACCTTCAGGCCAATTTTTAAAAACACATTTTTGGACACTGCTCCTACAGATTTTGCCCTAAAATCACGAAAATCACTACACAGTATGTCTACACTCATGTCATCAACATGGCTCAGGACGATTTTGGAAAAACACATTTTTCCCCTATTTGTGGAGATAAGTGACCTACGGTCGCTTATCTCCCGATTAGGGAGTCTTACTGGTTGTTAAAAATAATAATAATAAGGGTAATAATAATAATAATAAGGGTAACAATAATAATCAAAGTCGTGTACACTGTAGGGAGCTACAATGGAAAAAACTATGGCTCGTGGACCAACCGGTGACTTTGTACACGACTTCGTACATTTCCCATAGATTCTATGGGACTTGACCACTTGCTCCTGCCCTTCGTGTACACGGTCTGTGCCGTCTATAGTTTCTTAATGGGGGGCAGCAGAGAGCCATATGTACACAGGCCCTAGGTGGTGTCCACAACCAGTAGTTT
This sequence comes from Nannobrachium achirus, assembly GCF_963921795.1. Lineage (NCBI taxonomy): Eukaryota > Metazoa > Chordata > Actinopteri > Myctophiformes > Myctophidae > Nannobrachium > Nannobrachium achirus. The sequence goes on along the minus strand of NW_027664776.1, from coordinate 338,236 downwards.
TACATGAACCCTCAGAGGGACACTGTGGGCTTATCAAGTGGTCCGTGGTGGTTCTCAAAGTGAGGTCGGGGGACCCTCAGAGGGACACTGTGGGCTTATCCATACGTTGGCTACAGGGGGGAAATAATTAAATGTACTTTTCATCGTGCCTGTTGCTAAGGTATGGCAACATGATTGGTGTCTTGCAAGACACCAGTCATGTTGCCATACCTTAGCCTTTCCTGAACTGACGCCGCTGTGAACATGTGTACACAGCCAGCATATTACTCAATGCCAAACTTTGCACACACACTCCTTGCCTGCCAATCCACAACCTCCACCCCTCCAGGGACCCCCAGGGCTTATCTCCCGATTAGGACACTTTCCAGCATAGTGACATGCAGAACAAACTGTCCATATAGTATGGTTTACATAAAAGTCAGTTGTCTTTCACACACACACACACACACACACACACACACACACACACACACACACACACACACACATATATATATATATATATATATATATATATATATATATATTCATTTATTTATTTCATAAATATTTTTCATCACAATTGGGTTTGTGGGGAGCCATCCCTGCTTCAAGCTGTCACAGCACGGCACCAACACTTCAAACTAGTTAAAAAACCCAATACAGCAGATCTACAAGCACCTCACAGATCTATAAGCACCTCGCACATGCCAGGGACAGAGTAGGTTGGCCTGCATAAGCCTTGCTGTCAACACACTATACTACACCACTCAGGCCACCAAGCCAGGTGTGGTCAATTAGTGCCTTCTTTTGATCAGTGGCTTCTGCTTGATGAGTGGCACCAGTCTGTCTTTGTTCCCTGGTCAGTCAAGTTCACTGGGAGAGAATGTTTCAGATCAGTGCAAGTGTATTTGTTTTCCATTTGGACTTACTGTGTTTTGTTGGTACAGTATGCGTGCGACTAACTAATATTTCTGATAATTCCAATTTGTTTGTTGTTTAATTAGCCGGATTGTGAATGCCCTGCATTTTTCTTTCATCTTTAGAACCACACGTGTGTAACAAAACAGAGTGGTGATCATTTGGTGTGGGTGAAGAGAAGAAAAACATTTAATTAAAGGAGTAGTTCACCCCCAAAGTGACTTTTTTTCTATTGAACTCAAGTCTCCATGGCGTGAGTAATACATTGAAAAAATAAGTCATTTTGGGGGTGAACTACTCCTTGAATGTCAGTTTTGTGGTGTTTTGACTGGACACCCTGAGGATATTGCCAGATAGATAGACAGACAGACAGACAGACAGACAGACAGACAGACAGACAGACAGACAGACAGACAGACAGACAGACAGAGAATTGTAGGCCTTGCATTTATTTGACTTGGTTCCAACAGATGGCGAAAATAGCTAATCTTCAAGCTCACAATGCCTCACTGTTTGGACAAAGAGTTGAGGCGTTACATTTTGTAAAACACGGCCTTGTGAAAATAGCAGATCTACATGCTCACAACACCTCACAACGCAGGGCGGCGTGAGCATGTAGATCTGATATTTTCACAATTTCTGCCCCTAATATTTAATTTATCATTTTAAAAGTATTAAAAAGTCCTTAAATTGTCTCTTTAGAAATGTGCAGATAGCCTCTGTATACTGTTGAGTGGAAAAACAATGTTTCACATTAAGCTAAACATTTGGGACCACCCAAGATCATCTGGAGACCCCTCTAGGGGTCCCATAGTTGAACCACTGACTTATAAGGGGAGTATGGAGACCCCTCTAGGGGTCCCATAGTTGAACCACTGACTTATAAGGGGAGTATATGAGGCTGGATCCGTCTGGAACACTGCACTAGGCTCTCGCCAGCTCTGTAGCTCTCCACACTTGAACAGTTGTGTCCTTAAATTCAATTATAATAATTAACCCCTGTATATACGGGCAATAGTTTTACATGACTTTGTGTACACAGCCAATAGTTTTACATGAACATGTTCAGGCTTTAGTACTGTACTGTCTCGTGTAGCCCAACAGAGCCCATCACAGCACAACACGGCCCACCAGAGCCCAATACAGCCTACCAGAGCCCAATAGACTCCAGCAAACCTAAGTCCAGCCCAGTCCTGCCCAATAGGAGTATAGACCAGGGAAGGGGGGTAGTTAGATGACTGCACCAGACTCCACCAGGCTGCTCCATGCTCCAGCCAGCTCTGTAGATCCTGTGTACACGGCACTCCTAACTCGAAAGGTCAAGGAAAAGGGTCGTTTTAGGCGTCAAAACAGGCCCTTTGTCCTTAAAATGAATTAAAAAAAAAAAAAAAAATGTTTTGTTTCAGGCAGGACACACGTTTCATATTTGAAGCATGCCCGATCTGATGGAATGGGTTTCGTGTCTCTCCGACACTTTGAACCCTTTATGATTGCGAAAAAGACACAAAATTTGCACGCCACCAACACGATTACACATTCATTCGGATAAAAGACACTTATTCTGACTTACTTTTTGACGCTGAATCCAACAAACCCGGTCTCGTGTCTCTACGACACTCCTAACTCGAAAGGTCAAGGAAAAAGCCACTGTGTACACAGGCAATAGTTTTACATGACTTTGTGTACACGGCCAATAGTTTTACATGAACATGTCTAGGCTTTAGTACTGTACTGCCTCGTATAGCCCAACAGAGCCCAGCACAGAACAGCACAGCCCACCAGAGCCCAATACAGCCCCCCAGAGCCCAACAGAGTCCAGCAAACCTAAGTCCAGCCCAGTCCTGCCGAGTAGGAGTATAGACCGGGGAAAGGGGGTAGTTAGATGACTCCACCAGGCCATTACTGTCCAGATCTGGCTTGAATAGGCCAGACCAGGGTAGACAGGACTGCACCAGACTCCACCAGGCTGCTCCAGCCAGCTCTGTAGATCCTTGCACATGCGATTAACCACTGTGTACACGGGCAATAGTTTTAAGTTTTACATGAACCCTCAGAGGGACACTGTGGGCTTATCAAGTGGTCCATGGCCGGTTCTCAAAGTGAGGTCGGGGGGCCCACAGTGTCCCTCTGAGGGGACACGGCACAGACCGTGTACACGAAGGGCAGGAGCAAGTGTTCAAGTCCCATAGAATCTATGGGAAATGTACACAGGCGTGTACAAAGTCACCAGTAGTTTTACATGAACCCTCAGAGGGACACTGTGGGCTTATCAAGTGGTCCATGGTCGGTTCTCAAAGTGAGGTCGAGGGACCCTCAGAGGGACACCGTGGGCTTATCAAGTGGTCCATGGTCGGTTCTCAAAGTGAGGTCGGGGGACCCTCAGAGGGACACTGGGCTTATCAAGTGGGAGCACAAAGTTGGTGAGGGGGGTACTAGCTATAGTAGGATGATCAGGCTTGTCGAGGCCAAAGGGTGTACTAGAGTCTTAATAGGCACCATTAGGTTGTTCTAGGCCGTTGTCTGCCCTTTAGCTGCTCACACAATTGAGACCAAACACTGTGTACAGGAGCCTTAGTTTGTGTGTACATGACCAATAGTTTTAAATGGATATTTCTAGTCCATCGCACACCGCTGCCTTGTGCACCCTTGGTTGGTTCGTCTTTGTTTGGGAAGGAGGGACTTTGAGGATGTACCTCACTTTGAGAACCGACCATGGACCACTTGATAAGCCCACAGTGTCCCTCTGAGGGTCCCCCGATCTCACTTTGAGAACCGACCATGGACCACTTGATAAGCCCACGGTGTCCCTCTGAGGGTCCCTCGACCTCACTTTGAGAACCGACCATGGACCACTTGATAAGCCCACAGTGTCCCTCTGAGGGTCCCCCGACCTCACTTTGAGAACCGACCATGGACCACTTGATAAGCCCACAGTGTCCCTCTGAGGGTCCCCAACCTCACTTTGAGAACCGACCATGGACCACTTGATAAGCCCACAGTGTCCCTCTGAGGGTTCATGTAAAACTACTGGTGACTTTGTACACGCCTGTGTACATTTCCCATAGATTCTATGGGACTTGAACACTTGCTCCTGCCCTTCGTGTACACAATCTGTGCCGTGTCCCCTCAGAGGGACATTGTGGGCCCCCCGACCTCACTTTGAGAACCGGCCATGGACCACTTGATAAGCCCACAGTGTCCCTCTGAGGGTCCCCCGACCTCACTTTGAGAACCGACCATGGACCACTTGATAAGCCCACAGTGTCCCTCTGAGGGTTCATGTAAAACTACTGGTGACTTTGTACACGCCTGTGTACATTTCCCATAGATTCTATTGGACTTGAACACTTGCTCCTGCCCTTCGTGTACACGGTCTGTGCCGTGTCCCCTCAGAGGGACACTGTGGGCCCCCGACCTCACTTTGAGAACCGACCATGGACCACTTGATAAGCCCACAGTGTCCCTCTGAGGGTCCCCTGACCTCACTTTGAGGACCGACCATGGACCACTTGATAAGCCCACAGTGTCCCTCTGAGGGTCCCCGACCTCACTTTGAGAACCGACCATGGACCACTTGATAAGCCCACAGTGTCCCTCTGAGGGTTCATGTAAAACTACTGGTGACTTTGTACACGCCTGTGTACATTTCCCATAGATTCTATGGGACTTGAACACTTGCTCCTGCCCTTCGTGTACACGGTCTGTGCCGTGTCCCCTCAGAGGGACACTGTGGGCCCCCCGACCTCACTTTGAGAACCGGCCATGGACCACTTGATAAGCCCACAGTGTCCCTCTGAGGGTTCATGTAAAACTTAAAACTATTGCCCGTGTACACAGTGGTTAATCGCATGTGCAAGGATCTACAGAGCTGGCTGGAGCAGCCTGGTGGAGTCTGGTGCAGTCCTGTCTACCCTGGTCTGGCCTATTCAAGCCAGATCTGGACAGTAATGGCCTGGTGGAGTCATCTAACTACCCCCTTTCCCCGGTCTATACTCCTACTCGGCAGGACTGGGCTGGACTTAGGTTTGCTGGACTCTGTTGGGCTCTGGGGGGCTGTATTGGGCTCTGGTGGGCTGTGCTGTTCTGTGCTGGGCTCTGTTGGGCTATACGAGGCAGTACAGTACTAAAGCCTAGACATGTTCATGTAAAACTATTGGCTGTGTACACAAAGTCATGTAAAACTATTGCCCGTATATACAGGGGTTAATTATTATAATTGAATTTAAGGACACAACTGTTCAAGTGTGGAGAGCTACAGAGCTGGCGAGAGCCTAGTGCAGTGTTCCAGACGGATCCAGCCTCATATACTCCCCTTATAAGTCAGTGGTTCAACTATGGGACCCCTAGAGGGGTCTCCATACTCCCCTTATAAGTCAGTGGTTCAACTATGGGACCCCTAGAGGGGTCTCCAAATGATCTTGGGTGGTCCCAAATGTTTAGCTTAATGTGAAACATTATTTTTCCACTCAACAGTATACAGAGGCTATCTGCACATTTCTAAAGAGACAATTTAAGGACTTTTTAATACTTTTAAAATGATAAATTAAATATTAGGGGCAGAAATTGTGAAAATATCAGATCTACATGCTCACGCCGCCCTGCGTTGTGAGGTGTTGTGAGCATGTAGATCTGCTATTTTCACAAGGCCGTGTTTTACAAAATGTAACGCCTCAACTCTTTGTCCAAACAGTGAGGCATTGTGAGCTTGAAGATTAGCTATTTTCGCCATCTGTTGGAACCAAGTCAAATAAATGCAAGGCCTACAATTCTCTGTCTGTCTGTCTGTCTGTCTGTCTGTCTGTCTGTCTGTCTGTCTATCTGGCAATATCCTCAGGGTGTCCAGTCAAAACACCACAAAACTGACATTCAAGGAGTAGTTCACCCCCAAAATGACTTATTTTTTCAATGTATTACTCACGCCATGGAGACTTGAGTTCAATAGAAAAAAAGTCACTTTGGGGGTGAACTACTCCTTTAATGAAATGTTTTTCTTCTCTTCACCCACACCAAATGATCACCACTCTGTTTTGTTACACACGTGTGGTTCTAAAGATGAAAGAAAAATGCAGGGCATTCACAATCCGGCTAATTAAACAACAAACAAATTGGAATTATCAGAAATATTAGTTAGTCGCACGCATACTGTACCAACAAAACACAGTAAGTCCAAATGGAAAACAAATACACTTGCACTGATCTGAAACATTCTCTCCCAGTGAACTTGACTGACCAGGGAACAAAGACAGACTGGTGCCACTCATCAAGCAGAAGCCACTGATCAAAAGAAGGCACTAATTGACCACACCTGGCTTGGTGGCCTGAGTGGTGTAGTATAGTGTGTTGACAGCAAGGCTTATGCAGGCCAACCTACTCTGTCCCTGGCATGTGCGAGGTGCTTGTAGATCTGTGAGGTGCTTGTAGATCTGCTGTATTGGGTTTTTTAACTAGTTTGAAGTGTTGGTGCCGTGCTGTGACAGCTTGAAGCAGGGATGGCTCCCCACAAACCCAATTGTGATGAAAAATATTTATGAAATAAATAAATGAATATATATATATATATATATATATATATATATATATATATATATATATATATATATATATATATATATATGTGTGTGTGTGTGTGTGTGTGTGTGTGTGTGTGAAAGACAACTGACTTTTATGTAAACCATACTATATGGACAGTTTGTTCTGCATGTCACTATGCTGGAAAGTGTCCTAATCGGGAGATAAGCCCTGGGGGTCCCTGGAGGGGTGGAGGTTGTGGATTGGCAGGCAAGGAGTGTGTGTGCAAAGTTTGGCATTGAGTAATATGCTGGCTGTGTACACATGTTCACAGCGGCGTCAGTTCAGGAAAGGCTAAGGTATGGCAACATGACTGGTGTCTTGCAAGACACCAATCATGTTGCCATACCTTAGCAACAGGCACGATGAAAAGTAAATTTAATTATTTCCCCCCTGTAGCCAAGGTATGGCAGCTGCCATAGCTTGTCATACCCAATTGACGCCCCTGCATGTTCACCTCCAGTAGGTTGGGAAAGTAGCCTTCCACCCTGTGGAAATAGGCTTGAACTGCAAGATAGGACCCTAAAACAAATAAAATGGAATAAAAAAGCATCCGTAAGACGGATGGGCGAACAAGTGGTGTCCATACGTAGATGGGGTCCCAGAGGACATGTAGAGCCCACCCCCTTATTTTTCACGCCCCCAGGGAACACACAGCGGGGTTTGGAAATTTGTCGTGTACACCAGCCCTAGGACCTCGGCTTCGTGGACCGATTTAACGATAGGGGTAATAATTGTGATTACCTCAAATAATTCTGATGAAACGATTATGTAATAATTGTGACAGGCCTAGCTAGCACTCAGTGGGTTTAAACCCTAGTATACGTTTCTAGGGTAAAACATGCCGAGAAAGTTGCAGATCTACAAGTTTTCATTGCATCTGCAATTTTCAGCAATGATATTTAATGTAGTGCGAAAGCAGACAATGCAGGCCAGGGTTTAAGTTTTTAACTTTAAACGTAACCATGTCCAAATTAGTCCTTGGGCCAAAAGCCCAAATTTCACATATCGGTACCACGTACCTAAGATGGCAAATTCTAGTTGTGATTCTTTTATTCCTATACATCCCTGGAAGTAACAATAAAGTACAACCTTGAACCTTGTAATAACCAATCTTTCTTTTCAACTGTATCTGCTCTTTTTGTAAGTGACACAGAGCATTAGGCTTTCAGTGCATCTTTAAGCCCAAACCAGAGGTGAAAGTGGTTTGAAATTCTTGCCGGAACTGTCATAAATTGGCCGCGTGGCGAAGCTGCGCGGCCGAAAAAAATTGGGAGGCTCTAACCCCCCAAAACCCCTGAAATGCATAGAAAACTGCATTTTGGCATATACACAAAATAAAAACACTACAGGTCCTACACCTGAATTAGGCAACGGCATTACACTTACTGTAACATGAAACATGATTGAAATCCTAAAGGAAATATCTATAATAAGCCTCTTCATATTGTTCATTGTTCCATACAGAAGGTAAGCATATATTCTGTATATATATATATTATTATTATATTTATTATATTATTACCCATATTATTATTTATTATAACCAGTTATCTAAAGTAACTAAGTACATTTACTAAATTACTGTATTTAAGTACAGGTTTTAAGTATAGCCTAGCCTACTTTACTGGAGTATTTACAATACTTTTAATTCTACTCCACTACATCTCCCATTCCCAGATGCAGAATAGAATCATGTTGGTCTATTCTGCATCTATCGCATGCAGGCACAGACACGACGAGTCCTCCTAGAGATGGGATTTATGGCTCTTTGAAGTGAGCCGGATCTCTGGGATCCGTTCCTTTCAAAGAGCCGTTCAAAAGACGCTCCCTACTGTGAACCGAATCATATCGTTCATTTCAAAGAGCCGTTCAAAAGACTTGATTCGTTCGCGAACGTCCCACCTCTATTCGCTCCGTGTCAAAAACAAACACTGAAACGCAAACAGAATGGATCACACTGACCTACACAACCACGGGAATAATTTAGAAGCACTTTATCAGAAAATATAAATAGTAACACTTGTGTAGCCTACTGTATGTTAATCTGACTTTAGTATAGGCTATTGTTTTCTTCCTGGACGTGCGTTTGTGGCAGGTTTAACATGGGATTTTGACAGCTGGCTTCTCCTCCTCTTAACGGAACGCCGTTCCGGCCCCAAATGTTTTAACGGAACGGGGTTTCCGGCCGTTCCGGCTCACTTTCACCACTGGCCCAAACCACACCAATGATTCACATGGGTTGTTTGGGCTTTAGAGCGATAAGAGACATTTTGCGCCAGAGTGTCAGAGAGGTTGTCAGTTCACTACACCATTTCAGCTGAGATTTGGCTATTTGTTGTCTCCCCTCTACCAAACGTAAAAAAACACAATATCGTAAACTTAAATTAAACTTAAAGGACTGCAATTCATTATGTACTTGTCATATCCCGGTGCTGAAATGTTACCTGTTGAGTTATAACAGAGAATTATTTCCATTAATATTTTAAAGAGCAGGTAGACTAAGGCCCCTATCATAGTAGGCACCGCGGTGATAAGCTATCCACCGCGGTGTAGTCTTATTAAGTCATAAAACTTCAACATTACGCCATTACTCGCTATCCACCGCGAACTCCGACACATCTCTCTGTTTTTACTTTCAGACAGATCGGCCCATCACCCCTTTCACTGATTGGTCGATCTAGACAAGTCAGTCACAGTGATAGGACTTCACCGTGGCTGACTATGATGGCCTCCACTTGTTTTCTCACTTTAGGTGGATAGCTTAGCTTATCACCTAAAATTTGCAGTGATGGGCTCTTCAACACAGACCCTGATGAGGGCTTAAAGCGCCGATTATTTGGGCTGCACGGAGAAGTTTAGGGGCGGCGAGGCCAGCGGGCGCGGTCCCGTTTGTGACCCCATCGCGGCGCGATCCCCGCTCATCCGCATTTGTGTTAGTTATTTTGTAATTGTAATAACACATACTTTACCAATTACACTGCTTTAAATGCCATAAAAAAGGTTATGATGGGTTAATGGACAGTTGACAATATAGAAAATAAGAAAACAACCCATTCTGATACAGAAGGCCAAATGCAGATGTACAGATTTTTCAGAAGAGCTGTATGGAAAGATTAGGCTGAGAACTGTTGCACTTGCACACATATTAAATGTCCTATTGAACAATAATACACAAATGCATACTCTAGATCCTATAATGTCACAATATGTCAATCATTGAAATGTTAAAATCATGCAATTGATCAAAAATCTCCCGTCAGGACTTTCTGTCAGAAAGAGGGATGGAAAGGGGGTGGCAGAAAGGCAATGGCTTTCTGACAGAAAGGCTAAGGAGGTTAATAAAAATAAAAAAAATAAAACGTGCAAAAACAGGTTGGAGCAGAGCTCGGTGGCTTAGTGAATTAGATGTTCAACCTACAACCCCCAAAGTCAGGCCCGGCGCTGCACCCTCAGTCTATGTAAAGTAAAAAAAATAAACACAAAAAAACACAAAAAAAAAATCTGATTATTATTCTATTAGTCTAATCTCAGTTTAAAATCACCTAAACCACAGCGCAGTAGAAGCGGATGTTATTTCAGCTCCCAAAAACTGGCTTCTTGTGTAAGTATTATAGATAATAAAAAATAATGTTCATTATTACTATAAATAAAAGTATGTGCCCCCCACAATTTTCAACAGCCCCCTTAGTCATTTCATCCTACAGCTAATGGGGTTGACTCTCACTGGAAATGTTGACAGAAACAGGGGGTCATCAATATGTCCGTACAAGGACAAATGTGTCCGTGGGAAAGACTTGGTCTTGTCAGTGGTGAATTTTAGAGTTTCACTTTTTACACACAATTATAATGTTCTTATTTTGATCATAAGAGTTACAGGGCCGCTATGGTGATTGAGGATCAGCTTTTTATGTGTGTATGGTAATATTATCAGCTTATTTTTATTTCTATTTCATTAAAACATTTTAATCGAATTAATTACAGGCTTTGTAATTAACGAATCGCAATTAATCGCATTTTAATCGCATTTTAATCGCATATTAATATTTTACCCGAGAAGCATTTTTTTCAAGTAATAAACATTTTGTTGTACGAGTGAATCAACAAGTGAGTTTTTTAAATCTAAATTTCGCATCCAATGGGCCAAGCAAAGCGCTCTGATCGGCTACTTCTCCCTTTGCGTTTGTTGTCTCTTCTTGATTTGTGCATCGCTATGATTACTATGCCCGAAACTGAAGGTTCTGTGGTGCAAAAACTAAGTGCGATACTAATGTTAGGTTTAGGCATAGATTTTGAGAGGTTAAATTAGGGTTAAAGGAGTAGTTCAACCCCAAAATGACTTTGTTTCTATTGATTAGTTCAATAATACTTTTAGTTTTTTGTCACATTCTTAAGAATATAGTTTAAATATAGTTAGTTTACCCCCATTGATTCCGGAAGGGGACCCAAACGGAATCAATGGGGGTACATTTATTGTAATCAAATTATTGTCTTAGGATTGTGACAAATACAAAAAAATATTATTGAACTCAAGTCTCCATGGTGTGAGTAATCAATAGGAAAAAAGGCATTTTGGGGGTGAACTACTCCTTTAAGGTGAGGTTAAAGGAGAAGTTCACTCCTTTATTATTCAATAATAATAAGGGTAAGGGTAATAATAATAATAACTAGAAAAATATTGTTCCTTCGAAACAATTGTGGGCTCGCTTCAAGCCAGAAAACAATCGCTATAAAAGTACAAAATGTCAAGATCGCAGGCAGTGCTCTCTTTGACGTTACTGACGTCAAAGATTGGTCCATTTTGTTCCAAAAATGTGTTGTGCAAAAGTTGACCCGCTGGTGGCGCTATAACAGGCCAATGTAAGAAGGGTGGTATCTGTTCCTTGACCTATTGGGAATGTGCTTGCAAGATTTAACGCACATTGCAGGCTGTGTTCATGATTTGAAGTGTTTTTGGCTTTGGCCACTTTATCGCTGCTTGCAGCTATATTCATTATTATTATTTTTTTGTGTGTGTGCACTTCATAGGCATATTAGATAAAGGTCCTTAGATTGTGTGTAGAATGTTTCATGCAAATTGCAAAAAAAAATCCTAACGGGTTTAAGCGTTTCACAAACTGCTCAAAATGATAAAGCGCCCCCCTTTGGCCAATTGGGGTAAGATTGGTTTTAGTGATATTTGGACTAACACTCTACATCTTTGCCAAATGCCATGAACATGTTACTTTGCATGTATGATTTTGAGGCAGAAGAATAATTTGCATAAAACTGCAATATTCATTGAATTATTAAAAAAAGCATGTTTAAATTTGAAAGAAATCCGATCCGACAGATCTTTAGATATTGGTCCAAAGTTCATGTAAAAAAATGTTTTGTGGACGTGACGCGAAAATTCCAGAATAAAAGCGGGTTTACGCGTTTTACAAACTGCTCAAAATGGCGGAAAATCGAAGGGCGGAGCTTACTTAACAACGACACAGATGTCTTCCGCTCGAGTCAAAGCATGCGTGTAACAAGTTGCGTGTCTTCAAACGAAACGAGTCATGACTTATGCCCGTTTGAAGTTTGAATTTTCAAACGCTTCGTATAGCGCCCCCCTTTGGCCGATTGGAATAAAATCGGTTTCAGTGATACTTTGACTAACCCTCCACATCTTTGCCAAATGCCATGAACGTGTAACTTTGCATGTATGATTTAGAGGCCGAAGAATAATTTGCATAAAACCGCAATATTGATTGAATTATTAAAAAATTATATTTCACTTTAAAAGAAATCCGCCAAGATGAATCTGACCGTATTGGTCCAAAGTTCATGTGAAAAAAGTTTTGTGCGTGTTATGCAAAAATCCCAGGAGGAGATAGATTTTTACTGTTTTTCATATTATTCCGAATTGTGGGAGACCTAAAGGTCAGAGGTCAAAAGTTAGAGGGTAAAAGTTGTTCGGCATGAGGAGACGCATACGTGTATACAGGTTTCATGGCTGTACCTCAAACACAGCATGAGCTATACCTGTTCAAAGATCGCACTTTCGAAGGCTTCCTACAGCGCCACCATTTGGCCGATTGCTGTAAAAAGTAATAGCACACTTCACCACTGTAAACTGAACACATTGATGTTTTTATTTTCATTTTCTCACTATGTATGTAGGAGTTATAGGAAACCGAAGTTTGAAGGAGAACTTGATATAGTATAGTATAGAAATAAATAATGACAATATCTAAAGTGTGCTCGCCTTATAGGCGAGCCCACAACTAGAAAAATATTGTTCCTTCGAAACAATTGTGGGCTCGCTTCAAGCCAGAAAACAATGGCTATAAAAGTACAAAATGTCAAGATCGCAGGCAGTGCTCTCTTTGACGTTACTGACGTCAAAGATTGGTCCATTTTGTTCCAAAAATGTGTTGTGCAAAAGTTGACCCACTGGTGGCGCTATAACAGGCCAATGTAAGAAAGGTGGTATCTGTTCCTTGACCTATTGGGAATGTGTTTGCAAGATTTCACGCACATTGCAGGCTGTGTTCATGATTTGAGGTGTTTTTGGCTTTGGCCACTTTATCGCTGCTTGCAGCTATATTCATTATTATTATTTTTTTGTGTGTGTGCACTTCATAGGCATATTAGATAAAGGTCCTTAGATTGTGTGTAGAATGTTTCATGCAAATTGCAAAAAAAAAAATCCTAACGGGTTTAAGCGTTTCACAAACTGCTCAAAATGATATTGCGCCCCCCCTTTGGCCAATTGGGGTAAGATTGGTTTTAGTGATATTTGGACTAACACTCTACATCTTTGCCAAATGCCATGAACATGTTACTTTGCATGTATGATTTAGAGGCAGAAGAATAATTTGCATAAAACTGCAATATTCATTGAATTTATTTAAAAAAGCATGTTTCAATTTTAAAGAAATCCGATCTGACAGATCTTTAGATATCGGTCCAAAGTTCACGTAAAAAAAGTGTTGTGCACGTGGAGCGAAAATTCCAGAATAAAAGCGGGTTTACGCGTTTTACAAACTGCTCAAAATGGCGGAAAATCGAAGGGCGGAGCTTACTTAACAACGACACAGATGTCTTCCGCTTGAGTCAAAGCACGCATGTAACAAGTTGCATGTCTTCAAACGAAACGAGTCATGACTTATGCCCGTTTGAAGTTTGAATTTTCAAACGCTTCGTATAGCGCCCCCCTTTGGCCGATTGGAATAAAATTGGTTTCAGTGATACTTTGACTAACCCTCCACATCTTTGCCAAATGCCATGAACGTGTAACTTTGCATGTATGATTTAGAGGCCGAAGAATAATTTGCATAAAACCGCAATATTGATTGAATTATTAAAAAAATATATTTCACTTTAAAAGAAATCCGACCAGACAGTTTGACCGTATTGGTCCAAAGTTCATGTGAAAAAAGTTTCGTGCGCGTAACGAAAAAAAACCAGGAGGAGATAGATTTTTACTGTTTTTCATATTATTCCGAATTGTGGGAGACCTAAAGGTCAGAGGTCAAAAGTTAGAGGGTAAAAGTTGTTCGGCATGAGGAGACGCATACGTGTATACAGGTTTCATGGCTGTACCTCAAACACAGCATGAGCTATACCTGTTCAAAGATCGCACTTTCGAAGGCTTCCTACAGCGCCACCATTTGGCCGATTGCTGTAAAAAGTAATAGCACACTTCACCACTGTAAACTGAACACATTGATGTTTTTATTTTCATTTTCTCACTATGTAGGAGTTATAGGAAACCGAAGTTTGAAGGAGAACTTGATATAGTATAGTATAGAAATAAATAATGACAATATCTAAAGTGTGCTCGCCTTATAGGTGAGCCCACAATAATAATAGTCGTCGTCGTCATCAATAAATGAATACATAAATTAATTAATTAATTAAAAAGGTATTATAATTGTGGGCTCGCCTATAAGGCGAGCACACTTTAGTAGATGTTGTCATTGTGGGCTCGCCTATAGGCAAGCACACTTTAGTTATTGTCATTATTTCTATACTATACTATACTATACTATACTAGAGCAAGTTCTCCTTCAAACTTCGGTTTCCTATAACTCCTACATACGTAGTGAGAAAATGAAAATAAAAACATCAATGTGTTCAGTTTACTGTGGCGAAGTGTGCTATTACTTTTTACAGCAATTGGCCAAATGGTGGCGCTGTAGGAAGCCTTCGAAAGTGCGATCTTTGAACAGGTATAGCTCATGCTGTGTTATACATACAGCCATGAGACCTGTATACACTTATGCGTCTCCTCATGCCGAACAACTTTTACCCTCTAACTTTTGACCTCTGACCTTTAGGTCTCCCACAATTCTGAATAATATGAAAAACAGTAAAAATCTATCTCCTCCTGGGTTTTTTTCGTTACGCGCACGAAACCTTTTTCACATGAACTTTGGACCAATACGGTCAAACTGTCTGGTCGGATTTCTTTTAAAGTGAAATATAAATTTTTAATAATTCAATCAATATTGCGGTTTTATGCAAATTATTCTTCGGCCTCTAAATCATACATGCAAAGTTACACGTTCATGGCATTTGGCAAAGATGTGGAGGGTTAGTCGAAGTATCACTGAAACCAATTTTATTCCAATCGGCCAAAGGGGGGCGCTATACGAAGCGTTTGAAAATTCAAACTTCAAACGGGCATAAGTCATGACTCGTTTCGTTTGAAGACATGCAACTTGTTACACGCGTGCTTTGACTCGAGCGGAAGACATCTGTGTCGTTGTTAAGTAAGCTCCGCCCTTCGATTTTCCGCCATTTTGAGCAGTTTGTAAAACGCGTAAACCCGCTTTTATTCTGGAATTTTCGCTCCACGTGCACAAAACTTTTTTTACGTGAACTTTGGACCGATATCTAAAGATCTGTCGGATCGGATTTCTTTAAAATTGAAACATGCTTTTTTAAATAAATTCAATGAATATTGCAGTTTTATGCAAATTATTCTTCTGCCTCTAAATCATACATGCAAAGTAACATGTTCATGGCATTTGGCAAAGATGTAGAGTGTTAGTCCAAATATCACTAAAACCAATCTTACCCCAATTGGCCAAAGGGGGGCGCTATATCATTTTGAGCAGTTTGTGAAACGCTTAAACCCGTTAGGATTTTTTTTGCAATTTGCATGAAACATTCTACACACAATCTAAGGACCTTTATCTAATATGCCTATGAAGTGCATACACACAAAAAAAATAAAAATAATAATGAATATAGCTGCAAGCAGCGATAAAGTGGCCAAAGCCAAAAACACCTCAAATCATGAACACAGCCTGCAATGTGCGTGAAATCTTGCAAGCACATTCCCAATAGGTCAAGGAACAGATACCACCCTTCTTACATTGGCCTGTTATAGCGCCACCAGCGGGTCAACTTTTCCACAACACATTTTTGGAACAATATGGACCGATCTTTGACGTCGGTAACGTCAAAGAGAGCACTGCCTGCGATCTTGACATTTTGTACTTTTATAGCGATTGTTTTCTGGCTTGAAGCGAGCCCACAATTGTTTCGAAGGAACAATATTTTCTAGTTATTTATCTATCAGTCATGCAGTCAAGCATACTGTAGACGGGAACTTCGGTTCCTTTCTACTCCTACATACTTAGTGAGAAAATGAAAATAAAAACATCAATGTGTTCGGCTTACAGTGGCGAAGTGTGCTATTATTTTTTATAGCAATCGGCCAAATGGTGGCGCTGTAGGAAGCCTTCGAAAGTGCGAACTTTGAACAGGTATAGCTCATGCTGTGTTTGAGTTACAGTCATGAAACCTGTATACACTTATGCGTCTCCTCATGCCGAACAACTTTTACCCTCTAACTTTTGACCTCTGACCTTTAGGTCTCCCACAATTCGGAATAATATGAAAAACAGTAAAAATCTATCTCCTCCTGGGTTTTTTTTTGTTACGCGCACAAAACTTTTTTCACATGAACTTTGGACCAATACGGTCAAACTGTCTGGTCGGATTTATTTTAAAGTGAAATATAATTTTTTAATAATTCAATCAATATTGCGGTTTTATGCAAATTATTCTTCGGCCTCTAAATCATACATGCAAAGTTACACGTTCATGGCATTTGGCAAAGATGTGGAGGGTTAGTCAAAGTATCACTGAAACCAATTTTATTCCAATCTGCCAAAGGGGGGCGCTATACGAAGCGTTTGAAAATTCAAACTTCAAACGGGCATAAGTCATGACTCGTTTCGTTTGAAGACATGCAACTTGCTTCCACGCGTGCTTTGACTCGAGCGGAAGACATCTGTGTCTTTGTTAAGTAAGCTCCGCCCTTAGATTTCCTGCCATTTTGAGCAGTTTGTGAAACGCTTAAACCCGCTTTTATTCTGGAATGTTCGCGTCACGTGCACAAAACTTTTTTTATGTGAACTTCGGACCGATATCTAAAGATCTGTCAGATCGGATTTTTTTTTAAATTGAAACATGCTTTTTTAATAAATTCAATGAATATTGCAGTTTTATGCAAATTATTCTTCTGCCTCTAAATCATGCATGCAAAGTAACATGTTCATGGCATTTGTCAAAGATGTAGAGTGTTAGTCCAAATATCACTAAAACCAATCTTACCCCAATTGGCCAAAGGGGGGCGCTATATCATTTTGAGCAGTTTGTGAAACGCTTAAACCCGTTTTTTTTTTTTTTGCAATTTGCATGAAACATTCTACACACAATCTAAGGACCTTTATCTAATATGCCTATGAAGTGCACACACACACACAAAATAAATAATAATAATAAATATAGCTGCAAGCAGCGATAAAGTGGCCAAAGCCAAAAACACCTCAAATCATGAACACAGCCTGCAATGTGCGTGAAATCTTGCAAGCACATTCCCAATAGGTCAAGGAACAGATACCACCCTTCTTACATTGGCCTGTTATAGCGCCACCAGCGGGTCAACTTTTGCACAACACATTTTTGGAACAAAATGGACCAATCTTTGACGTCAGTAACGTCAAAGAGAGCACTGCCTGCGATCTTGACATTTTGTACTTTTATAGCCATTGTTTTCTGGCTTGAAGCGAGCCCACAATTGTTTCGAAGGAACAATATTTTTCTAGTTTGCAGTGTTACTGTAAGCTCTAGTGTGTAAATATTAACTTGGCGCACACACACACACACACACACACACACACACACACACACACACACACACACACACACACACACAGACAGAAGAATTAACAGTGTTCAAAGATTAGCTTAAAAAAAGAAGGTTTTCTTTCACTTTTTGTTTTTCAGGGATCCATTTCTTGGAAATGGGCTGACTGATTGTGAAGCTGTCTATATGTTAGTAGGCTACATTCACCTCTTTTCACCTCTTCAAATATCTCCGCCAGGCTGGGCTGCCTACGCAGTGGGCAGCCTACCCAGTTCCGGAGATTAGCTGTTCACAGACAAAAGGACGAGACACACGGACAGACACACACATGGACAGACGGACGGACAGGGTGCAAAACATGCAATCTAGAAATACTCTATTACAAGTAAAAGTACAGAATTCAAAATGTACTTCAGTGAAAGTATAAAAGTATTGGCATCAAAATATACTTAAAGTACCAAAAGTAAAAGTACTCAGTACGCAAATGTCCCACTTCAAGTTTTCAAACGTGCAAAAAATATTCTGAAAATAGCATATCTACAAGCTCACAATGCGTCACATCGCGACACTATTTTTGAATGGTTGAAAGAAAGTTAAATAGAGTTGAATTGGTTACTGTATGTTTTGTAATAATTATCAACATCCATTCCAATCTGGAAGTGACAAAGATCTGATTCAGGCTGGATTGCTCAGAAGTCTCTATTTTGGAGCTGGGCCTCTGGACAACAGACTACCCCCTCACCCACAACCCCCAGAGCCACCTATGGCTAAGGTAATACACAGAAATCCTGTTTTAAAAAAAAAAAAATCAAAAATCTTTAAAACTCTTAATCATGCTAGAACTGTATGGGACCCTCGGTGCAAACCTAAGGGTTTTTTCTGTGGCCACATTAACATCAGAAGCATGGGGAACAAATCGAACCAACTGGAACACCTCTTTACAGAGTCCAATATTGATTGTTTGGGACTATCAGAAACTTGGCTGACCAACAAATCCCCCGCAGCCCTGGTGAACAAGCCAGGATACAATGTATTCAGAAAGGACCGATCACAAGGGGCTGGGAGGGGGGGTGGGGTGGCCCTGTACATCAAGGACACTCTGACCTGCAGAGAAATTGTGGTGCCTCCTGACATTAACTTCTATTGTGTAGGGGTAGAAGTGTCTCTATCTGAAGAAATGTCTTTCACCATTATATGTCTTTATCGTCACCCAAAAGCTAAGATTGATTTTATGACCAACTCGAATCGCTCCTGAAATATAGGGATTCAAAAAATGACACGATTATTTTAGGTGATTGGAATGTAAACTGGGATGATAAACAAAACAGGAAAAATCTCAAACGAATCACTGATTCCTTTAACTTAGAGCAGCTAGTTGAACAATCAACCAGAGTAACAAATACATCCCAAACTAAAATTTACTTAGTGTTTACAAATAAAGCAGACAGGATAGTAAAAATGTACAATTTCTTAACCGGTCTATCTGATCATAATTTAATACTCCTAGTTAGGAAACTCAAAAAGAGGTTTGCAACAGACAGAAATACTGTAACAAAGCTTATAAGGAAAGCTAAGGCAAGTTTCTTCATCAGTGTCATAGAGAATGCAAAGGGTGTGGCAAAGAAGGTTTGGTCAGTTCTGAATAAGTTGCTAGGTAAGCAAAATGTTCAGAATACAAACACACTTGAACTAAAATTGGGTGAGGTCACTGTAAATGACCCTGAAACACTGGCCAGCACTTTTAATAATTTATTTTTGTCTAGTATCACTGATATAACTAAACTGTTCTCCGCCCTAACATCGTACCCTGTCCGATCACGATAACACAGCCCATCCTGGAGCTAGAGGAAATAAATGAGAGTGAGGTAAAAAAGATTATTGCCGAACTGAAAGTTTCCAAAGCCAAGGATGCATATGTGTTTGACACCAACTTCCTAAAGACTCACAGTGACTCCTTGGCTAAACCTATCACCATTCTGGTTAATCAGTCGATTAGACAAAATGTGATTCCTTCTTCTTGGAAGGTAGCTTTGATTACACCCATTTTCAAATCGGGTTGCAAAGCTCAGGTTGAGAACTACAGACCCATCAGCATCCTCCCCAGCATATCTAAGATTGCGGAGAAGTGGGTTGCCAAGCAAATGATTAAACATCTCAATAAGGGGGAGTCACCACTCCACCCAATGCAATTAGGCTTTCGAACACAACACTCAACTGAAACGGCAAATAGTGTATTCATTGAAAGGACTAAGAAGAGTCTGGATACAAACCCATATTTAGGTGCTGTGTTTCTGGACTTCGGACGGGCTTTTGCCACCGTAAATCACCACGTCCTCCTCACAAAATTATCATACTTCAACTTCTCCATAAATTCAATTAATTGGATACAATCATACTTATCAAACCGTAAACAGTGTGTGGTGATAAACGGTGTCCAGTCCCCGTTTGTTGATAATCCAGTAGGAGTTCCGCAGGGATCCATTTTAGGCCCTTTATTGTTTTCTTTATATATCAATGATTTACCGGATGTGTGCCCAGATTGCAATGTACAAATGTATGCCGATGACGCCGTCATCACTGTCCATGGCAAGACCACTGAGCAAATCTCTGAGAGTCTAACTAGTGCACTTGACAGGTTACACACCTGGCTAGGCAACGCCTGCCTCATGCTTAATGTGAAGAAAACAGTGTTTATGTTGTTCAGTAAAGAGACCAGTCACCATTGTGAGATCTGGTGTATTCTCGAAGGGGGTGGAATTGGAGTATGTGTCACATTTCAACAGTGTTGGGACTAACACGTTACAAAGTAATCAATTACTGTAACACCGTTATTTTTTTCAGTAACGAATACGCTTCTTTTTTAAATTATGTAACTCAGTTACCGTTACTACACGGTGCGTTCCTCCGTTCTTTTGTGTTATTTTATGCATCTAGAGCTGAGCTGAATAATCTTCCTCTCTGTCACTCACAAGGCAGAGCGGAGGGGAGACACCGACACGAAATGCCAGACAGAGCCGCTCTGAGACGCGCACTGTGCATGTAACTGTGCTTACCAACAGACTAGTGCCGACATACAGACTGCAAACATGACTACAGATAGCCCGCACTAGGTAGAATATGATAGAATGCAATCACTTACAGTAGCTGACTTTTCCCGTCCACTGCGTGCAGTGCACAGCTGTGCGTTATTGATGAGATGATTGACAACGTCTTGTAAATCCATGCATGTGTCCCGTCGACCTACAGTATTATAATTATATAACTCTGGTCCCAACTCGTGGTCAAATCTGTTGTCGGGTCTATGTCATTAAGGCTCATCAAACCATGATTTTGTTGTTAGAGAAAGAAAGCCACAGAAAGAAAACTTCCTGTGGTCTTAAGGTAATTAATTTTGCCTCAATTTTTTTGCTTGTAAGGCATTGTATTTCAAGATATGATTATTTATTGATTATTGACTACATTACTTGCTGTTATGTTGTGGGTGTTACTTTTTGAGGACTGTTATTGCGGGCTCTGGGCAAGAGGGGGCACAGTACACCAGACTAGGGCACAAGGTAGCCAGCAGGGATACACCTACTGCAGGAAGTGTACAAGCAGTTGGCGCGAGCACAGAGCCGGTGTGTATTGACTGAAGCAATAAACAGAACCTGATGATTACAACTGAAACCGTGTCTTCACTATTCAATCTACTACATATGGCGACGAGGACAAATCGGAAGAAGTGTGCGGGTGAGACGAGACTCTGTTGTTGAGTGCAAGCGGAGTTTAGCAGTGTTTTGTTTACGAACACATGTCGGAGGAGGAGGACGACGTTGAAGTGAATCCGAGCGGCGCGGCGGTGGTGTCGGTGAAGATGGCTGGTACAGTGGGATCCGTAGCACACTTCGACAGTGGTGTGCAGTCATGGGAGGAATACTGTGAAATTCTGGATCATTTTTTCATAGCAAACGATGTGACGAGTGCTGAGAAGAAACGGGCCGTACTGCTGAGTTGTGTGGGGGCGCAGACATATACTTTGATGAGGAACTTGTTAAGCCCTGCGCGCCCGGGTGAAAAAACATATGAAGATTTGGTGAGCCTACTAAAAGATCACTTCAACCCAAAACCAAGTGAAATGGTGCAGCGGTGGAAGTTTAACTCCAGGGACAGGAGGCAGGGAGAGAGTGTTGTGGAATATGTGGCGGAGCTGCGGAGGCTCGCGCAGGACTGCAACTTTGGGGACACTCTCACAGTGATGTTGAGAGATCGCTTGGTTTGTGGAATCAACGAGGACAGTATTCAGCGGAGACTACTCTCGGAAGATGTACGAACTTTTGACACTGCGTTGAAGAAGGCGCAGGCCATGGAGGCGGCAAACAAGGACATGAAGGAATTAAACAGCGCGCGGGAAGGCGCAAAATGGAACCGCACTGCGGAGGGAACTGTAAACAAAGTGGCGGATGTCCGCCCGAAGCCGCCTGCCAAATATGGGAAGTTTTTCAGGTGTGGGGGGATCACCCACTTGGCAAATGAATGTAGATTTGCAGAGGAAAGGTGTCATAATTGCGGAAAATTGGACACATTAGGAGGGCCTGCAAGTCAAAAGCAGGGGAGAACGTGAGTACTCAATACATGGGAAAAAGGAGGGAAGAGAGAGGAAAATGTGAGGAAAAAAACACATTTTATTCAAGAAGAGGAAATGGAGAATAATAATGAGGAGGAGGATGTATTCACTGTGTACAGCATAGAAAGTGTACCTGAAGTAGTCACTGTGTACAATATGGAACAGTAAATAGTTATTCCTAGAGAGGAACCCCTAATGCAGGAATTCATTGTCAATGGAACCACAGTGACTTATGAGGTAGACACAGGATGTGGCTATACAATAATGTCAAAGGGGAATATAGAATTTGGGAATGCAGGCCAGGATACCCAAATTGAAACAGTGTAGAATCAACTTGAGAACCTACAGTGGACATCCAGTACCAGTGATAGGGGCAGCTTATGTAGAAGTCCAGTGCAAAGACAAAACAAAGTCAGGACGGGGGTGGATAAAAGCACTGGGGGTAAATTGGCAGAGGGTGAACGCAGTGACAGAACAGGAGGTTACAGTACGAGATGTATTGAGGAGGCACGAGACAGTGTTTAAAGAAGAGCTGGGGGAGTTGCAGGGATTCAAGGCAAAAAGTGAGGCCCAGCCCAGATTCTATAAACCGAGATCTGTGCCATTTGCTATGAAACAAAAGGTCGAGGCAGAACTATTGCAGACAGAGAAGATAATAGAACCGGTGACATTCTCAGAGTGGGCTGCACCAGTCGTCCCGGTGTTGAAGCCCGATGCCACCATTAGGCTTTGTGGCGATTACAAATTAACGGTGAATAAGGTGTCGTCACTGGAACAATACCCCATTCCAAAAATGGAAGATATGTTTGCAACCCTAGGAGAGGGCGAAAAATACACTAAGTTAGATATGAGCCATGCATATCAACAGATAGTGTTAGATGAGGAATCCAAGAAATATGTCACAGTGAATACACACAAAGGGCTTTTTGTGTACAATAGGTTACCATTTGGGGTTAGTTCTAGTCCAGCTCTTTTCCAGCGTACTAAGGAGGGAGTACTAAGGGGCATCCCTCAAATAGCTGTCTATCTAGATGATATTATATTGACTGGCAGGAATGACCAGGATCATATGAAAACGCTGGACTCTGTACTACAGCGCTTGGAGGAAGTAGGACTGCGCTTAAAGAGAAGCAAGTGCCAGTTCATGGAAAGAGAAGTGACATTTCTGGGGCACCGAGTGGACGCTACAGGCATTCACCCAGTGCCAGCAAAGGTGAAAGCAGTGCAGGAAGCCCCTACACCAACGTCTGTTACAGAGCTGAAAGGGTATCTGGGACTCCTGAACTTTTACAATAAGTTCTTGCCAAATCTGTCAACGCTACTGGCACCTTTGCACAAACTGCTGAAAAAGGAGTGGCCCTGGGCCACACAGAAGCAGCGTTCAAGAGTTCAAAAGAACTGTTACAGTCCAGCAGAGTTTTGGTGCACTATGATGAGACCAAGGACTTGATACTAGCCTGTGACGCGTCACCGTATGGTGTGGGAGCAGTCCTGGCTCACCGCATGCCAGATGGGTCCGAAAAGCCCATTGGATTTGTGTCACGCACCCTAAATCCAGCAGAAAAGAATTATTCACAATTGGACAAAGAAGGGCTGGCGGTGATATTTGGGGTGAAACGTTTCCATAAATATCTGTATGGAAGGAAGTTTCAGATCTGCACAGATCATAAACCGTTGATAAGCTTGTTCAATGAGATGAAGGCTGTGCCGCAGATGGCTTCACCAAGGGTCATGAGATGGGTGGTCACACTGATAGCATATGAATATGAGATCAGGTACAGAGCAGGAAAGGACAATGGAAATGCAGATGCTCTCAGCCGCCTACCGTTACCTGATTTTCCGGGGACAGTCCTCATGGAGGACCAAGTGTTGATGTTGACACAAGACCAGTTTCCCCTGATGACGCATGCACAAATAAGGAGCTGGACGAGCAGAGATCCCATTCTGGCAAGAGTGCGTGAGTATCTACTGAAGGGGTGGCCCTGTGACTTAGGGGTTGAGTTTACTCCTTACAGACAGAGGCAACAGGAGCTAAGTGTCCAGGATGGGTGTGTGCTATGGGGGGCTAGGGTGGTGATTCCACAGAAGGGCAGAGCAGCCATGTTAGAGCAACTGCATCAATCACACCCAGGCATGAGTCGAATGAAGGGTTTAGCCAGGAGCTATCTGTGGTGGCCAAATATGGACATGGACATAGAACATAAGGTCAAAGACTGCACCACATGTCAAGAGCACAGAAAGGCCCCTGCTAGTACACCTCTCCACCCCTGGGAGTGGCCGGACAAACCCTGGAGGAGGCTGCACATAGATTACGCAGGGCCTTTCATGGGAAAAATGTTTCTCGTGATAATAGATGCACACTCCAAGTGGATGGACGTGTATCCTGTGAGTTCAGCCACGTCAGCGGCTACTATAAACTGTCTGAGGAGCAGTTTTAGCACTCATGGGATTCCGGAATCGATCGTTTCGGATAATGCTCAATGCTTTGTCAGTGAGGCCATGAAGCTGTTTATGGCAAAGAACGGCATCACCCAGATTACATCTGCACCCTTCCACCCATCTTCCAATGGTTTAGCAGAGAGAGCGGTGCAGATTTTTAAAGGCCTCATGAAAAAGAGTTCCGGTGACACGTTGGAGACAAGGCTGAACAGGGCTCTGTTCAGTTATCGCATCACCCCACAGTCTACGACGGGGTTGTCTCCAGCCGAGATGATGATGGGCAGGAAACTGAGGTGCACATTAGACTTAATACACCCAGACCTGAAGCAGAAAGTGGAGTCAAAACAGATCAGTCAGAAGTCATATCATGACACACATGCATCACCTCGCGATTTCATGGTTGGCGACACAGTGTATACTAAGAACTTTGGGTATGGGCCGAAATGGATTCCAGGTTTGGTGCAGGAGATCACAGGACCAGTGTCGTACAAGGTCTTGTTGGGGAACAGCAGAGTGGTCCGGAGGCACGTGGATCAACTATTCAGCAGACGAGGGATGGATCAGCCGGCGGCGGGAGCAGCGACAGCAGCAGCAGCCCGGGCAGAGGACGGCGACTACGCAGAGGCCGGGGACAGGGACGAGGGACCCCCCCAGGACCAGCAGAGCAGCAGCGCAGCTCTGGCGGAGGAGGCTACGGCAGTGGCACCAGCGGAGGAGGACGACGGAGAGGCTGGTGCATCGGGAGGAGAGCTGAGGCTCTCTCACAGGGAGAGGAGACCACCAGGGCACTTGAAAGACTTTGTCAGGTAAAGGAGATATTGCTTATGGGCAAGAATGCGCCCATGTCTCCTTTGGGTAGTGTGGTAGTCCACCCACGCTACCTCTGGCCTGTCTTTGTTTTTTTTTGTTTTTTTTGGGGGGGGATATATATTTATATCGTTTTGGTAATTAAGTGTGCCTGCCATGCAAAGCAATGGCAAAACACTTATTGTAATCCGCCATACTTAAGTCAGTAAGTAAGTAAGTAAGTAAGTAATGTTCTTGCAAATTTCGGCACGTAATAAGTGCCGCACGATTTACGCCACCGCCGCAATATATACATCAAAACGTGCGGCTCGGCCGGGAATGGTGTGCTATTACTTTTCTTTCCGATCCGCGTTACCATTGCGACGTAATTCGCAAAAAACGACGCCAAAAAACCCCATTGACTTAGAATGGGGGAAACTTCGGCACGTAATAACTGCCGCACGATTTACGCCACCCCCGCAATATATACATCAAAATGTGCGGCTCGGCCGGGAATGGTGTGCTATTACTTTTCTTTCCGATCCGCATTACCATTGCGACGTAATTCGCAAAAAACGACGCCCAAAAACTCCATTGACTTTGAATGGGGGACTCCGAAAAAAAACCCAGAAACTTTGGCGCCACATAACTCTGCCATACTTTTGCCTAGCAACGTCATTTAAAATGTAAAATGCTCACACAACTTTGGTCTTTTTCCGACCAATAGGGATGAGCTGTAATTGATTAAGCCCCGCCCCCTCTATAACAGGAAGTGCCCTTTACCAAACAGGAAGTGCCTCTATAACTAACCCTAACCCTAACCCTTTTTTCTCAATTTTTTTTTCTCAAATATGTTTTTTTTCTCAAACATTTTTTTTTCTCAATTTTTTTTTTCTCACAAAACAATTTTTTCTCAAAAAACTGTCGTTAAAGTGCGACCCGTGATAACGGCCTGTTTTCTCGTGAACCGTTTGTCGTACAGACATGTGGGTGGTGTCATATGAAGAACAATAATGTTAAAGCTTATGCAAAAAATGCTAATGTTAATAACGCTAATGCTAACACCAACCGCTACACAAGGTTGCACAGACTTAGCGAGCTGCAGGCACACT
This sequence comes from Nannobrachium achirus, assembly GCF_963921795.1. Taxonomy (NCBI): domain Eukaryota; kingdom Metazoa; phylum Chordata; class Actinopteri; order Myctophiformes; family Myctophidae; genus Nannobrachium; species Nannobrachium achirus. The sequence goes on along the minus strand of NW_027664776.1, from coordinate 311,694 downwards.
TAAAATTTCTAAGAAATTTTCTTTTCTAGTTGTGTTTTGGAGTTGGCTTAAAGCTAGCTTAAGTTCTGGAATGTTGTTTGGTTGCTGTTAAATACTGACTTGGGAGTGCAGCTATAGTCAGAGACAGTATAGGGCAAATTTAAGGAGAAGGGGATGTTATGTTGTGGGTGTTACTTATTAAGTGTGCCTGCCATGCAAAGCAATGGCAAAACACTTATTGTAATCCGCCATACTTAAGTAAGTAAGTGTCATACATTTATTTTTTTCTCAAAAAAAAATTGTTCTCAAAATGTTTTTTTTCTCAAAAATGTTTTTTTCTCAAAAAATTTTTTCTCAATTTTTTTTTTCTCAAAATTTTTCTCAAATTTTTTTTTTCTCAAATTTTTTTTCTCAATTTTTTTTTTCTCAAAACATTTTTTCTCAACATTTTTTTTTTCTCAAAAAAAATTTTTTCTCAAATTTTTTTTTCTCAATTTTTTTTTTCAAAATCTTTTTTTTTCTCAAAAAAATTTTTCTCAATTTTTTTTTCTCAAAACATTTTTTTTCTCAATTTTTTTTTCTCAAAATTTTTTTTCTCAATTTTTTTTTCTCAAAATCTTTTTTTTTTCTCAAAAAATGTTTTTTTTCTCAAAAATGTTGGTTTCTGATTGGCTGCTGGCCTTGTGACGTGGGTAGAGCTGCGAGGGCCCGGTCATCGCTGCTTGCAGCTTTAATTCATTAATCGTCCATGACCTTAATTGGGGCCTTGTGGGTTGCGTCAAATGAAATAACGCTAATGCTAACACCAACCGCTACACAAGGTTGCACAGACTTAGCGAGCTGCAGGCACACTTAAAATTTCTTAGAAATTTTCTCTTCTAGTTGAGGACTGTTATTGCGGGCTCTGGGCAAGAGGGGGCACAGTACACCAGACTAGGGCACAAGGTAGCCAGCAGGGATACACCTACTGCAGGAAGTGTACAAGCAGTTGGCGCGAGCACAGAGCCGGTGTGTATTGACTGAAGCAATAAACAGAACCTGATGATTACAACTGAAACCGTGTCTTCACTATTCAATCTACTACACTTGCAATAAATGTCAACGTTATTTTGTAAGTAATTCTATGAATACATTATAAATAAAATCAAAGAAATTCCATAAATTAGAACACAAATATTTAAGAAATAGTGAAAAATAGCTGATCTACAAGCTCACAACGCATCGCAAAGCAATGCATTGTGAGCTTGTAGATCTGCTGTTTTCACTAGTTTGGGTCACGGGCAAATGTCTAATTTCTCTTTTGGGTTACAAGCTATAAAGTTTAACCAAGCTATAAGGTCATTACTAAAGATTACTATACTAAAAAATAACTAAAAAGTTACTTTTCACAGTAACACATTACTTTTTGGTGTGAGTAATCAGTAAAGTAACTGAGTTACTTTTTTTTTTTTAAGATTTGTTTTTGGGCTGTTTATGCCTTTATTGATAGGACAGTAGACTGACAGGAAATGGGGAGAGAGATGGGGAATGACATGTGGCAATAGTCATCCGGATCGGGAATCGAACCGGCGACGCCAGCAGGCATCATAGCCTAGTATGTGTTATGCGCCTTGACCACCAGGCCAGCGGGCGCCCCAACTGAGTTACTTTTTAAATGAAGTAACTAGTAACGGTAACGAGTTACTATTTTTCAGTAACTTGCCCAGCACTGCATTTCAAGTATCTCGGTGTGATCTTGGACTCCAATCTTACCTTCAAGAAGCACATAAAAAAGTAACTAATACTATTAATTACAATCTGCGAAACTTCAAACAAATTCGACCCTACCTAACAATAGAAGCAGCCAAAACGTACCTTCATTGCATGATTTTCTCTCACATGGAATACTGTTTTACAAACAAGTCTTTTGCTAATACAACAACCACCAAACCCATTGAACAGGTATTTAAAAGGGCTATTAAAAATAATACTAGACAAAAAAACAAACTCCTATCACCACTGTAACATCCTGGAAAAATATCACCTTCTCAGCTTTGAAAATTTTAGGAAATTTAAAAATGCATGTCAAATAATATATAAATGCCTTAATGATCTGGCTCCCCCTCCTCTTATGGAATTCATCCATAAGAAGAGGGATATTGGACGCAATACTAGGTCAACATCCAGGGGAGACTGTGAAATTGATTTTAGAAAAAATACTTTTAGTAAAAACGTTCTCTCCATAAATGGATGCCAATATTGGAACCAGATCCCTACCTCAATTAGAGAGATCCCCACATTTGGTGCTTTTAAAGGGCAGTTGAAGCAATGGTTAAAACGCTCACAGACATGTAACCACCTATAACAACTATTTGATGCCGGTACGAATTACTCTGCCAGGTTAGTTTCTCCTGTGTGGATTTTTAGCTTACTTCTGGCACTAAGCACTTTGTCGCACTAGGCACTCTGTTGCGCCAGGCACCTTGTTCTTGTTGTTGTGTTTTGTTCGCCCTGTACTGTTCTGTTCTTGTTGTTGTTGGTCTTGTTTTGTTTCTTGTTTTATGTGAGGACAGCGGATGAAATTTAGCTTTGAGCTAACTCCGGCTGGTTTACACTGAGATTTTTGTATGTTTGTTTTATGCAACATGTCAATGTCAATGTGTCCATTAACTGGTACTGTCCTGTCCAAATAAATAAAGTAAAGTAAGTAAGTAAAGGATTTGGTTGCTGTGTAAATCCAATGTAAATATCTAAGAACTGTAGAAATAGCTCCACTATTTTGGTATTAGTAAGAACTCAGAGCAGCATTCTGAATCAACTGCAGTAGTCAAGTCTACGTACTGGACAGAAGTCCTTCAATCCTTGATATATTCATAAGGTTATGGTTAAATTGTATTGTATTAATGTGGCTGTTAGAATTCAGGTCTAAAAAGCCAAAGGTTCATGGGTTCATGGCTTGCATGGGTTGTGTTATTTTAACCATTAACAATTGAAGCTGAATGTATACAAATGTCTTCCTTCCTTGTTTTTGTGTTATGATTCTTGTGTTTTATCTGAATGATCAGTCATTAATATTCATTAATTAATCTGCTTGGATAGATTAATTAATGAACTAAAATATTATATTTATATTCCTATATTCCTCAACTGTTTCTACTTAGATTTAAACTACTTGTGACTGCAGTCAAAACTACACAAATATGCACAGTGATGGCTTCAGAAAATTGTGACTGGGGGGGCTATGGGGGGGCTGGGTTTTTTAGAGCGGGGACTCGCTTAGGGTATTGATAACTGTGAGGCTGAAGACGCTTTCCAGCATAGTGACATGCAGAAAAAACTGTCCTTATGGTTACATAGAAGTCAGTCAGTTGTCTTTCACATGTTAGGACTGACAAATGATTAAAAACATAAATCAGATTAATCACAGCTTGCAACAGCTATTGTAAATCTGCATGTGACAAACCATGAAACTTAAATCTCGCTGGTTTATGAGACCAATATCAATACGACCTTGTTATCTGCTGTATATTGCAGCAGAATTAACAGTGTTCAGAGATTAGCTTGAAAAACAAGGTCTTCTTTTACTTTTTGTTTTGCAGGGATCCATTTCTTGCAAATGTGCTGACTGCTGTAAAGCTGTCTATGTTAGTGCACTGACCTCTTTTCACCTCTTCAAATATCTCCACCAGGCCGGGCTGCCTACCCAGGGCTTTGTCAGTCGTGTTGTAGGATGCAGCCATCAGGACCAGAAGAAGCTGTGGGTGAAATAGCATTTATATCTATACATACATTTCAGAAGTTTCAGAAGTTTTTTTTTTTTTTTTTAATTGTTTTTTTTTTTGTTTTTTTTAAACTAGATGGGAGCGACCCGAAGGGCCGCGACCCTCTAGTGACACTACATTTTCAAATCCAGCCCTATATGTTGCACTGATCAGAGCAATGGTCACAGAGTTGCAGCCATTTCAAGTGTTGAACACTGCTGTAAGACTGCTGTAGTGCCCGATACATGAACAATTTAGGTTTGTTGGTGTGACTATTGTCATGGCAGGCCCCCCAACAGGGTGGGTGCAGGTTTGGAGCAACAGTGTCCCTGATGTGGCCCCTGAGGGGCAAACGTGGACCCTAGTGGGACTTTCCCCACTAGTCCTGAACAGTTTTTGTGTCAAAATTATAGTTTTAATTTTTTTTTTAAATGTTTAGGTATAAGGGGCGAGGCATGGACGAAAAAAAATTCTAATTCAGCTGATCTAAAAGCTCACAACACATCACAGCGCAATGTGAGCGTGTAATTCAGCTATTTTCGCTTAATAGCATGCCCAGAAAAGGAACTCTGAATCCAGCTTGAAAGCTGGCCCTCAGCTTGAAATTGGGAAACATCACAAGTATATCTGTATGCTTACACAGATGAGTACAGGCACCACTAGAACAGTTAAAGTTTAACCAGGTGTGGCACAGCTATATAAAGAAATGACTACGCCACCCTCTCATACACCAGTGGTGTTGTGTGGAGCAGTTCCTGGGCCTGTGTGGCAAAGGGGCGCCAGGACTTGAGACACGTGCACTGTGGTGTCTCTGTGAAAATGGGCGGACTGACTGTGAAGCTGTCTCTGTAGTTAGTACTGTTAGTACATAAGTTAGTATATAAGAGGAGTATTTTTTTCCAAGACAAGGCAAAAAAAAAAAAAAAAGCAACAACAACTAGAAGCATTGCTCTCCCGAACACAGGTCTGGAAGGTTATTGTGGCCTCCTGGTGGCGCTATAATAGGCCAATGTGAAAAGGGTGCCATGTCTTCTTCAGCCTTTAACAGCAATCGGACGTTGCATGCATGATTTTGTTCCAAAAATGAGTTGTGCAAAGGTCGACCTGCTTGTGGCGCTATAACAGGCCAATATGAAATGGGTGGCATTGTTCCATGACCTAGCGGGAATGTGCGTGTTTTAGTTTTAGTTATTATTATTACCCATAATGATCATAATCATTTCCATGTTGAGAAATGTTCATATAGTATCAAACACTTCCAAAAAGTAGTGGAAATAGCAGATTTGTGGTCTTGTAAATCGTCTATTTCCACACTAAATTTATAAAGAATAATGGTATTAAATATGCCAGTCATTCCTTTGTATATTTCGGTTAATTGTCATATCTGCCCTGTGCAACTTCAAAGCCAAACAGAAATGTAATTTATATTCATATGCTCCAGTGTTCAACGACAAAAACACAATTACATTTTTAATCACAATTATTTGTGTGACAATTAATCATCCCGAAAAATCGCGGCAGTGGACCACTTTTTATTGACTTCATGTACTGTAATATTTGACCAGTAGGTTCATGCCTGTACTCTGACTCAAGTGGGTTTGTATGTACTGATCATTAAACATGATGTTACCCTAGAGCAGTGCTACTCAACCCGCGGCCCGCGGGCCGCATGCGGCCCTTTCCGCATGTCTGTGCGGCCCGTCATGATCATGCCAATAAAAATAAGATTTTTCTAAGCCTGTCAAAGTTAACGCGTAACGCAAAACGCGGTGATGTTTGAGCCTCCGTGCACTCCGTAGGTAGGGATAAGAGTCAGGAAGCGAATGTAGTCAATGCATAGAGCACAGCAGTGCGGAGATGCAGGCGGCTACACTAGAGCTATATAGTACAACGAGACAGACAAATCTGCGGAGATTTTGCAGCAGACAACCACAGTCGGGCTCACTGGAGTGGAGACGCATGACGGTCGTGCGATATATGAACGTCGCGATCGTCATGTTTCAGGCTAATGAAGACGTAACCCTTGTCTGTGCTTGTCTCTGCCTCCGCTGCTTGTCTCTGCCTCCGCGACTCCGCCAGTCAGGACAGACAGTGCAAGCATGAACAGATCGCGCAGCAGCCAAGGAACTATGCTTATTACCACAAATCTCCAGCGAGCTGCTGTGTTTTACAAAGCTCAAAGCATCAAACTGTTTTACAAGTACAGTGCATCTGAGGCTGAGTTGAACTGTACTTGAGTTATTTTTTCCATACAATAACTCTTCACCAAAAATAGCCGATCTACAAGCTCACAATGCATCTTGTGGTGAGCTTGTAGATCGGCTATTTTTGGTAAATGTCCCCCAAGAATAGGTATGCTGCGGTTTGAGTGATTGAATAATAAGTATAAACGTTTATTTATTTAAAATTGTCCTATTAATGAAAAGGAGTGTTAGTGGCATGACTCATGAGAAAAAATACCTTTACATTGCCAAAGTTCACTAGCCTTGCATACCCAGACACAGACACAGGGGGGGTTACAAAAAGATTGAACCAGATCTGTTCAATTTCACTTAACATTTTGTGAATAAAGCCTAATTTGATAAAAATTTCAAATGTCATCAATTTCATCATTCCATCCATGACAATCTTTTGGTTCAATGAGGTTTGGCCTGGCTTATATAAATGGAAATGTGTCTGTTTTCTGTGCGTTTCCTTAATTATTAGACTTGTCATGAAGTGTGTTACAAAATCAATGTAAACGTCCAAAATAGGACCGTAATTTTTAGCTTGCGGCCCTTTGGACTTTTGGTATTTTGCTGAGTGGCCCCTGAGCCATCTCAAGTTGAGTAGCCCTGCCCTAGAGTACCAAAGGCAGATAGCTGCATGCTTTCACTTTTGGTTGTGAAGGGGTCAATTGCAATTATTTGTGTGACAATTAATCATCGCGTAAAATGTCATAATCGTGACAGCCCTACTGAGTGTAATAGTATAATCATAATACCTGATCATCTAGTTTTAGGGGGGGAAAGATTCAGGGCGCCCCATCAAGTACAGGGTGTTGCTGGAAATAAGCACTTTTTTACATTTACACGAATAGCCGTGGATCATATAGTTATAGTATGCCCTCAAAAAAAAAAAAAAAAAAAAAAAAAAAAAAAAGAAGTCTAGAACACACCACTGCTTGTGTCCAAAAAGAAAAAAGAAAAAGCATTTACAAGAAATGGCCCTCTTCTTATAAACAGCTTATCTCTGACTCCCCCCACTGGGGGAATTCCAGACTGGACTCTATAAAATGACAGGTAGACACCAGTCATGTCAGTGTGCTGGTCTTTGCTGATGAACAGCTTGTCTTCGTCTGCCTCTTCAGACCTACATTAGAATTTCTACATTGAAGCAGGTAAGACATCTGAGACCATTTGTAATTTAGTGATGGGAAAGTGTGACTTGACCTCTTTAATTCAGGCTAATACCAGAATGCATTAAATTAACAGCAGCTGGTATTTTGTAAAATAACTTTCCAAATCAGAATGTGTTAGAAGGTTTTGAAAATATATGGTATGGAAATGTCTTTATTTGTCAAAGAAAGAACATTGCCAAACATCAGACAAGTTTACTGACTAAGCTACTGCCACATCTATGTTTCTATGCATCTGATGTAGTACCTTGGGCTGTTCTTACCCCCTGGATTAAGAATGTCTGCTAAATGCCTAGATTGTAAATTGTAATTGTTAAATTAAATCAGTATTATCTTACAAACTAGGGAAGTGATACAAGGTGTGTGAAGGACATTCCTGCTACCTAAGGACATGAATTGTCACCTCCATTAGACCCTCTGAGATTGAATGAATAACCTAACTGTATACTGTGTTACTTTAATAATCTGCTTTGTTGGACAAAGTAGCTACTCAACCCCAGTACTTTAGTCAATAAATATATACTTGACAACGTTAAATATTATTACTGAACTACAAGTGAAGGGTACTCTGTCAAACTTAGGTACAAAGTAAAAATTTTCCCAAAAAATCTTCCCCCCAATAATTGATAGTGATGTCATGTGTATCTGCTATTTTCACCATTTGAAACAGGGCTTAAGTCGTTGATGTACTTTTCCATTCCTAGAAAATGTAGTGGTGTAAAAAGCACAATAGCTGGCCCTGTAATCCAAAAAATACAAATACAATATTCTAAAATGTAATGTTACACTGTGTTACATGTTATTAATTGTTTTATTAATACAATGTCACACTGTGTTGTGTGTGTAAAAGTTAATTGATTGATTGTTCATTGTTTTATCAGAAATTACAATGATTGAGGGGCTCATTACAGATGAAATGGAGTGGCCCATTTTAGATGAAATGGGTGGCCCATTTTAGTTTAACTCATTCAGGTAAATTGGGCCATTAACAATAGGACTGTTTTTTTTCTTCTTCTTCTTTATCTGAACAAATAAGAATTATATCTAATAAAGGCCATCAGAACATGTAAATATATTATACTATATTGTTATTGATGTACAGTATCAACCTTATATATATATATATATATATATATATATATATATATATATATTAGAGATGCTCCGATCAGGTTTTTTGGGGCCGATACCGATTACCGATCAGCTGGAATCAATATCTGCCGATACCGATATTACCGATCGATCACAGCGTGGAAGCAATATCTGCCAATCCCGATATTACCGATCGATCACAGCGTGAAATCCATACATTCTTCTATTGTATCACTGTAGGAGCATTTATATATTTAATGATTCCTCTTACACAACATTTACATTGTATATATTAATTCAATTCAACTTTATATTCTAAGGTCATGATTCGATTCGATTCTCTATACGATATATTATCGTATCGTAAATCATTTTAGTCCTAGGAAAATTACTCCTAAAGAAAAAAAACTAAAAGTTTTCCTATAAAGATAGTGGCAATATTGTCTATCCTTCATTATTTTCAAGGTTATTTGGCTATAATGGTTCATAACAACAATAATAGGCCAAATAGGCCCTTAAGATTTTCTGTACACTATATTACATATTTGGGGTCCTTGCTCTTGGCATGAGAATGTTTGAGAACCACTGTTCTTAAACAATATCAGACAACAATGTTTCTGTTTGACTGACCTTCCCCAGTTTTTTATTTTTATAGACCTGTTTGCTGGCAAAAACAGGATATGGCAACACTTTTTTACAGACCTGTTTGCTTGTTTGTCGCAGAAACTAAATGGCAACGCTTCATCCTCCTTACATCTAGTGCTAACGGTTAGCACCTGTGGAAATGACTGTTTTAAACTATACAAGGGAACTACAAACTTTATCATTAGATCGACAACAACTTGTCCTCCAATGACTTTGGAATTATGCTTTTGGAATTAAGTTTAACAGCAACGTTACAGCCGTTCTCTCTCTCTTCTCTCACGTCGCAGAGAGAGAGTGAGAGAGAGGAGCCTCGTTAGAGAGAGAGAGAGACACACACACACACACACACACACACACACACACACACACACACACACACACACACACACACACACACACACACACGTGCAGCCTCGTTAAGCCGGCAACAACACAGCTGGCTGGCTGATTGTTGAAAACGCATTCATATCGTGGATTTTACTTTGAGATGACAACAGCTACAAAGAAGTAGGCTACTTATATTCTGATCTATCATGAATTATTCCAATGGTGTATCCAATATGTTTAAAACAAACAACTTTCAGCTCTCTCTGTCCCCCTCTCTTCTCTGGTGCATGTGTGTGTGGTGCGTGCGGGAGGGAGGGAGGGAGGGAGGGGGGAATTAAGTGGCTCACAGAGAGAAGTGAACATGGAGCCGCACAGACACACACATACACACACACACACACACACACACACACACACTAAATAGAGAGAGGAGAACAGAGCTCTCCTTCGTCAGAAGCACGCATGCACAACGCGCACGTGAATCGAACGTCAACGTCTTTTTTTTGCTTCAATGCCTTGATCGGCTCGCTTTGATCCAATTATGGAAACACCGATCAAAACCGATATGGCCTTGATCGGCCGATCTGATATCGGAGCCGATCAATCGGAGCACCACTAATATATATATATATATATATATATATATATATATATATATATATATATATATAATATATTTGTATGTATGTATGTATGTATGTACGTACAGTATATATATATATGTATATATATATATATATATATATATATATATATATATATATATATATATACTGTACGTACATACATACATACATACATACATACATACATACATACGCATACGTACATACGCATACGTACATACCGGTACATACGCACATACAGTGGGTTACAACATTTAGCGTCGCCAAGTCTAAAATGACACCAGTAGACACCTCGCAGCACCTAGAGGTACCTCTGTCAAACACACCTCCAAATTCTTAGCCGCGCCCCCTAGAAATGTGATATTTTATTTCAACGTGTAGTGTGGCTGTTCAGCCACGGGGTGGCGATTCTTCAATATGAGTCGAATATTCGAGTCTATTACTTGTTGGTTACTTGTTATCTCTACCTGCATTGTGAGCTTGTAAATAGTTTATTTTATTTTCTATGAGTTATTTTTGCACTCAAATTGTAATTATTTGTTTAACCCATTTAGGCCTAGGATTATTGACTGCTTTAACTATTGAAAAATAGCAAATATACAAGCTCACATGTAGATCTGCTATTTTTTTTAAATCATGATTTTTTTTTTGCAAGTCTTTGAATATATCTACTTAAAGGTGAACATTTGTAACTCAAATATTTGCTTCTGGGGGGTCCCTGGAACAACATATTTTGAGATGGGGGGTCCGTGGCCAAATACCTGTAATTTTGGGGGTCCTTCACATGAAAAGGTTTGAGAACAGCATGATTTCGATTTTAGAGGAAGGATCAAAGATATTCAAAGACTTGCACTCATTTTCACAATTTTTCAAAAATAGCAGATCTACAAGCTCGCAGCGCGGCACTCTGTGCCGCGTTGTGAGCTTGTATATCTGCTATTTTTCTAAAGTTAAAGCATGAAATAATGGTTAAAGTGGTTCAAACGCGACTCGGGCGCGTTCCAGGTATTTGAGAGTTAAATGTTAATAAAATTGCCTTACTTAAATGGAGATTGTTTGTATATATTGTTGAAATCAGAGCCAAATGAATCCACAACCCTCAAAATCAACTGAACTTAAAATAAAGGGATGAGCCCTGGCCCCCGTATAATGTAAGTATTATATTATAAGTATTTCCATTTCCACAGGCCACAAATATAAAATACATTATAAACTGTTCCTGTAGTATCAATTTTGAGAGAGAAAGAGAAAGAGAATGTTGTGTATTTTATTCTTATGTTATCTTGTCCACTTAGTTTGACAGGGCTGAATAGATTAATGTAGGCCTATGTTTTATGATAATATTCTAAATCTACAAAGTAACTAGTAACTTAAGTTGTACAAATAGTGGAGTAAAAGCATAAAAAAATATATTTACCCTCCCCTAAAAACATGACTTTTACTACAGTAAAATTATGCCTAAATTAAAACCTAAACTTATAGTTATTCCTAACCTTATCCTCATTAAAAGTAGCGTTTGACCGCAAAAAAGGATTATAGGATCATGTTATAGGCTACCGCTATCCACTGGGTGATTTTACATCAGTATTGTTGTCTTGAGGTTATCTTGTCTGTGGTGGCAGAAAGTAGTGGCTAAGCGGGACGCGAACCCGGGGCGCATGGATTGAAAAGACAAAACATTATCCACTAGGCCACAGAGTCCACAGTATATCACCACAGGTCATGATAGTTCAATGATACTTTTTGCGGTCAAAACGCTACTTTTACTGAGGCTAAATTAGTTCCAAGTAAACATCTCTTAAAATCAGTGGTGGAAAAAGTAGTCAAATGTATTACTTATGTTGTCATGTGTCTATGTCTGCTTAGTTTGACAGAAAAGGAGAGAAGAGAGTTGGGGGGAGGGGATTGCAGTGGACACCTTTGTATATCAGATAGTGAGCCAGTGAAGTGAAATAGCCTGTTTTTTCTCCTTTTTTTGGACAGCTGCTCCCCTTGTTAACTTGTATTAGTGCAGGGGTCTTCAACAGGGGTCCCGGGGTCCTCAGAGTTACTCTAAGGGGTCCTCTAAATCTTTGTGTGATAGAAAACTTTATATTAACCACTTGAATCCTAGCATCCATATTCTGAGAACTTTGGTCAAAAATAGCAGATCTACAAGCTCACAACACCTCACACTGCAAAGTGTTGTGAGCTTGTAGATTGGCTATTTTCGGCAAATACTTTAGGTGTGGAGGGGAAAAAAGAGCATACTAAGCAGTAAGCACAGAGGTTGAGGTACAAAAGGTTGTGGGGGCCCCTGCTTCATCTCTCTCTCAACTAAGGGGTCCTTGATCTGAAAACGTTGAAGACCCCTGTATTAGTGTATTTTTCTTATTGAACTTTTTTTTCCCACATGATTCCACAGTAGCTTAAGGTGTCTCCGGAGACTACCCTTCCCCCTCTTCACACCTCATAGCTGGCTCTCTCTTTGCATTGACTCATTTGCTTCAGAACACAACACGCTGTCTATCTGTGTCAAACAACACTGTTAAATGGCTATTTCACTTTAAGAGGCTCATGTCTCACCACAGATATCATGTTTGCTTTTAGTCTCTGAGCACATACACTTTTCTTTATAAACTTTAAGAGAACTTTCAGGTCAACCGTAGCCTATACTCCTATTTTGGTTCAGTTTTGTGAGCTTGTAGATCAGCTGTTTTCACCAGTTTGTTTCCTGGGAAAATGTCTAATTTCCAGAGACTCTGTGGGTTCATTTAGGGGGGTGGTCATTTGTACACAGTCAGAGTTAAGGGGAGAGAGACCTTGAAATTTGAAGTTTGAGAAGCACTACTGTAGAGCATAGTTAATAAAAAATGCAGTGCAAATAAGACTTAGTATACATTTTTTGTATAGCCTCCTCTTATCACTTGATTAAAGAAAACATTATTTGATAACGTTTCATTGTGCTCCTAAAATTATTTATATTCTACCAGATGTTTCATGTGCCACTTGTGAAAATACAAAGCGTCAAGACTTGCTTGTAGTCACACCAGTAAATGCAAATACTTGGTAAAACCGGTTTCACTTATGCGCGGGGGAGGGATTGTCCCGGCCTCCCAGAAGGCCAGGACAGAATTGAATCACTGCAGTAAATAGATTTGCCCTCATACCCAGTGGTGGAAAAAGTAAAAGTATTAATAATAGCAGTGGTCAGAATTTACTCTTTTTACTAGTCAAAGTATAAAAGTGTTGCTATCTCTAGGGCCGGTAGGGGGTCATTCGCTTCCTAAGCCAGGGGTTTTCAACAGAGGGTCCAGGACTCCTATGGGGGTACATGTTTAGCACAGTGGTTCCCAAACCTTTTTGGTTGAAACCCAAAAGAACAATTAGATGTTTTCCCTGGACCCAAACTAGTGAAAACAGGAGATCTACAACTTGACAATGAGAAAGCAGGGACCCCTTAGCTGAGAGAGATGAAGCAGGGACCCCTTAGCTGAGAGAGAGAGATGTAGCAGGGACCCCTTAGCTGAGAGAGAGAGAAAGCAAGGACCCCTAGCTGAGAGAGAGAAAGCAGGGACCCCTTATAGCTGAGAGAGAGATGAAGCAGGGCAATGCATCCATCGATAGAGAGACTGAATGTAATGTATATGCTACCACATCCAGGTGAGGTGTCAGATGAATAGCATAAATAACAAAAGGACACTGATTACCCCCCATGGGCCCTCTCAATCTCCTCCACACACCAGAGTTTAAGTTGATGCCAATACTTTGACCAAAGTAAATTCTGAATACCAGACTTAATTGTAATTGAGTTCTATATTGTAAAAGTATAGCCGGTATTGTGTTTGTAAACCCATGTAAAGGAGTAAACAAAAACAATAAATATGAGACAATGTCATTTAAATTAAAAGGGTAATAATAATAATAATAATAATAATAAGCACTGGGTTATAATGTAGAACAGTGGTTCTCAAAGTGGATTCCAGGGACTCTAGGAGTTCTTTTAAGGCAGTGGTTCCCAAACCTTTTAGCTCAAGAGCCAAAGTAGAATATACGTTTATAAGTTTGCCTGGGACCCAAACTAGAGAAAACAGCAGATCTACAAGCTCACAACATGTTGCTTGTGTGCTGTGTTGTGAGTTTGTAGATCAACTTCTTAAACACTTATTTTACAATTTGTGATTTCTTAGTTTCTTCTTTGATTTCCTCATGAAATTATTGGTAATGCTTTGAAAATGTTTTGAAATAATTAAAAAACTAAAACCAGTGTTTATTTTTAAATGGACCCTATTCCTAGTCTGTAACTCTGACAGTGTATTTGAAAGTGTGTCTATACAAATGAGACAACATTTACTTGAAATGAAAAAGTCTTATGCCAAAATGTATCTTTAAACACTATTGTGTTTGTTCAGTGTGAAGTGTGACGTTAGGATAGGGTGAGAGAGAGAGAGAGTTTTGATTGATTGATTGAAGACTATTAGAAGTTTGCATAGGAAAAGGTACAGTTTCATGACGGTACAGTTCACTGGTACAAGGTCTACTAAAAGGAGATCCATGAAAGGACTAAGCTTATTTCCACTGGAAACCATTTAAGTATCTCATATAACATTGAATGACAGACGAATAGAACACAGTACTATGCTGTAGATATGTAAAGAAAAGAAAATGAAAGAACAAAAAAGAAAACAGTAAGTCTAAACAAACAGTAAGCATATACAAAGAAGGGGGGAGAGAGAGAGAGAGAGAGAGAGAGAGAGAGAGAGAGAGAGAGAGAGAGAGAGAGAGAGAGAGAGAGAGAGAGAGAGAGAGAGAGAGAGAGAGACTTTTACTATGCAACAATATGAACACTTTAGTTAGGCCTAGTTACTTTGCAGATATACATTATTATATTATAAAACATAGTACATTTTATACCTGCAGACTATTTGAAAATAGCCGATCTACAGGCTCACAACGGCTGGCGTTGTGAGCCTGTTAGAGAAAACAGCACCTCACAAGTCACAACATGTTGCTTTTGTGTGGTGAGCTTGTAGATCAGCTATTTTTCACAACTTCTTAAACACTTGTTTTATAATTTATGTGATTTCTTAGTTTCTTCTTCATGAAATTATTGGTAATGATTTGAAAATGTTTTGAAATAATAATGAAAAACTAAATCTAGGAAACAAAAATTACCCAGTGTTTATTTTTAAATGGACCCTTACAAATACAAATGAGACATATGCCAAAATGTATTTTTAAACACCATTTAAAGTATAATTACTCTATAGTATTCTTCTGTGTGGTTCATTTCAATCCCCCAGCAATGTAGTTAAACTAATTGCTCTGCTATGCCATCTAGTGTCCACTTAACTGTATTGCAGAAGATAATCTGAAGGGACTACCTCCTAATTTTAGACACACCCATCTCCAGAGAGAACGGTGGGTGGCCAGAGGTACCTACAGCCACCTGTGGCGACTCAAATTTGTGTCATGTACTGTACATACAGACAAGGTGCACGATACAAATTACAGAAAATAACACACACTCACATATAGGCCTACAGAGATTAAGCTTTTTATTGATAGATATATTAGATGTCATAATTCTTTTCCTGCATTATTTCACCCGCGGTTAACTGAAATTATTGTATAATTATATTTGATTGACCCAAATCCACCCGAACTGCGGTTGACTGTGGCAACCGCGGATAAAGTAAAAAATACGTCTCTCATTGTGTTGTCCTTTGAGGCAAGCGCTGTCCTTCTAACAAATATCCAAATGAGCTATTCAACCTTTACACACAATATGTGCATTTTACAGGGGCATGTCAAATGGCTATAGGTTCCATTTAGACATGACGTTAGATGCTAAATGTTTCAAAGTGCAGTGGTATCATCAATGGTCTGTTGGCACAGGCTAGGGCAGTACAGTACATATAATATACTCATATTTTGGGTTACATTTTGTAAGGTGAGTTCTGTAAGGATGTAATTACTATTTGGAAAATGTGTACTTTATTTATTTATTTATGCGATTGCATAATTTCCCGCAATAATCAATAAATGCCGCTGATTATGCGGGGGCCGCATGATTTCACAATCCCCGCATATTCACCACAATATAAATCGCATATTTCCACGAGAAATATGCAGGCATCGCTTGATTTCACAATCCCCACACTTTTTCGCATACAATTATAAAGTCATCGATTCACCCGTTCAATCACGTTCAGACACAGAACAGAGGCAAAGCAATGATGCGCTGTGAAACGTGTGTGTGTGTGTGTGTGTGTGTGCGTGCGTGCGTGCGTGTGTGTGTGTGTGTGTGTGTGTGTGTGTGTGTGTGTGTGTGTGTGTGTGTGTGTGTGTGTGTGTGTGTGTGTGTGTGTGTGTGTGCCGTGCGATTGCGTGTGGTGTGTGTGTGCGTGCACTCGCTGCACCGCGAGGATCTGCACTGTGCAGGCAGACAGAGAGAGGCAGGCATAAGACACTCTTCCTCGGTCCTCCCTTGCTCAACACTGTAGCCTAAATTAACCTGCTGCTCCATCAAACTTCAAGAAACGACAAATTAAAGTTTATCCTACTCGTTGACGTCTCCATTTAACTCTGTTTGAAATGTTGCCGTTCAAAGCAAACGAGCACCCCCAACAAAAGTAGCACGCAGTATTCCATGGATCAGATAGGAACAGCAATTGAAAGCATAACGTTTTAATCCCTTAAATCCCTTTAGAGAGAGCAAAACCACATAAACCGGAGTTTTGCTTTAGCAGTGAGCTGTATCCTTAGCAATGACATAGGCCATAGGGTAATTATGTTTACCTTGAAGTATCCTATAAATGTAATTAAATGGCAGATATTTGACAAAGGTTTGCTTTTTTGCCTTGAAAAGTTTTGACTACTTTGAAAAAGATATACACACATGTCTCTTTAGTGATATGTTGTGAGCTTGTAGATTGTCTATTTCCAAATAGCCAGTGTACTGTAAATTAAAGTGGTTCAATTAGGCTAATAGTTATACATTTTAGGCTATATACTGTATATATAAATATGTTTTTTAAGTTCCCGTATTTTTTTTTATAATTTCGCATTTTCTCGCAACTTTCACAAGTTCCTGCATATTTCGCATAGTTTTGCATTTTCACTGCATAAATTCACATAAAAACCCAGCATAATTCATCGCATAATCAAGGATTTTTGCCGCCAAAATCAAGGATTTTTGCCCGCATAATCAAAGATTTTTGCCCGCGTTTTTCTGGAGGGTCTATTGTATGACACCTTGTACTGTATGGGTAAAGTTGTGAAAAGATTATGGTCCTTTCTACTGTACCTCCCACCCCACTTGAATCTCCCACTCCCTCCTTTTCTAATTTCCTCTCTCTAGCAGCTGACATGAAGCCTTTAGAGTTCAGATTCCACGCTATAGTGAGTGAAGCATTGACGCAGCACAACCCACAGGCCTATGTTTCACTAGTTGCATTTCTGTGAATGGTCCACTGTCTGTGCGCCGGTGAGGTCGTTTAGACTATTTTTAGACTGGTGTTTATGGCCATACACATTGTGTGTAATTATTGAATAGCTTGTTTGGAAATGCATGATTTGTTTGAGTTGACCACAAGAATATGCTGAGTATACAATAATATGCTGTGTACTGTAAATTTTTTCTTAAATGAATGCCCTGCTGCATCATTCTGTCACACAAAAGTAGCAAAACGGTTTTCTATTTTTATTTAACTTCAAATGCATTATGTTATACTCATGTTAACTCTATTAATTTAATTACAAATACATTGGGTAGCACTTTACAATAAGGTGCCCTAATAAAGACTTATTAACAGTTAATAAGATACTTAATAACTGTTTATTAACTCTTATAAAAACGTTATTAAACCCTAATAAACACATTATAAACTGTATAATGTGAATCTTATAAACAATGAATACACTACTTATAATATACCTATTAACCTTAATATATACTTAATACATCTTAATAAAAGATTAATAAGAACGTTGTAAAAACGTAATAAAACATTTTATACGATGCTTAATTAAACACAATATCAAGTCAATATTAAGTCATCTATAAACCTTATTATATCTTTATACATGTTAATAAATGAATAATAAGAAAGTCAAAAAACCTTAATTAACACTATATGAAAAGGTACCTTATTAACGGTTAATTAACAACTTATAAGTAACCAATAAACCTTATTATATTTTAATACAGGTTAATAAACAGTTTTATTTACTTCAACAAATCATTAACAGTTCTACTGCCAGATTTATTATTTATTTATTGGGGCTGGTGCCAGCAAAAAGCAGCTTACCTTTGCGATGTTATAGAAAAAGATCTATTCATTATTTTAAAAAGATTTATTTTATTGGACCTATTATATGTGTACTTTAGCCTAGCTGGCGGCAGTGGGCAGCCTTATGCAAAGAATAGATGTGAATTGGGCCGCTCCGCTTGCCGTCGTTCAGAGCATAAAAATGCATAATCTAGATCAGGTCCACAGAGAACAGCCAGGAAGTGAATTGGACATCATTGATGTTTACGCGTGGTGGATATTTAAAAGCAGCATTACGGGAGATGTTTTTACTGTACACACCCGCGCGACCCCTCATCAGCTTACATTCATCAGACAAGGTAAAAGAACGAGCGTTCGTATTGGCAACGAGCTGGGGTGAACGGGACAGGAACGTCCGAAGCGGTAAAACAGTTAATAAGACATGTTCCCACTTTACAACAGGTACCCACAAAATGCCTAATTAACGTGTTAATGGATGCCTAATTAAGATGGTTTATTAATCTGTATTTAAATATAATAAGGTTTATTGGTTACTTATAAGTTGTTAATTAACTGTTAACACTTATGTTGCAATGATTTTTTCCGGCCAATGTCCCGCGTTGCCATGGTTACCATAGACTTCCATGTAATTGTGCAAGTGTGTAAAAAGTGCACGCCCATGCCTAGATGATGCACCACGTGTGTAGATGCTGTTCACAGCTTTCAAACAAAAAAATCTGCTTGGAAATCCGTGCAGGCATTCATGATTTATCAGCCATTATGTTTTCTTCAGATGTAAACAAACATGGCTGCCATGTTTGAAAGAATGGGTTGGTATGGGGGTTAAACATGCAATTTCGCGATCGCGATCATGCCTAATACATTTCTGGAGGTCCAAAAAAATGTTTTGAAAAAAAAAAATTTGAAAAAAAAGATTTTTTTTTTTTTCAAAAACGGCCCAAACTCGGGAAACTCGGGGTTGGCACAGCACTAGTACCAATACAAACTCGGGAAACTCGGGGTTGGCACCATATGTGTTAATAAGGTACCTTTTCATTTAAGTGTTAATTAAGGTTTTTTACTTTCTTATTATTCATTTATCAACATGTATAAACATATAATAAGGTTTATAGATGACTTAATATTGACTTGATATTAATGTTTAATTAAGCATTGTATAAAATGTTTTAATACGTTTTTAAAACGTTCTTATTAATCTTGTATTAAGATGTATTAAGTATATATTAAGGTTAATAAGTATCTTATAAGTAGTTTATTAATTGTTTATAAGATTCATATTATACAGTTTATAATGTGTTTATTAGGGTTTAATAAAGTTTTTATAAGTATCTTATTAACTGTTAATAAGTCTTTATTAGGGCACCTTATTGTAAAGTGCTACCATACATTGGACATAAAAAAAGACAAGCTACTAATATAGACTTAAGTAATTAAAGCGGGTCAAGTTTGCATGTTTGGAATTGTAACAGCTGAAATCAATAACATATCAGTATTCCGATATTAACATACCTTAACCTTATTAAGAGACGGTGGGGGCCGCATGTGGACCCGGGCCGCCAATTGCCCATGTTTGCCGCAGTGTGTACCGGTATATGGATGTTTGGTTCAATGTTGCACTTTTCAACTCTCAGCTATGTAGTTGATCGACGTATCTCTGTCCAAATTGGTATCTGTGTCAAACTAAGTTAAAGCATACAGTATGATGACATCTAGACTACAATATACCGGAAGGCAGTGTGCGTGGGTCTCAGAGTGATAAATCAGGACACAGGCATGTCTCCTCACTGTCTCTCTCTCTCAAAGGGCTTTGCAAGGAACCACATCTCTTACAGTGTTGAAGTAGATTAATTGGTCACTGACTTAGTTTGTCTCATCATGTTGCACAAGCAACAACACAAGTCATTTTAGAAACCAGCCGTTAGCCAGTTTGTGCTGTTTAACCATAATATTTTCATTTACACAGCGTGGCTGGAGCAACACTTCAAAAGACGATTCTACAGCAATGTACATAGCTGGGCACGCTTGATTGTCTTCTAGATTTAGCCGCTGTTAATGTGATTGCAGCTTTAAAGACTTTGAGGAAGATGCAAATTATCCATTACATTACATAGTATACATTAGGATTTTTTAAAGCCTCTTTTAATTTATTTTAACGTGTGTGTGTGTGTGTGTGTGTGTGTGTGTGTGTGTGTGTGTGTGTGTGTGTGTGTGTGTGTGTGTGTGTGTGTGTGTGTGCGCGCGCGCACACGCACATGCAGAGTGATGGGCATCAGTGGATAAAGCATGGCGTCTGGGTCCGACTCCAGAGATGGTCCGGAGCAGAGGGAGGCCATCTCCCAGGATATAGACAGAGATGTCCAAATGCCCCTGCAAGGTCAGTGTCCTCTTACCTACCTGCCTGTCTATCAACTGATTAACAGACCAACCAAAAACTTTACATTCAGACAATTTAAAATCTATCAACAAACAAAACATGGATATAGACAGTGTTCCAGGTGAGTCCTTGTACACTATGTCAGTTAGGCTAATGAAATAATACATTAATCAATCACTCAAGCAATTAGTTTGGTTATATCATGTGAATACCTTTTTGGAAGCTAGTTCCACAGGCTCACAGACCTTGTAGATCTGCTTTAATCTGTGGTATTATAATGATTGAACCAATGAAAAGTATTGCACAATGGGTGCCTAAGTTGGCCTAAGACATCCACATGTTCTAGGGTTAAAGGTTAATATGTTGTATTATTTATTTCATGATCAGTAACATTTTTGGGCATACAAGGTTTACACAGATGAGCTAGATCAGGGGTTCTCAAACTTTTTGATCTGACGACCCCAAATCATTAGTGAACTTTTTTGGCGACCGCTGAGCCATGGCATTTGGCCACCTCAAATGCCAAGCTCACAATGTGTCGCATCGGGACGCATTGTGAGCTTGTAGATCGGCTATTTTTATATATTTGAAAACTTGAAATGGGGCGTTCTGCATAACGAGTACTTTTGGTAGTTTTACTCAAGTAAATTCAATCTGAATACCAGACTTCTACTTGTAACAGTATTTCTGCGTTGCAGTATTGATACTTTTTCTCAAGTAACAAACTTTTTCCGGCACTGTTGCCGTCTGATTTGAATAACGAATTGGACTATGTTTAAACCATATGTTACCTTGGAGTTAGTCTCGCGTGGCCGACTATTAGCACTTTGTTTTGAATGTTAGGTTATAATTTGAAACAAATTGAATTCTACATTATTATAATTGTTTTGTTAATGTGATCTTCCTACCTTATCAGCAACGTTAATTACGGTATTTTAATTTTTACATGGTAATAAGAACGTATTGTTTATTTTACAGACATGGACTGAAGGTGTCAAATGAAATTAGTTACTTTGCCCGCATCTTAAAGTTAACATGTTAGGCTGTTTGTGGTACAGTATGATGCAGGAGGCAGAGGAAAGAGAGGGAGGTGATGGCAGTAATGAGTTATTGTGGCACATCTTGCTCCATTAGCAAGAGAAAAACGGGATAACTTCACATCTCTCCATCTCTTCCATTTCAACTCCAGCCTAAAGCTGGCCTTACACTAGCAGATAATCGGGCACGATGAAATCAGGTAGCATTAAACACTAGGCTACAGGATAATTGTTTAAGATTCTCTTACCTACCAGATAATCTAAATACGCTCACACTTGCCAGATTGATTCTGGCCTGAACAAAGCAATAATACATAATATAATGAATACAAAATGTCATGGGGGCTGTTCTGAGAGCTTCGCCTTGAAACGCACGCACACGCACAGACAAACACATTAATGGTATCCACTCAACATGCCATCGCCTCACCTCGAGCAACAGAGAAAAATAAAACACTTCATTATGGAATTTGTGTCCCATTTTGATGATAATATGAGTTCACGTTGACACGTTTCATGTCCATCCATGGATCTGTTCAACTCTCTGACTTTTCTCCTCTCTCTCCACTGCTAAACTAGTAGTAGTCAACGCTGCTCTGCTGTTGCGTCTTGCTTCTCATGATGCCTGATTTATGATTAGTCATAAAACAAACCTGCACCCGTTGAGTTTTAATTTCCATCCCAATCATGATACAATCTAATGTGTGTGTCTGTGTACGTGTGTGTGTGACTGTGTGTGTGTGTGTGTGTGTTTGTGTGTGTGTGTGTGTGTGTGAGAGAGAGAGAGAGAGAGAGAGAGAGAGAGAGAGGTAGAGATGGAGAGAAAAAGGGAGCGACATCTGTCGCTCAGATACTATGCTCAGACTCAGATCAGCGGCTGTCTCCACCAACAGACCCTGTTTCTTGCGTCCAAAACAGCGGCAGTCCTTCTCTCGGTCCTCCGTTGATGTTCCATACCAGTATAGCGATCCAGAAAAATATCAAACATTTATGAAAGTAGTCGGGCTACCCCACTCGGCTGGGCTCAGATTGCAAACACTCTTCTTGTGGGACAGGAGGATGCAGGAGATAATAAATGCTAATGTTTCACAGGAAATAATTAATTGTGATCAAAATAATTAATTGTTTCCGCCAGGCCGAAGGCATGGAGAGACTACTGTATGTTTGGGACCCTGTTTGTTTTAGCCCGTCCGTCCGTGCGTGTGTCCGTCCAGGCATCCTTCAAAAATTCCCTGAAAACTCACCTTTCAGGAGGCCAGAGAAGGAGGTAGTTATCACTTCTCCCATAGACAGGCGAGAAGTGAGCACCCCCCCCCCCCCCCCCCCCTTACAGTACCTTAGCCCCACCCCCTTGTTTCCCCTATCCTGTTTAACTATATTTGTACTGTACTACATTTCAATTGTATTGACTATACTTGTACTGTTCTCCATTTTTGTCTAATAAAATAATGAATCAATCAATGCTTCCGTCTGTTACCAGCTAATCTCCAATGCTGTTGGCCTGTAGCCTGATGTCAGACTGCGCTGGAGCTTGAGTCTGACATTGTCCCATTGACAAGAGATTTCAAAGGGGAGGGGATTTGAAATTCCCAATCACAAGAGATCTGGTGGGAGGGGTTGTGTTTGACACAAATATATTCCCCCCTCCCCCTCCCCTCTATGACAGGCATCAAACAGGTCGTTGTCTTTGATGCTTCATTGATTAGAGAGATCACTAACACAACCCCCTTTGAAGTTCAAAGGGAGCAATTAAGAGCTGTGGCTGAGCTCCCCCTCCCTCCATTGTTTCTGTTGATTTTCTGTTTCTGCTGATTTGCTGTCTTGTTAGACCCACCCCCTCAGTCTGTCTGTCACGTCACACTTCATATCTCTGCCACCGTTGCCCCAATCCATGCCAAACTTTGCACACACACTCCTTGCCTGCCAATCCACAACCTCCACCCCTCCAGGGAACCCCGGAGCTCCAGGGACCCCCTTCAACTGCCACCAAAAAGTGCAAAAATGACCAAATGACCACCCAAACGGGGCTGTTCACAGGGAATTCCCGGGGATCACCGACTCCTATAACAGGCCGATTCGTGTTTTTACCAATAACTCCACCGATCAGTGAAAAACTATGTATGTGCAGTCCCTAGGCCAAGGAAAAACCTTTGCCCTGCATTTTCACATCTGCCTTTTAGAGCGCCACCAGGAGGCCGACTTATGTAAAACACATTCTTTGATATTACTCCTTCAGATTTTATCCCAAAATCACGCAAATCAGTATACAGTATCTCTATAGTGATTTGATCAAGATGGATCTGTCCGATATTTCATATTCCATCCTAATTTGCTAACAATGGATTCCAAAGTTTGCAGGATTGGTCCGTTTTGAAAAAAATGCCTCAACACATGAATTCCATTTTTTGTTTTGTATGTGTACAAATGTAATATGACATCAATTCCTGATATGTTTTCTCTTCTTTCAACAGAGGAACTGGAGCAGATTCAGAAGAGAACCTTCACTAATTGGGTGAACGCTCAGCTGTCCAAGGTGAGCTCATCATCAGTACGAAGTGACAATAGATATTCATTGCTCTTTATCTAGAGCAGGGAGGGATTCCCAAACTGTGGTGCGTTCACCCCCTGGGTTGAGCAAGCTGCCTAGTGTGTGTGACATTAAAGGCCTAGTTGGTGCCAGTTGAGTTGAGTTGAGTTGAGTTGAGTTGAGTTGAGTTGAGTTGAGTTGAGTTGCGTTGTTCTTTTATTTTTTTGATTAGCATGATTAACACACAGGTGTCTAAGATGAGATTTAGAAGTGGAATCACTGATCAGGGGTCTGCCATGAAAAAAGGCACACGGTGGGGCCCGATGGCCACACTTCAGAGGGCCATAACTCTATGACCATTGCTCTGATCAGTGCAATATAGGCCTAATCTATTGGTCTTGCAGCCGCCACGCTAGTGTTAAATGTGCCGTTGTGCCTAAACCTTTCCCTGCTGTGTGGAAAGCATAACTATACTATCTGCTCCTCAATCTGCTCCTCTGAGGCAGGTCAGGTAGGCTATTGTCGGCCAGCAATTTTCTAAAATCGTTATCAGGATGGAATATGGAAAATCGGACAGATCTGTTTGGTTTAATAACTATAGAGATGCTGTGTACCGATTTGCGTGATGTTTGGACAAAATCTGTATAATAAAAATCAACTACCTGGTGGCACTATAACAGTCCGATCAGAAAAAAAATAGGGCATAGGTTCTGCTCTGGCATCCAGAGACAATAAAGCCAGTGAAAACAATTCACGCAATTGCAAATAATACGTAGTAGGGATAGTTGTACTTATTTTTGTATGTTGTACCCCTTCAGTTTAATCACCTATCAATATGTAACCTTTTGGGGATCATGGCTATGTTCTCTCAACCCTATGTTCCCTCAGCCCCACTGAGGTTTGGGTTAGGTTTAGGCATAGTGGTTAACATTCACCAACGTCGGCATGTTAGCTACTGACCAGCGTCGGGCTTGGGTGCATCTCTCCACTCCGACATGTCTCCTTTCTGACATGTCTCCATTCCGACACCCTATCTCTAACCCTAACCCTAAACTTAACCCCTATTGAGCATGGACCCACATTTTGAACATTAGAACTTTACTGTACAGTACATACATTGGAGACACTAGTCTCTTTGCAAATTACAGTGTCATTTATACTACTCTATGTGTGTGTGTGTTTGTGTGTGTGTGTGTGTGTGTGTGTGTGTGTGTGTGTGTGTGTGTGTGTGTGTGTGTGTGTGTGTGTGTGTGTGTGTGTGTGTGTTGTGTGACAGAGGAAGCCACCATGCACATTGGTGCAGAACCTGTTCATTGACTTTCGTGACGGCTCTAGACTGCTGGATCTGCTGGAGGTGATGAGTGGGGAGCGAATTGTAAGTCTGTCTGTACTCTGTAAATATGTCTTTCTCTGTCCGGTCCAGCTCAGCTCAGCTCTAAACAGCATATGTTCTTTCATTTGATTGATTCCATCCATGATCTCTTCCAGGGTTGTGAGAGAGGCAATAGTACGTTTCATCAGAGGAGCAACATTCAGACAGCTCTGTCCTTCTTAGAGAAGAAATCGGTAAGGGGCAATGTGTGTGTGTGTGTGTGTGTGTGTGTGTGTGTGTGTGTGTGTGTGTGCGTGCGTGCGTGCGTGCGTGTGTGCGTGCGTGCGTGCGTGTGTGAGTGTGTGCGTTCAGTCTCCCTGGTAAGAAAGAATGTTTTCTCTTCCCAGATCAAGCTAGTCAACATTAACACTCCCGATATCATCAATGGTAATCCCTCCATCATCCTGGGACTCATATGGATCATCATTCGACAGTATCATGTAAGATTCAAAGAACCCTCAAAGGTCACACAAAAATATATTTTGTATTAAATGTGTTTTTACTCAAGTGTCTGTGTATTAAACATTCGCTATATGCCTAAAACTCAAAGTCTAGCCAGTAATATAAATTCCATGAAATGGAAATGGTACACGGTAAAAGCCACAGAGTAAATGTTTGTACTCTCAGAGAGAGTACATTTGTAATGAAATTGACATTTGAGTGCATTTACTCTCTGAGTTGCATGAACACTGAGGATTTGACTGTGTACCCTTGCTTTGTTTTTGAGCGGTGGTAAACCGCTCCATGAGTGGCTGTGCATGTGTCTGTAGCCATTTCTCCTCAGCGTTTTGCCATAGCATTGTGTGTGTGCGTGTAGCATAGCCTGTACATCCTAGACTTAAATCCTAGTCTGAGGACGTTATGCAAGCACGACCACCGCTCACTTCACATTGGGTGTGATTTTTTGCAGATTGTGGAGCTGGCCAGTAGTCTGTCGTTAAGACCCAGTCAGTCGCCTGTGGAGTCCCTGGCTAGTCTGGACAGTCACTCCACCTCCACCTTGTCCAGCCACTCAGCCAGCAGTAGCTCCCTCCCTTCACGAAGCTCCAGCCACATCGAGATCTACGCCAAGAAAGTCCTGCTTCTCTGGGTCATAGAACAGTGTCTTAAGTACGTTTGTACCTACTGGCTGAGTATCCTTCAGTTTACAGATAGATCCAAACAATGCTTTTAATATAGAGTACAAGTGAACTTTAGATCAGAGCTCCATTCATAGGGTATTGTTAGAACTGATGAAGTTATAACAATCAGTGTAATTCTCTGACATGTTTTTCATCTTCAGGGCTGGCTGTACTCTGGATGTGAAGGACTTTAAGGCCAGTTGGAGGAGCGGGGAAGTGTTCCTGGCCATCATTTATGCCCTGCGGCCAGACCTGGTGGACCTCTCCAAAGCCACGACCAGATCCAACAAGCAGAACCTGGAGGAGGCCTTTCGCACTGCAGAGAGAGAGCTACAGATCCCCAGACTGCTGGAACCTGATGGTACATTTTGTTTACTTTCTGACACATACTGTAACATTTAAACAACTAGAGTCAATTATTGCGACCGAAGGTCGCATATACTCTGAAGAACCGTGTCGCTTGAGTGACCTTCCTTCCTTCCTTCCGTAACCTCTGTGATGTCAGTGTGATGTCAGCGAGTTGTGACATCACTTCCTGTACAGGGCGGCTACACAAAATGTGGATAACACTATATATGGAGATAGTCCAGTCCATCATGTCATATGGGACTACCGTCATAGAAAGTAGCCATTGTTAGGCCGGAGTCAATGGCTGTCTGTCTGACTGTCTGTACAGGTAGTGATGTCACATGACATACTTTATATATATATATGTAAATATGGGGGCGTCTGTGTTAAGAACGTTTCGTTGTCAAGCTCAACGTTGGGCATTTGGACCTATACATGGAGAAATGGAGCGAACAAGAAGAAAGGGTGGATGAGGTACAATGTGCGGTATCCTCCTCCGATCTGATACGGGCGGCTGGACTTAGATCACCTATGAAAGGATGTCCATGAAAGAATGTCCATCCACCTGGAGAAAATAAATGTAACAAGGAGGTGGCAACGGGGCGGCCAGATAAAGTTATTAGGCCTGGATCCAACTTTAAGTCGATGTATCAAACCGGTACTCGAAACGTACTTAGAATTTAACATATTTTCTAAAGTAAATATGGGGGCGGCTGTGTTAATAACGTTTCGTTGTCAAGCTCAACGTTGGGCATTTGGACCTATACATGGAGAAATGGAGTGAATCTGTTTGGCCTAAACATGGAGATGTGGATAACACTATATATGGAGATAGTCTAGTCCAATATGTCATATGGGACTACTGTCATAGACAGTAGCCATTGTTAATCCGGAGTCAATGGCTGACTGTCTGTACAGGAAGTGATGTCACATGACATACTTTTTATGCCCATATATGAGTCCTAACATGGAGATGTGGATAACACTATATATGGAGATAGTCTAGTCCAATATGGCATATGGAACTACCGTCATAGACAGTAGCCATTGTTAGGTCGGAGTCAATGGCTGTCTGTCTGTCTGTCTGACTGTCTGTACAGGAAGTGATGTCACATGACATACTTTTTATGCCCATATATGAGTCCTTCTGTACCACATCTCCATGTTTAGGCAAACTCCACACAGAAAGGCCCTATCGCCAACCCAACCTAGGGTGTGAGCGATAGGGCCTTTCTGTGTGGAGTTTGCATGTTCTCCCCGTGTCTCCTAGGGTTGATACCCTCACAAAAACATGAACAAACTCCCCCCAGAATGACAACAACTAGAATCGTCAGAGAAACGCTGTGGTTGGCCAGATGGTCAAGAATTGGCGCGACCTCGCCCAAGGTTGCATGTCACCCTGAGGTCGCATTCCACCCTCAGGTGTCTTACTAGTTATCTGTAATACACCAGAGGGGCTTCAATACCTTGGTATTCTACCTCTATAATCAGGAAGTAGTTAGCTCGTCATTCACCTGGTGTTTTTGTAATTCCAACTGTCTAGGGCCTAGTTAGGATCTTCTGCGCTAGCAATGATATATAGAATATAGAATTCCCACTCCCTGAGGTGTGGGGTTTGTCACTGTATATATATATATATATATATATATATATATATATATATATATATATATATATATATATGCATGCACATACATGAAATGTGTTTTCTACATTTATTCATCCTATAGCAACTAGGACCGGTGCTCAGGGAGCAATAAAAATAATTGTACCTGGGACAACTATGGACTCTGGCTCCCCAGACGGGCTCCCACATGATATGTCATGTTCACAGTTGTAGCAGACTGTTGTAACTGTTCTTCAAAGCTTGTCCCAGCATGAGAGGGCATAATGCTCTGACAATCTGTTGACTAGCTTGGTTTTAGCTGTTATTTCATATGAAACACATGCTTGTTTGTCTCAATTAGACACTTTATTTCCTCACATCATAAACAGGGTGTCTCATTAAAGGACAACTTTGTTTTTTTTACAACAAGGGTTCATATTTTAGATTGTAATTAGAGAAAAGAAAAAGTGAGTGTTAAAATGTTTTCATTTGCTTCGTTCTATTGTTTTATCGTGTTTACCGTGCTAAAATGTGGGCCATGTGTACGCATGGGGGCATGCATACAAGTTGCTAAATATGTATTTTTAGACACAATAAGCCAGCAGTTTCTTTATTGCTGTTTACAGTAACACTTCTAGCCCCCATAAGTCACATCCAACCATGAAAGGTTGCGTTGTATCTTGGGAATGGGCTTATTCTGTGTAAAATGACATATTTAGCCACTCGTACGTATGGAAGTCTAAAGGTCCAAAAATACCACAATGATATACATTTAAAACGCAATGATATAAATAAATTATACAATGATATAAATAAAAAACGCAAATAAATAAATAATTGTTTTTTATTTATTGCATAATGATTTTGATTAATTGTGTTTTTTTACTTATTTAATGCTAACATTTCATCATGCTCCCTTTTATTTATTTCATAAGGTAAATTGGTCCAAAAATTAAAATATAAATACCACAATGATATCAGTTTAATACGCAATGATATAAATGAATTATACAATGATATAAATAAAAAACACAAATACATAAATAATAGTTTTTTATTTATTGCATAATGATTTTGATTAATTGTGTTTTTTAATGTATTTAATGCTAACATTTCATCATGCTCCCTTTTATTTATTTCATAAGGTAAATTAGTCCAAAAATGTAATAACAAATATCACATTGAGAAAAACTATGATATGGATAAAAAAACACAATTATATAAATAAATATATTTGTTTATTTAATTAGGTTTGTTATTTAATTGTTCATTTTATTTATCTCATAGTGTATTTTATTTAATTCATATTGGCTTGTTTTTATTTCATTGTGGCTTTTATTTAATTCATATTGGCTTTTTTGTGTCATATTGCCTTTTTTTTATTCCATAGTTGCTTTTATTACATTCATAGTAGTATTTTTTCATTTCATGGTGTTTTATATTTTTTATTTCATAATGGTTTTTTTATTTCATGCTCTGTTTTATTTATTTCATGGTGATATTTCGCACCTGTCAATCAACAGGAACGGGGCAGGATTTAGGGCGGAGTCAGCTTTACATTAATTCAGACCAAAGCAACTGATCAATTTGAGAGCTACAGCTCCGCCATTTTTAAATCCCAGTAAATAAATCATATCACTGCTGATAGTAACTCAGTCCCACTTTTCTCCCCCTCGCACTGCACTCTTTCTCTGCCATAAAGAGCCGTCGTGCAGTAAGCGTGGCAGCTTCTTTTTTAGGAGCCTGTTATACAACCAGGTTTTATGCTTGATCTAGAGATGGGATTTATGGTTCTTTGAAGTGAGACGGATCTCTGAGATCCATTCCTTTCAAAGAGCCGTTCAAAACACTGGCTCGTCTACTTACTGGCTACTTTGTAGATTTTGATTATAATTACAAATCACTTCAACCCTGTATACAGTTATTTCGGACATATATAGGTAGGCCTACATACCTGCCATTAAGCCAATCTACAATCTCACAATGTGTCGCAATGCGACACATTGTGAGCTTGTAGATCGGCTATTTTCAAATTATTTTTCAAAAGCAGAAAACCTGTGAAACGGGACATTCAGCATAATGAGTACTTTATACTATTGGTAGTCTACTTTAAGTGCATTCTGATACCAACAGTCTACTTTTGTACTTTTACTCAAGTAGGCTACATTTTAATTCCAAACTTCTACTTGTGGCAGATTATTTCTACAATGCAGTATTGATCATTTTACTTAGTAAAGAATTTTAGTACTTTTTTCTTGCACTGTTCATTATAAAGGGACGGCTCCCTGCTGCGAAGCAGATCCCACCGTTCATTCCAGTGTCAGAGAGAGAAGCAAGGAAGTTTGGGTGGGACGTTTGCGAACGAATTGAGTCTTTTGAACGGCTCTTTGAAATGAACGGTGGGATCCGTTCGCAGCAGGAAGCCATCCCTTTATAATGAACAGTGCAGGAAAAAAGTACTCAAATTCTTTACTAAGTAAAATGATCAATACTGCATTGTAGGAATAATCTGCCACAAGTAGAAGTTTGGAATTAAAATGTAGCCTACTTGAGTAAAAGTACAAAAGTATTGGTATCAGAATGCACTTAAAGTACACTACCAATAGTATAAAGTAGGCCTACTCATTATGCTGAATGTCCCGTTTCACAGGTTTTCAGATTTTGAAAAAATATTTGAAAATAGCCGATCTACAAGCTTGTAGATTGGCTATTTTCAAATGGCAGGTATGTAGGCCTACCTATATATGTCCGAAATAACTGTATACAGGGTTGAAGTGATTTGTAATTATAATCAAAATCTACAAAGTAGCCAGTAAGTAGACGAGCCAGTGTTTTGAACGGCTCTTTGAAAGGAATGGATCTCAGAGATCCGTCTCACTTCAAAGAACCATAAATCCCATCTCTAGATCAAGCATAAAACCTGGTTGTATAACAGGCTCCTAAAAAAGAAGCTGCCACGCTTACTGCACTACGGCTCTTTATGGCAGAGAAAGAGTGCAGTGCGAGGGGTGATCAGTTGCTTTGGTCTGAATTAATGTAAAGCTGACTCCGCCCTAAGTCCCTCCCCGTTCATGTTGATTGACAGGTGCGAAATCTCACCATGAAATAAATAAAACAAAAAAACCCATTATGAAATAAAAAATATAAAACACCATGAAATGAAAAAAAAATACTACTATGAATGTAATAAAAGCAACTATGGAATAAAAAAAGGCAATATGACACAAAAAAAAGCCAATATGAATTAAATAAAATACACTATGAGATAAATAAAATGAACAATTAAATAACAAACTTAATTAAATAAACAAATATATTTATTTATATAATTGTGTTTTTTATCCATATCATAGTTTTTTTCAATGTGATATTTGTTATTACATTTTTGGACTAATTTACCTTGTGAAATAAATAAAAGGGAGCATGATGGAATGTTAGCATTAAATAAATTAAAAAACACAATTAATCAAAATCATTATGCAATAAATAAAAAACTATTATTTATTTATTTGTGTTTTTTATTTATATCATTGTATAATTAATTTATATCATTGCGTATTACATTGATATCATTGTGGTATTTATATTAAAGATTTTTGACCAATTTACCTTATGAAATAAATAAAAGGGAGCATGATGAAATGTTAGCATTAAATAAATAAATAAAACACAATTAATCAAAATCATTATGCAATAAATAAAAAACTATTATTTATTTATTTGTGTTTTTTATTTATATCATTGTATAATTTATTTATATCATTGCGTTTTAAATTTATATCATTGTGGTATTTATTTTACAATTGGTGGTGTGTTTTATTAAATTTTTGGACCTTTAGACTTCCATACGTACGCATGCCCCCAACCACTGAAATAAGAATCTCTAAAACAATAGAAAGAAGTGAATGAAATAATTTTTACACTCATCTTTTATATTCTTTAATTTGTTACCATTAGCATTAGCATTTTAGATTCAGCATTAGCGGAATTAGCGGTTAGCATTAGCGCTTAGCCATTGGGACTGTGGGACCACCCACCGAGTTTGAGACCAGTAACATGTTGTCAAGTGAAGTTATGGCTGTTTAAAGCCCAGGCCCAGCCAATAGGAAGGCCGAGGGGGCGGGGCTTCAGCAATTACAGATCATTCCTATGGGTTGTGTAAGTAAACGCAGCGAGTTTGGAGACGGTACCATGCTGTAAACTGGAGTTATAGCTGTTTAAAGCTCAGCCAATCGGAATATAGGGGCGGGGCTTAAGTAATAAGTCCCTATTCGCCATTTAAGTCCAGACAGCAAGTTTCAAGATGGTACCATGCTGTGAACTGGAGTTATGGCTGTTTAAAGCCCAGCCAATAGGAATACAGAGGGGGCGGGGCTTAATCAATTACAGCTGTCCCCATTGGCCAGAAAATGTCCAAAGTTGTGTGAGCGTTTTAAAGTTTAAAACACACTGTTAGGCAAAAGTATGCCAGAGTAATGTTGCGCCAAAGTTTCTGGGTTTTTTCTTAGTCCCCCATTCAAAGTCAATGGGGTTTTTGGGCGTTGTTTTTTGTGAATTAAGTCGCCATGGTAACGCGGATTGGAAAGAAAAGTAATAGGAACCTATTCCCGGCCGAGCCGCACGTTTTGATGTATATATTGCTGTGGTGGCGTAAATCGTGCAGCAGTTATTACGTGCCGAAATTTGTGGGATCATTATTGTGGACTAACTAACTAGAAAAGAACATTTCTACGAAATTTTAAACCTTGTGTAGCAGTTGGTTATCATTAACATTAGCATTTTTAGCATTATTTTTTTTTAACGTTAGCATTATCATTAGCATTTTAACATTAGCATTTTAACATTAGCATTTTAACATTAGCATTTTAACATTAGCATGGTTAGCATTACGTTTTTTTTTTAGTATAGTCCAAAGTCGTGTGAGTGTTTTAATGTTTAAATCATGCTGCTAGGCAAAAGTATGCCAGAGTAATGTGGCGCCAATTTTTTTCTTTTTTTTTGTCCCCATTCAAAGTCAATGAGATTTTTTGTTTTTTTGCGAATTACGTCGCCGCGGTAACGCGAATCGGAAAGAAAAGTAATAGCACACCATTCCCGGCCGAGCCGCACGTTTTGATGTATAATGTGAGGTGATGGTGATTATCGTGATTATTATTAAGTATGGCGGATTACAATATGTTGTGCCATTGCATGGCAGGCACACTTAACTAAGTGTGGCGGATTACAATAAGTGATTTGCCATTGCATAATGATAACTGTGTCTGAACTTAAACAGCCAATAGGGACGTATTACTCAAGTCCCGCCCCTTTTAATCCCAGCCCCTGTCTTCCTATTGGCTGAGCTTTAAACAGCTATAACTCCAGTTTGCAGCATGATACTGTCTTGAAATTTGGCGTGTGTATTTAGATGGCCACTATTGGCGTGTGTACTTAGATGGCCACTAGGGACAAGCTGTAATTGCTAACCACCCCCCCCCCCCCTGGCTTCCTATTGGCTGGGCTTTAAACAGCCTTAACTCCAGTTCCCAACATGTTACTGTTCTCAAACTCGGTGGGTGGTCCGACAGACATAACGGCTAACCGCTAATGCTAACCGCTAAAATGCTAATGCTAATGTTAAAACATATTAATGCTAATGCTACAAATGCTATTAAAAAACATTAATGCATACACTTAGCGAGCTGCAGCCACACTTAAAATTTCGTAGGAATTTTCTTTTCTAGTTTAGTTTAATAGTGCTGGCTTTGGTGAAACCACCAATTACCAAACATGGCTAGACTGGTATAGATTAGCCTAATCTGTTATAGCACTGGCTTGAAGTGGGAACTGTCTTAGTCTATATGTGAGGTGGATTATGAAGGCTTGTGATTTGGATGCAGATGTGGATGTTCGTGACCCGGATGAGAGGTCCATTATGATGTACGTGGCCCAGTTCCTGCAGTATTCCAGAGACCTGCCTGTGCCAGAGGATGACATACAGGTTTGTGTATCAGTCTCTTTGTTTTCAACCAATCCTGCTTCCATTTTATCTACTGTTGTCTCCTTAATATTTTGAAATGTTTGCCTCGCCTCGCCTCTCCTCTGAGTTGTCTGCTAGTTCATTAAACCATTCGGGTCTTTAAAGCCAAATGTTCTGCCCCCCTAATCTAGACTGAGTGGCAAAACATTGAGCAGCATTGGAGTTTGGAAGTGCTAGTTGCAAATCACTCAACGGCCCTGCATACCACCTGTTTCTAATTGTGGGCTCGCCTGTAAACAGGCGAGCACACTTTAGATATTGTCATTGTGGGCTCGCCTATAGGCGAGCACACTTTAGTTCTTGTCATTATTGTGGGCTCGCCTAAAGGCGAGCACACTTTAGTTATTGTCATTGTGGGCTCGCCTAAAGGCGAGCACACTTTAGTTATTGTCATTATTTATTTATTTCTATCTATCTATCTATACTATATCAAGTATCCCAAAAACTTCGGTTCCTTTCTACTCCTACATACTTAGTGAGAAAATGAAAATAAAAACATCAATGTGTTCAGTTTACAGTGGTGAAGTGTGCTATTACTTTTTACAGCAATCGGCCAAATGGTGGCGCTGTAGGAAGCCTTCGAAAGTGCGATCTTTGAAAAGGTATAGCTCATGCTGTGTTTGAGGTACAGCCATGAAACCTGTATACACGTATGCGTCTCCTCATGCCGAACAACTTTTACCCTCTAACTTTTGACCTCTGACCTTTAGGTCTCCCACAATTCGGAATAATATGAAAAACAGTAAAAATCTATCTCCTCCTGGGTTTCTTTCGTTACGCGCACGAAACTTCTTTCACATGAACTTTGGACCAATACGGTCAAACTGTCTGGTCGGATTTCTTTTAAAGTGAAATATAATTTTTTAATAATTCAATCAATATTGCGGTTTTATGCAAATTATTCTTCGGCCTCTAAATCATACATGCAAAGTTACACGTTCATGGCATTTGGCAAAGATGTAGAGGGTTAGTCAAAGTATCACTGAAACCAATTTTATTCCAATCGGCCAAAGGGGGGCGCTATACGAAGCGTTTGAAAATTCAAACTTCAAACGGGCATAAGTCATGACTCGTTTTGTTTGAAGACATGCAACTTGTTACACGCGTGCTTT
This sequence comes from Nannobrachium achirus, assembly GCF_963921795.1. Taxonomy (NCBI): domain Eukaryota; kingdom Metazoa; phylum Chordata; class Actinopteri; order Myctophiformes; family Myctophidae; genus Nannobrachium; species Nannobrachium achirus. The sequence goes on along the minus strand of NW_027664776.1, from coordinate 276,099 downwards.
GACTCGAGCGGAAGACATCTGTGTCATTGTTAAGTAAGCTCCGCCCTTCGATTTTCCGCCATTTTGAGCAGTTTGTAAAACGCGTAAACCCGCTTTTATTCTGGAATTTTCGCTCCACGTGCACAAAACTTTTTTTAACGTGAACTTTGGACCGATATCTAAAGATCTGTCAGATCGGATTTCTTTAAAATTGAAACATGCTTTTTTAATAATTCAATGAATATTGCAGTTTTATGCAAATGATTCTTCTGCCTCTAAATCATCTTGCAAGCACATTCCCAATACGTCAAGGAACAGATACCACCCTTCTCACATTGGCCTGTTATAGCGCCACCAGCAGGTCAACTTTTGCACAACACATTTTTGGAACAAAATGGACCAATCTTTGACGTCAGTAACGTCAAAGAGAGCACTGCCTGCGATCTTGACATTTTGTACTTTTATAGCCATTGTTTTCTGGCTTGAAGCGAGCCCACAATTGTTTCGAAGGAACAATATTTTCTAGTTATTTATTTCTATCTATCTATCTATACTATATCAAGTATCCCAAAAACTTCGGTTCCTTTCTACTCCTACATACTTAGTGAGAAAATGAAAATAAAAACATCAATGTGTTCAGTTTACAGTGGTGAAGTGTGCTATTACTTTTTACAGCAATCGGCCAAATGGTGGCGCTGTAGGAAGCCTTCGAAAGTGCGATCTTTGAACAGGTATAGCTCATGCTGTGTTATACATACAGCCATGAAACCTGTATACACTTATGCGTCTCCTCATGCCGAACAACTTTTACCCTCTAACTTTTGACCTCTGACCTTTAGGTCTCCCACAATTCGGAATTATATAAAAACAGTAAAAATCTATCTCCTCCTGGGTTTCTTTCGTTACGCGCACGAAACCTTTTTCACATGAACTTTGGACCAATACGGTCAAACTGTCTGTTCGGATTTCTTTTAAAGTGTAATATAATTTTTTAATAATTCAATCAATATTGCGGTTTTATGCAAATTATTCTTCGGCCTCTAAATCATACATGCAAAGTTACACGTTCATGGCATTTGGCAAAGATGTAGAGGGTTAGTCAAAGTATCACTGAAACCAATTTTATTCCAATCGGCCAAAGGGTGGCGCTATACGAAGCGTTTGAAAATTCAAACTTCAAACGGGCATAAGTCATGACTCGTTTCGTTTGAAGACATGCAACTTGTTACACGCGTGCTTTGACTCGAGCGGAAGACATCTGTGTCATTGTTAAGTAAGCTCCGCCCTTCGATTTTCCGCCATTTTGAGCAGTTTGTAAAATGCGTAAACCCGCTTTTATTCTGGAATTTTCGCTCCACGTGCACAAAACTTTTTTTACGTGAACTTTGGACCGATATCTAAAGATCTGTCAGATCGGATTTCTTTAAAATTGCAACATGCTTTTTTAATAATTCAATGAATATTGCAGTTTTATGCAAATTATTCTTCTGCCTCTAAATCATCTTGCAAGCACATTTCCAATAGGTCAAGGAACAGATACCACCCTTCTCACATTGGCCTGTTATAGCGCCACCAGCAGGTCAACTTTTGCACAACACATTTTTGGAACAAAATGGACCAATCTTTGACGTCAGTAACGTCAAAGAGAGTGCTGCCTGCGATCTTGACATTTTGTACTTTTATAGCCATTGTTTTCTGGCTTGAAGCGAGCCCACAATTGTTTCGAAGGAACAATATTTTCTAGTTATTTATCTATCAGTCATATCATACTGTAGACGGGAACTTCGGTTCCGTTCTACTCCTACATACTTAGTGAGAAAATGAAAATAAAAACATCAATGTGTTCAGTTTACAGTGGCGAAGTGTGCTATTATTTTCTATAGCAATCGGCCAAATGGTGGCGCTGTAGGAAGCCTTCGAAAGTGCGATCTTTGAACAGGTATAGCTCATGCTGTGTTTGAGGTACAGCCATGAAACCTGTATACACGTATGCGTCTCCTCATGCCGAACAACTTTTACCCTCTAACTTTTGACCTCTGACCTTTAGGTCTCCCACAATTCGGAATAATATGAAAAACAGTAAAAATCTATCTCCTCCTGGGTTTCTTTCGTTACGCGCACAAAACTTTTTTCACATGAACTTTGGACCAATACGGTCAAACTGTCTGGTCGGATTTCTTTTGAAGTGAAATATATTTTTTTAATAATTCAATCAATATTGCGGTTTTATGCAAATTATTCTTCGGCCTCTAAATCATACATGCAAAGTTACACGTTCATGGCATTTGGCAAAGATGTAGAGGGTTAGTCAAAGTATCACTGAAACCAATTTTATTCCAATCGGCCAAAGGGGGGCGCTATACGAAGCATTTGAATATTCAAACTTCAAACGGGCATAATTCATGACTCGTTTCGTTTGAAGACATGCAACTTGTTACACACGTGCTTTGACTCGAGTGGAAGACATCTGTGTCGTTGTTAAGTAAGCTCCGCCCTTCGATTTTCCGCCATTTTGAGCAGTTTGTAAAACGCGTAAACCCGCTTTTATTCTGGAACTTTCGCTCCACGTGCACAAAACTTTTTTTACGTGAACTTTGGACCGATATCTAAAGATCTGTCAGATCGGATTTCTTTAAAATTGAAACATGCTTTTTTAATAATTCAATGAATAAACGTCAAAGAGAGCACTGCCTGCGATCTTGACATTTTGTACTTTTATAGCCATTGTTTTCTGGCTTGAAGAGAGCCCACAATTGTTTCGAAGGAACAATATTTTCTAGTTTATCTATCAGGCAAGCATATCAAGTTCTCCTCAAAACTTCGGTTCCTTTCAACTCCTACATACTTAGTGAGAAAATGAAAATAAAAACATCAATGTGTTCAGCTTACAGTGGCGACGCGTGCTATTACTTTTTACAGCAATCGGCCAAATGGTGGCGCTGTAGGAAGCCTTCGAAAGTGCGATCTTTGAACAGGTATAGCTCATGCTGTGTTTGAAGTCCAGCCATGAAACCTGTATACACTTATGCGTCTCCTCATGCCGAACAACTTTTACCCTCTAACTTTTGACCTCTGACCTTTAGGTCTCCCACAATTTGGAATAATATGAAAAACAGTAAAAATCTATCTCCTCCTGGGTTTCTTTCGTTACGCGCACGAAACCTTTTTCACATGAACTTTGGACCAATACGGTCAAACTGTCTGGTCGGATTTCTTTTAAAGTGAAATATATTTTTTTAATAATTCAATCAATATTGCGGTTTTATGCAAATTATTCTTCGGCCTCTAAATCATACATGCAAAGTTACACGTTCATGGCATTTGGCAAAGATGTAGAGGGTTAGTCAAAGTATCACTGAAACCAATTTTATTCCAATCGGCCAAAGGGGGGCGCTATACGAAGCGTTTGAAAATTCAAACTTCAAACGGGCATAAGTCATGACTTGTTTCGTTTGAAGACACGCAACTTGTTACACGCGTGCTTTGACTCGAGCGGAAGACATCTGTGTCATTGTTAAGTAAGCTCCGCCCTTCGATTTTCCGCCATTTTCAGCAGTTTGTAAAACGCGTAAACCCGCTTTTATTCTGGAATTGCCGCTCCACGTGCACAAAACTTTTTTTACGTGAACTTTGGACCAATATCTAAAGATCTGTCGGATCGGATTTCTTTAAAATTGAAACATGCTTTTTTAATAATTCAATGAATATTGCAGTTTTATGCAAATTATTCTTCTGCCTCTAAATCATACATGCAAAGTAACATGTTCATGGCATTTGGCAAAGATGTAGAGTGTTAGTCCAAATATCACTAAAACCAATCTTACCCCAATTGGCCAAAGGGGGGCGCTATATCATTTTGAGCAGTTTGTGAAACGCTTAAACCCGTTAGGATTTTTTTTTTTGCAATTTGCATGAAACATTCTACACACAATCTAAGGACCTTTATCTAATATGCCTATGAAGTGCACACACACAAAACAAATAATAATAATGAATATAGCTGCAAGCAGCGATAAAGTGGCCAAAGCCAAAAACACCTCAAATCATGAACACAGCCTGCAATGTGCGTGAAATCTTGCAAGCACATTCCCAATAGGTCAAGGAACAGATACCACCCTTCTCACATTGGCCTGTTATAGCGCCACCAGCGGGTCAACTTTTGCACAACACATTTTTGGAACAAAATGGACCAATCTTTGACGTCAGTAACGTCAAAGAGAGCACTGCCTGCGATCTTGACATTTTGTACTTTCATATCCAATGTTTTCTGGCTTGAAGCGAGCCCACAATTGTTTCGAAGGAACAATATTTTCTAGTTTGCACATAATGCAGGAGGCAGCAGGATGTTGTGTTGTAGAAAACGAGTGCTTCCAAACTCTGACACTTGGAAAAATAAAAACCTGCACAGAATGTCTTGACAGAAAGTAGCTCATAACATGCCTATGGTGGATTTTTATGAAACAAAAACTTTGCAGATAGAAAGAGGATAATTCAAGCTTTCAGTACAGCCGCAAAGTTGGTGAGTTAACTTTGTTTAATACAATCAGATAGGACTTTTCTGTTTGGATGTATGGGCTGTCAATGGCAGAAACTAGTGTTTTGCCACTCAGTAGGCGTGTTCCCACATAACTTCCAGCAACAGTGATGTCACGCGCATACCCTCTATTAATGGGTTGAATACTGGACAGGGCAGATCACACAGTGCAGTCCAAAACCTGATCAACCCCTACACCCCCACTCGCTCACTTAGATCAGCCAACACAGGGATGCTGACCGAACCCTCGCTAAAAACTCCAGGGCAAAAATCCACTCGTCCGAGACGGTTTGCCCTCTTGGCTCCCAAGTTGTGGAATAAACTCCCTGTCGCACTTAGAACAACGGACTCACTCGTTACCTTTCGCCGTGGACTGAAGACTCACCTTTTCAGACTCCACCTAAACCCTTAGCACTACAGTAAAATCAATGACCATTAATGAAGCTAGTCAGCATTTGTTTTAGTTTTTTAGGTTTCTTTAGAACTTTGATTATATTTGTTTTCTCTAGATAGATATCCATTTACATTGTTATATTGCTGTTAATGTACTGACCTATTATCTTGTTTATTATTGTGATGTTGTATCTGCTTATTGTAAGTCGCTTTGGATTAAAAGCGTCTGCTAAATGCCTAAACTGTAAACTGTCCTGCTTTATGAATTCATGAATGACAGCGTGTGACTTCTTCTATCTTTCAAAATGATAAATGATAACCTGGAGAGGCCTCATGGCAGTAATTTCTGTCAACAGTCTTCCAGCTAGCAAAATCAGTCATACCGTTTGACCCCATGTCCGTTTGGGTTTCCACCAAAACAGTTTTGGTGAAGTGTAAAAAGTGAAAAAAAAAAAAAAAAAAAAGAAAAAGGAAGAAGAAACCTGCATATCTCCTTGTATGGGCCGTTCTGTCCGTGACATCAGCTGTGTTGATGTCCTTCTCTGCATAGTTTCTATTAGTCTCGGATATAGAGACCTAAGGACATAGGGACCTACACTACACACAAAGCCAGACCTAGAAGCAGTTAGCATCACTCAAAAATAATTTAGATTTAGAAATATATCTATATTTTTAGAGTATGTCTTTCACTCATCGGGACCGCTCCCGCCACAAGTTGATGTACCATCAGTCCATGTGTTGTCCAGCTCTATGGAATGTATGGAATGCATGCGCAAACAAAAAAAAAAAAAGAAAAGAAAAAAACATTATTCTTCCTATGAGCATATGAGCATCAAAGCAATATTTAAAATACTTTTGTATAAGCACTTGCATTTTACTTTTACATTGCATAGGGCTGGACCACATGGGCAAATTAGATCATCAACTTGTGATCCCTATTGAGTGAAAGATGAACAAAATGTTTAGGGTGATTTTAATTTAAAAGTATAGAGGGCATTTAAAAGTATAGAGGGCAGTTATAATGTATTAACTCATTAAGAGCCCCTGAAATTAACGGATTATAAAGTCCACGACGCCACCTTCAGGCTGGCATCACCGCCGTTATCTTATTTTGAAGGCCAGAAGTCCACCGCGCAATCACTTCCGGTCTGACGTCATCGGATCGTGCGCCGGAACCGATCCGTGTCCACGTGGAGTTGTGTAATGGCCGACCGGGAGCTTTTATAACTGTGTAACATAAGCGAGCATCTGCCTCCATCCTAGCTTCTAAAGTGTAGTTTTGAGATAATGGACATTAAAGATGAGATCCCCCGTCCACCTCAATGTTATGGATGGGACTATTTTGTGCTTGTGGAGCCGTGATGATGCGAAATCAGCGACGGATTTCGTCTCCGGACCCGCGCCCATTCTTCTCGGTAATGTACTCGCCGTTACAGTAATATATTACTTTTCCCGAGATATCCCGTGAATGGCACTACTAATACTCTATTACTTTTCCCGAGACATCTCGCGAATGGCACTAAATCGGTTAAGGCAGATAAAGCTTATTAGCCACAGATAATAATGAATAAATACAATACACAATAGGCTGAGCATTATACCATCCAAAAATGTGTTGTGCAAAAGTTGACCCGCTGGTGGCGCTATAACAGGCCAATGTGAGAAGGGTGGCATCTGTTCCTTGACCTAGTGGGAATGTGCTTGCAAGATTTCACACACATCACAGGCAGTGTTCATGATTTGAGCAATTACTGCTTACAGCTATATTTATTATTGTGCACTTCATAGGCATGTTAGATAAAGGTCCTTAGATTGCGTGTAGAATGTTTCATGCAAATTGCTCAAAAATCCCAGGCTAAAAACGTGTTTAAGCGTTTTACAAACTGCTCAAAATTATATAGCACCCCCCTTTGGCCATTTGGGGTAAGATTGGTTTCAGTGATATCTGAACTAAACCTCTACACTATTTCGTCATGAAAATTTGACTTTGCATGTATGTTTTAGAGCAGAAGAATAATTTGCATAAAACTGCAATATTCATTGAATTATTAAAAAAGCATGTTTCAATTTAAAAGAAATCCGATCTGACAGATCTTTAGATATCGGTCCAAAGTTCACGGAAAAAAGTTCTGTGCATGTGACGCGAAAATTCCAGAATAAAAGCGGGTTTAAGCGTTTTACAAAATGCTCAAAATGGCGGAAAATCAAAGGGCGGAGCTTACTTAACAATGAGACAAATGTCTTCCGCTTGAGTCAAGGCACGTTTTAAGATGCTTGCATGTCTTAAAACGAAACGAGGCATGACTTATGCCCGTTTGAAGTTTGAATTTTCAAAAGCTTCGTATAGCGCCCCCCTTTGGCCGATTGGAATAAAATTGGTTTCAGTGATATTTTGACTGACCCTCTACATCTTTGCCAAATGCTGTGAACGTGTAACTTTGCATGTATGATTTAGAGGCAAAAGAATAATTTGCATAAAACTGCAATATTCAGTGAATTATGAAAAAAATAATGTTTCACTTTTAAAAAAAATCTGGTTGATCAGTTTGACCGTATTAGCCCAAAGTTCATGTAAAAAAAGGAGATAGATTTTTACTGTTTTTCATATAATTCAAAATGTCGGGGGATCTGAAGGTCAGAGGTCAAAAGTCAGAGCATAAAAGTTGTTCGGCATGAGGAGACGCATAAGTGTATACAGGTTTCATGACTGTACCTCAAACACAGCATGAGCTATACCTGTTCAAAGTTTGCACTTTCGAAGGCTTCCTACAGCGCCACCATTTGACCAATTGCTGTAAAAAGTAATAGCATACATCGCCACAGTAAGCTGAACACATTGATGTTTTTATTTTCATTTTCTGTCTAAGTATGTAGGAGTAGAAAGGTGCCCAAGTTTTGAGGATAACTTGATGTGACTGACTAGTATAGACTGATAGATTAACTAGAAAAATATTGTTCCTTCGAAACAATTGTGGGCTCGCTTGAAGCCAGAAAACAATGGCTATAAAAGTACAAAATGTCAAGATCGCAGGCAGTGCTCTCTTTGACGTTACTGACGTCAAAGATCGGTCCATTTTGTTCCAAAAATGTGTTGTGCAAAAGTTGACCCGCTGGTGGCGCTATAACAGGCCAATGTAAGAAGGGTGGTATCTGTTCCTTGACCTATTGGGAATGTGTTTGCAAGATTTCACGCACATTGCAGGCTGTGTTCATGATTTGAGGTGTTTTTGGCTTTGGCCACTTTATCGCTGCTTGCAGCTATATTCATTATTAGTGGCCAAGGCACGAAGTGCCCGAAGGCCACTCATTGATATTGGACTTCATCTTCTTCCGCCACTTTTTCACTTGTGGCTAGACCGTGCAGTCGCTTTTTACGAAACTCTGCAGTATGGCAGAGGACTATGCCAAACGGCTAAAACGCGAAGCTCGCAACAATCGGCCAAAGGGTGGCGCTGTAGGAAGATGCCAACTTTGAACAGGTGTAGCTCATGCCCTGTTTCAGGTACAGCAATGAAACCTGTATACACTTATGCGTCTCCTCATGCCGAACAACTTTTACGCTCTGACTTTTGACCTCTGACCTTTACTTCTCCCACAATTTTGAATTATATGAAAAACAGTCAAAATCTATCTCCTCCTGGGATTTTCGCGTAACGTGCGCAAAACCTTTTTTTACATGAACTTTGGACCAATACGGTCAGATCTGTCTCGGCGGATTTCTTTTAAAGCGAAACATTATTTTTTAATAATTCACTCAATGTTGCAGTTTTATGCAAATTATTCTTCTGCCTCTAAATCATACATGCAAAGTGACACGTTCATGGCATTTGGCAAATATGTCGAGGGTTAGTCCAAATATCACTGAAAGCAATCTTACTCCAATTGGCCAAAGGGGGGCGCTATACGAAGCGTTTGAAAACTCAAACTTTAAAGGGGCATAAGTCATGCCTCATTTTGTTTAAAGACATGCAACTTGGTTACACGCGTGCCTTGACTCAAGCGGAAGCCATCCGTGTCTTTGTTAAGTACGCTCCGTCCTTAGATTTTCTGCCATTTTGAGCAGTTTGTAAAACACTTAAACTCGCTTTTATTCCGGAACTTTTGCGTCACGTGCACGGACCTTTTTTTACATGAACTTTGGACCAATATCTAAAGATCTGTCAGATCGGATTTTTTTAAAATTTAAACATGCTTTTTTAATAATTCAATGAATATTGCAAGTTTTATGCAAATTATTCTTCTGCCTCTAAAACATACATGCAAAGTAACATTTTCATGATGAACTACTGTAGAGGGTAAGTCCAAATATCACTGAAACCAATCTTACCCCAATTGGCCAAAGGGGGGCGCTATATCATTTTGAAAGAAGGCGTCAAGTACATTACTTGAAAATTTTTCTTTTTTATTTTCTTTTTCTTTTTTAAATGACAGGTCCATTATGTGTGACTGCCGTAGTGTAGTGGTCAGTGCCTGTGCCTGGTATACGGATGGTTGTCGGTTAAAACCCCACATCGGGTTGAGTTGATGTTAACATTCACTTTGGCCTATTATAGAGTCACCACTAGGCCAAAAAAAACCTACCTGACCTGCCGGAGTCCTGTTCGGAAGAACACTGCTTCTAGTTTTTCTTTGATGTCTTCTTTGCTTTCCCTTGATGCCTTTTTGCTTTCCTGCTTTTTCTGCCTTGGCCACTTTATCGCTGCTTGCAGCTATATTTATAATTTTTTTTGTGTGTGTGCACTTCATAGGCATATTAGATAAAGGTCCTTAGATTGTGTGTAGAATGTATCATGCAAATTGCAAAAAAAATCCTAATTGGTTTAAGCGTTTCACAAACTGCTCAAAATGATATAGCGCCCCCCTTTGGCCAATTGGGGTAAGATTGGTTTTAGTGATATTTGGACTAACACTCTACATCTTTGCCAAATGCCATGAACATGTTACTTTGCATGTATGATTTAGAGGCAGAAGAATAATTTGCATAAAACTGCAATATTCATTGAATTATTAAAAAAAGCATGTTTCAATTTTAAAGAAATCCGATCTGACAGATCTTTAGATATCGGTCCAACGTTCACGTAAAAAAAGTTTTGTGCACGTGATGCGAAAATTCCAGAATAAAAGCGGGTTTACGCGTTTTACAAACTGCTCAAAATGGCGGAAAATCGAAGGGCGGAGCTTACTTAACAACGACACAGATGTCTTCCGCTTGAGTCAAAGCACGCGTGTAACAAGTTGGAATAAAATTGGTTTCAGTGATACTTTGACTAACCCTCTACATCTTTGCCAAATGCCATGAACGTGTAACTTTGCATGTATGATTTAGAGGCCGAAGAATAATTTGCATAAAACCACAATATTGATTGAATTATTAAAAAAATATATTTCACTTTAAATAAAATCTGGTTGATCAATCTGACCGTATTGGTCCAAAGTTCATGTGAAAAAAGCTTCGTGCGCGTAACGAAAAAAACTAGATAGATTTTTACTGTTTTTCATATAATTCCAAATTCTGGGGGATCTAAAGGTCAGAGGTCAAAAGTCAGAGGGTAAAAGTTGTTCGGCATGAGGAGACGCATACGTGTATACAGGTCGCTAAATGCACGACCTCGTGCAGCGGTTTGGACCGTGAGACCATCCGCCAAGTGGTCTGTTTCTTTTTGAGAGGGTTGGTCCCCCTGAAAAACGCGTTTTGGCACGAAACGGTTACGTTTTGCGCGTTTGTGACGCCCTCTACGGGTCGAATTGGAAATGCTTTTGGGGATTCGTTGAGTAAGCCACCCGCAACCTGTGGTAGAAATTCAGTGTTGACTCGACGTTTTGTTTGTGATTTATGGCTATTGTTTGCCAGACGGGCCCCTTCCGCTAACTTTGGAAGCCCGTTACGAACGAACGGTATGGACTATCAAAATATCCCTTGACTATGTTCATTGCATGGGTTCAGAGATCATGTGTACCCATTTTCGTGACATTTGAAGAAAATATGTAGGAAAAGGAGCAAAAAGTGTGTTTTGGAGAAAATTCAAAATGGCGGAAAATCTATCCTGACGCAAATGGGCGGGGCCTATATGGGGAGATGCGTCTTGACCCAAGGAATCCAGGGAACAAAGAATTTTCATTTTTCGACCTACGGTTCAAGAGTTACAAGGCAAGTAGGCCGTTATAGCGCCACCATGAGGCCGAGTGGAAATGCTTTTGGGGATTCGTTGAGTATGCCACCCGCGACCCTTGGTTAAAATTCAGTGTTGACTCGACAATTTGTTTGTGCTTTACGGCTATTGTTTGCGAAACGGGCCCATCCTGCTAATAACTTTGGAAGCCCGTTACAAACGAACGGTACAGACTATCGACATATCCCTTGAGTATATTCATTGCATGGGTTCATAGATCATGTATACCGCTTTTTGCGACATTTGAAGAAAATATGTAGGAAAAGGAGCAAAAAGTGTGTTTTGGAGAAAATTCAAGATGGCGGAAAATCTATCCTGGCGCAAATGGGCGTGGCCTATATGGGGAGATGTGTCTCGACCCAAGGAATCCAGGGAATTTTAATTTTCCGACCTACGGTTCAAGAGTTACAGGCCGAAACGCAAAGTGGACTGTTATAGCGCCACCATGAGGCCAATTGACGAAATTATTTTTTATTCAATCCTTGATATCATTATAAATCTCCTCTTCAAGTTTTGAAACTGTAGCCCCTATGGTTTGCGATAAAAAAAATATTGAATGTGAGTTTTTGCGATTCCCATTATAAGTCAATGGGGAAAATTAATGCACTAATAAATTAATATCAATTAAACGATACAACTTTTCCCTTAGAAAAGTAATAGCACACGATTCCCGATGAAGCCGGTCGATTTGACATATGGCGCGAGTGTGTGGTGCAAAAACTGTGGGAGGAGAATCGCGCCAAACTTTGGGGAAATACATGTCTGCCTGCCTGGCTTAAATATGAGCGAGAACAATAAGTCTGCCCATGCTATGCATAGGCACACTTAATAAATAATGACAATATCTAAAGTGTGCTCGCCTTATAGGGTGTGCCAAATGTAGTTCTAAGAGCGGCCATTTCTTGGGACAACACAGCCTTACACAGGTGTTCTGATTAGACTATAGCGTTAGTTCTATGCAATCAAACAATTGAAACACCTGTGTTTTGTCCCAAGAAATGGCCGCTAAGGACTACAAATGACGTAGGCGCTGGCACACACTATAGGCGAGCCCACAATAATGAAGATAACATACGTGTGCTCGCCTTCCAGGCGAGCCCACAATTAGTGTGGTTGCTATAGGCTATTGTTCTAGGTCCGAGAAAGGAGCGGCAACCAAGATAACGTGTGTGTGTGTGTGTGTGTGTGTGTGTGTGTGTGTGTGTGTGTGTGTGTGTGTGTGTGTGTGTGTGTGTCATTCATTCATTCATTCATTCACATAATTGTACCCCTGTGTTTCTACAACAGATAAAAGAAGGTCAAGGTACACAGCAGACCAACATACACAAGGTGGAACACAACGCTAGACGGAATACAATGGGTGAGTTGTCCTTCATTCTGCTAAAGACTAAAGGCTCTTTCATACTCCAGAGAAGGTGAAGAGCAGTTCACAGCGGAGTAGTTTTCTAAAGTCATACTAGGGTGAAGTGCTTATTCATAGCCTACTCCAGTTTTAGGTGAGTAGTATTTACGGCGAGTGATGTAATGTTCAGCTCTCACCTTGACACATCTCTGTTTTTACTGACCGACAAAAGGTTAGTAGCTACTCACCTCACCTTGGAGTATGAATGAGGCTTAATAGGCTAGTGGTGGTGGTGTATTTCAGCAGGTGTAAAATATTTTCACTCTGCATTCGATCATTCAGCTCAAATGAAAAAATAATGAGAAATGATGTGACAGCAACAATTCAATACATGTTTTACTGTTTTAGCGAATTTTGTTAGTTAACTAAAAAGTAGCCCTGAAACATAACGGTCGGATGACACAACCGCCATGCTTCCACCTCAACCTGGTGTTGAGCGGGGTAGCCAATTTGCCACTGCAGGCTAAACACACGTTCTAGAGTTACTGGCCACAACAGTATTGTTTAAAGATGCAGTGCCATGATTTATTTCCCCCCTAAAACATGATTATCAGGTATTATGATTATACTAGGAGGAAGATTTTTTCCAAAAGAGTGTACAGAAAGAGTTAAAGTTAGGTTTTTATGTGGCCACACCCACCAGTTCATTAAGTATGCCTCGTTGGGTGGTGACCCAGCTGAAGTTAGCCACACCCACAGTGTTGGTTGAATGGTAAAAGGGGAGGGGACGATTATATGATGTCACTCTATCTGTGTTTTTGGATCGGCACTTATGACCCACAAGGTGTCACCCACCAAGAAGAAATACAAAATACAAAGGGAATACATAATTGCTCATAACAACCACACCAGGGGGTCTAATGAAGTACTGTCAACCTCCTAGACACATTAAAACCAGAAAAAGTACAAAACTATGGTACCACCTCTTTAATAAAAAGCATTTTAATCCAATCGTTTTCTGTTTTTCCTTGTATTTCCTGGTCTTCCCCATGTGCATCAGCCCCATCTATTGTTTGTAACGTGCTTAGCTCTATTAAAAGTCCTTGGACAATCAGGTAAAACTAAGTACAAATTGACTACCCCACTCGACACCAGGTTGAGGTGGGAGCATGACGCTTAATATGTCATACGACCATCATGTTTCAGGGCTAACTAAGTGAAATGGAACATGTTCACTCTCCAGTCCCAATGCCACCTAAAGATTTACTGCTAGCACAAACTGCTTGCTTGTCATATTACTTGAGTTGTGTTCATTCAGCAGCAGCAGCTATAGTTAAGTTCTCTTTATATCATTTGTGTCAGCAGCTGGATCTGATGTGCGTATTGTGCTGCTGGGTAAGACCGGCGTGGGGAAGAGTGCCACTGGAAACACCATCCTGGGCACAGAGGAGTTTGTAGTGGAACGTTCACCTGCATCGGTGACCAGGCAGTGCAAGAAATTTGAAACCAAAGTGTCGGGAAGAAAGGTGGTGGTTGTCGACACGCCCGGGCTCTTCGACACATCGTTTTCCAACGAGGAGATGAAGGAGGCCATTCTGGAGTGTGTGAAGATGACCGTACCCGGTCCCCACGTCTTCCTGCTGTTGATCAGGCTGGGCGTGAGGTTCACCCAGGAGGAACAGACGACCATGAAGTGGATTCAGGAGAACTTCTCCAAGCTGGCTTTGAAGTACGCATTGGTTCTGTTCACTGGTGGTGATGATGTTGAGGACTTAGAGGATTATATAGAGAAAAGCCCAGAGCTTGGTCAGCTAATTAGCGAGTGTGGGGGAAGGTACCATACTTTTGACAACACAAAGAATGACCGGGCACAGGTGACCCGTCTGCTAGCGAAGATTGATAGGATGGTAAAGGCCAATGGTGGCCAGCATTACACGGATAAGATGTACTTAGAGGCCCAGAGAAAGATTAAAGAGGAGGAGGAGAGAATAAGGAGGGAGGAAGAGATGAAACGGCAGGAGGAGGAAAGGAAAAGACAGGAGGAACAGAGGAAGAAAGAGGAGGCCATGAGAAAGGAGTGGGAAATACAAGAGAAACAGAGGCGTGAGGAAGACAGGAAGAGGTTTGAGGAAGAAAAAAGACAGAGGCTTGAGGAGGAGAGGAAGAAGTTTGAGGAAGAAAAAAGACAGAGGCTTGAGGAGGAGAGGAAGAAGAGAGAGGAGGACAAGAAGGAGTGGGAAAGAAAAGAGAAAGAGAGGCTTGAGGAAGAGAGGAAGAGGAGAGAGGAAGACAAGAAGGAGTGGGAAAGAAAAGAGAAACAGAGGCTTGAGGAAGAGAGGAAGAGGTTTGAGGAAGACAAAAGACAGAGACACGAAGAGGAAAGACAGAGTAGAAAGGAGGAAAAAGAGGAGTGGGAAATAAATGAGAAACAGAGGCTTGAGGAAGAGAGGAAGAAGAGAGAGGAGGACAAGAAGGAGTGGGAAAGAAAAGAGAAAGAGAGGCTTGAGGAAGAGAGGAAGAGGAGAGAGGAAGACAAGAAGGAGTGGGAAATAAAAGAGAAACAGAGGCTTGAGGAAGAGAGGAAGAGGTTTGAGGAAGAAAAAAGACAGATGCTTGAGGAGGAGAGGAAGAAGTTTGAGGAAGAAAAAAGACAGAGGCTTGAGGAGGAGAGGAAGAAGAGAGAGGAGGACAAGAAGGAGTGGGAAAGAAAAGAGAAAGAGAGGCTTGATGAAGAGAGGAAGAGGAGAGAGGAAGACAAGAAGGAGTGGGAAATAAAAGAGAAACAGAGGCTTGAGGAAGAGAGGAAGAGGTTTGAGGAGGAGAGGAAGAAGAGAGAGGAGGACAAGAAGGAGTATGAGAGGAGAATAGAGAAGGACGGAAAAAGGTTTGAAGAACAAGAAAGGAAGAGACGCGAAGAGGAAAGACAGAGTAGAAAGGAGGAAAAAGAGGAGTGGGAAATAAAAGAGAAACAGAGGCTTGAGGAAGAGAGGAAGAAGAGAGAGGAGGACAAGAAGGAGTGGGAAAGAAAAGAGAAAGAGAGGCTTGAGGAAGAGAGGAAGAGGAGAGAGGAAGACAAGAAGGAGTGGGAAATAAAAGAGAAACAGAGGCTTGAGGAAGAGAGGAAGAGGTTTGAGGAGGAGAGGAAGATGAGAGAGGAGGACAAGAAGGAGTATGAGAGGAGAATAGAGAAGGACGGAAAAAGGTTTGAAGAACAAGAAAGGAAGAGACGCGAAGAGGAAAGACAGAGTAGAAAGGAGGAGAGAGAGGAGTGGGAGAGGAGACGAAAGGAAGAAAAAGAAGAGGAGGAGAGGAAGAAACAAGAGAAGGCTGGGTGGGTGAAGCCATTTGCTATTGTGGGGAAGACTATATTGACACCTCCAGCTGCAGTAGCTGGTGCATTATTTGGGCTGACTAAGGGGCACCCCATAGATGGTGTGACAGAAACGGTAGAGGAGCTTTGGGATGCCTAATCGATATAACCCTAACCACATTGTGGACAAATTGGCCTTCATAAATAAAATAAAAAAACAAGGAATACAAGGAAGGAATGGAAATAGTATAATATGGCTACTTTGAATAATATGGGAGCACCTTTTGTGCACCTTTTTTCAATCTACAGTTAAATTGTGTTTTATGTGATGACAAGCACCATTGCATCTTTAATGTTCTTAAAATTATCCTGGTGACTTTTTAAATTAAACAAAATGTGTTAAAATATTTTTGAAATAATCTTACAACTGGTTTTACTGATTTATTTACTTAGTTGCAAGCCGGTGTTGCAACCCTAGGGTTAGGGTTGATAGAAAATAAGTCATTATTAACTTCTCCTTAATGGAGGCAGCAGCATAAATGTTTTAGTTGGAGGGGTTGGCTTTATTGTGTTGCACACTGAAAATAACAAGTCGTTATCCATGGTTCGCACAAAGAATTGAACTCTTTGTGAGTTCAGTGTTTCATTAAAATATAAAATTTCAAGGAAAACCTTAATTAATCTCAACGTCACATAACTGCCACTTGTTGAACGGAAACATAATTGTTCCCTCTAGTGATGCATTGCACTTCCTGCATTTTGCCTTTGAATATAAATCTTTATCGATCCTTGTAGGGACATTCTGGTGTCATTTCTTCAACAGGGGGTCTCTCTTGCAGCAAATATTGAAGACCCCTTGGTATCAAGCAGGGACGTGCAGAGAATATCAGAGAGGTATGGGCTGACATTTCTAAAGGGGCCTTTGGTGAAAATATAGAAAATAGCAAAAAAAAACAAAACAGCATGGATTTCTACACAGAGAGGGCAATTCATTCAACATGCTGCATGCTCAAGTTCTGGAAAGTTTGTACAAGGCAATGATGCCTTGAATGCTGCCTAGGTATGGCATGGAAAGGGGGCATTTGCATTTCTTTCACCATAGTGAAAACTGCATACATGGTCTGGAGGAGAGTGTACTTTTTACAAATGGGTAAAAGGGCAGGGGCTCAAGCCCCCTTTGATGTCTATGTGTGCACGTGCCTGGCATAAAGCATGAAACACACAAGTGATACAAGTTTGAGTAATAGTAGGAATCGCAGGAAAGGTTGACCTAAAACAAAGTCGACCCAAACTCGTTTCCTAACTGGTTTGTGGCCTTAAGCTAGATGCAGAATAGATGCTTCTGGGGGTCCCTGGAACAAAATACTTTGCAATGGGGGTCCGTGGCCAAATACATATCATTCCTTGACATGACAAAGTTTGAGAAACAATGATAGCAACATAGGTTTTTTTCAGGAAAACTGTTAGGATTTAGAATACATTTTTAGAATGTGAATCAGTGGTTAAGGACCCCCAAAATGTGTTTTTGGCCGCGGACCCCATCTCAAAATATTTTGTTCCACGGATGGACCCCTATTGCAAAATATTTTGTTCCAGGGACCCCCAGAAGCAAAGATTAGATTTCCGTCTATTCTGCATCTATAGCTTAAGGCCACAGACCCGTTGGGAAACGAGTTTGTGTCGACTTTGTTTTAGGTCGACCTTTCCTGTATTCATAGGAATCTATCTGTCATCTGTTAAAGAGAAGTCTCTGCACTTGATTGGATTGTTTTGAATGATTGTATACTTGAATACATCATATGTTTTTTTCCCCTGTAAAAGCTGAAATGGAATAAAACTGCAAAGTACAAACCTGTTAATTCTGCCTGGAAATTGGACTATTTTCAAACCCTGACTGAGTAGGCTTAAGATTCGCTACTTGGTGCCTCAATTGCCTTTTGAATTATTTATTGTTTTGAGGACAAATCAGGCACCATTTGTACACTCTCAAAGTTACACCACTGTGTCGGTCTACTGTTTGTACACATTGTCCAACGTTGGCCTTGGCCAACTGTTTCACCAAAAACTTCCACAGAGAGTGCAGACAAGATATAACATAGTGAACATCTGGGTGAGCTGGAAGAAAAGATTTCAGCTTTGTGAGAGAGGAAATGTGAATTTACCTTTAAAACTGTCAGTTTGTGCAAAGAAAGAAAGAAAGAAAGTTTGGATCTAGAACAAGTAGTAATATTGCTTAGCTTAAAATGTGACTTATTGTCACAGTGATTTTAGGTTTTAAAGTAATACTTTCATTATTTCCATTGTTAGGACCACAGTGGAAACAATTAAGTCCACAGGACTTTTTGGGCCTAAATGCCTGACTGTACCTCAAGCTGTTTACATTTCTGACTAATGAAGTATTTAGTCAGGTTCACTATGTATTTTTGTTGGATTTCTTTGGGGATTTGTAAAACTATACATTTTTGGAATCTTCAGAGCATGGGGAATCCAAAAATCTTTGTTGGCATTTGCACAGACACCTGCAAAGCCGCCATTTTGAACGTCCAAAATTGCGGCTTTGCAGGTGTCTGTGCAAATGCCATTGATTTTTGGATTCCCCATGCTCTGAATATTCCAAAAATGTATAGTTTTACAAATCCCCACAAAATTCCAACGAATAAACATTTCTTAACATAGTGAACCTGACTAAATCAATCAAATTCAAACCCCCAAATGACTTGTTTGCTATCAATTACTCACCTCATCAAGCCTTGAAAACATTTGCATTCCTGAGCCAATAATCCAATATTTTCTAATGCTGCTGTGGCAGGAGGCCAATGCAAAACTGTATAAAAAAGAATATAAACTTGAAAGTCTCTGAGAGGCATATTGAGGATCCAGGTTCAAAGAGAATGTTTTACATATAGTCTTGTTAAAGGGCCAGTTCACCTCTGGGACAACCAGATCTTATTTTATTGTTGTTTGGGACAAGATCAACACAATCCTGAGTTATTTTTTGTGTTCAATCTGTGTTTTGATATATGGTAGTATTTCAGCATGAATGATGATGCATTTTGCATCATATGATATGATGCAGCATGATGACTCATATGATGCAAAATGCATCATCATTCATGCTGAAATACTAAAATATCTCAAAACACAGATTGAACACAAAAAATAACTCAGGATTGTGTTGATCGTGTCCCAAACAACAATAAAATAAGATCTGGTTGTCCCAGAGGTGAACTGGCCCTTTAACACATTGACCGCCATTTTAACATTGACTGTATGGCTCTCCTGCCATTTTGTTTAATAAAAAAATGTATATATTTTTTTTATATTGACATTTTTCCTAAATTCTGTATTTTTTCGACAATGTCATACAGTACCTGAAATGAAAGAGGACAACCTCTAGTCTCACCAAAAAATAAAATAAATAAATAAAAAGCTTTTTTTCTATAGTTGCAGCCATCTCAAAATAGCTATAATTGAAAAAACTGGAGATATTGACCTTTTTGTGATCGATCGCTTTTCAAGTGGATAACTCACTTGATATTTGTCTTTATGGCTTCAGGCATTATCAGATAAGTGTACTAATGTAATTATGTAATAGGATTTTTTTTTTTTTTTTTTTCTGTTTAGAAAAATGCAGAGAAAAATATTTTTATTGGCTATGTCTGACCAAAAAACTCAGCAATTTCACATACTATAATGCAATATTTATGTGAGTATTTATGTGAGCCCCCACTTGGGGGCACTTTCTCTCTGTCTCTGTGTGTCTGCTGGTTGGTTTGGCTGTTTTTTGCTCTGTACAGGTGCACACACACAAATAGACATCAAAGGGGGCATGAGTTTTTTTCTAACATGTCCTAGAATGTGAAAATAGCAGATCTACACGCTCTACAAGCTCAACACATCACTCTGTGACACATTGAGAGCTTGTAGATTTTGTAGATCTGCTATTTTCACATTCTAGGAAAAATGTCTCCCCCTGCCCCTAAAACATCCTATGCACGCCCTGCTAAACAGCCTCTGGTGACTGGTGCGTCTTTGCTAATGAGGCAAGTAGCTGATCTCTGGTGCGTCTTTGCTAATGGGCTTCATCACTTGTTTTGGTGGTCCACGGACCGCCGCCTGGTTCCCTGAGAAGTGTTGGCTAGAGAACCGGGTTGTGAGAGGACGGACCCCCTTCGCGATCGCATGGCCAGGGACCACCACTTCACTTGTCTCTGACAACTGTATCGTGTCGTGTGAACTTTATGAAACAAACGATCGGGCATATTGATTGATTTTACAACGTTATGTAACAGTTGATTATCGTGTTCCTACTGCTCTGCGGAGGTCTGCGAAGCGTTGGGCCCGCGGACCCCCTAGCTATTGGTTCCGTTAGAAAGGCGACCAGGGACCCCCCCTTTGCAAAGGACCGCCTGGAGCCCATGGCTGCTTGTGGACTATTACCATTACAAAACAATATATTATAGCCTGGATATATGGATTATAAACCATGGTGTGGATTAACCGTCTGATCTGCATTCTCAGGTATGTTTTAGAAGCATTTATATGGCGAATTGGCGATAATTGTGTTTTTTGTGTCTTGAGAGAGAGAGAGAGAGGCTGATCTCTGATAGCACTTTTTCTTTATGGGACTGAACGTAGCCAATATGTGCTGATCAGGGACATACATACAGTGGTCCGTGGACCACACACACACACACACACACACACACACACACACACACACACACACACACACACACACACACACACACACACAGCTGTTCTAACACTTTTTTTCTTCTCTTTTTTTTCCGGCTGCCAGCCTTGTGTGTTCAAATGCGTCACTTTGCCAGTTCACTGTGCGTTATGGGGAGATGTATACATTTGTATTGCAATTTATAGATTATTACAGCCTTTTTTTCAAACACACTTACTTGGATGTGTGATATTTTAGGTTCCCTTTAAGATAAAAGGCCCAGACTTTGTCACGAGCTGGGGGAGAGTGTAATTAAACATTACATTATATAAAAGCAAATTCTCGGGACTATCGGGCCTGGCGGGGAACGACATTGGGATTTTCTCGGGACTATCGGGGGAGGCGGTAAATGAGTTAAGGTCTCCTATTAACTTCAATTATTGGCCCAGGAATGCAACAAAAGCAAAAGAAAAATATAGCTGCAAGCAGCGATAAAGTGGCCAAGGCATAAAAAGCAGGAAAGCAAAAAGGCATCAAGGGAAAGCAAAGAAGACATCAAAGAAAAACTAGAGGCAGTGTTCTTCCGAACAGGACTCCGGCAGGTCAGGTAGGTTTTTTTGGCCTAGTTGTGACTCTATAATAGGCCAAAGTGAAAAGGGTGCCATGCGTTCTTGGGCCTTTCACGGCAATCGTACGCTGCATGCGGGATTTGAGGCATTTTGTTCCAAAAATTTGTTTTGCTAAAGTTGACCAGCTGGTGGCGCTATAACAGGCCAATGTGAGAAGGGTGGCATCTGTTCCTTGGCCTAGTGGGAATGTGTGTGCAAAATCTCACACGCATAGCAGGCTACGTTCATGATTTGAGACATTTTGTTCAAAAAGGAGCAATCCTGCAAACCTTGGAATTCAATGTTAGCCAATTAGATAGAATATGATATCGGACAAATCCGTCATGATTACATCACTGTAGAGATACTGTGTGTACTGATTTGTGTGATTTTCTGATAAAATCTGAAGGAGTAATATCGAAGAATGTGTTTTCGGCCTTCTGGTGGCAGATGTGAAAAATAAAGGGCACAGGTTTTTCCTTGGCCTCTGGGAAGTGTGCATACAAAGTTTTACACTAATCGGGGGAGTTATAGGTAAAAGCACAAATTGACCTTTACACAACATGTATGCAAAATACTATATGAAGAGTTCATTTGCAAAAACAGATAACTCCGTTTTTATAAATGTTCACAAATCCAGTTTTTTTATTGTGCACTCAAAGTAATATCAATCAAACTGAAGTTGAGTGGATTTGACTAAGTAAAAATGACTTAACAAAATAGTTGTATCATAAAAAATGTAACTTTATTAGAAAATAGTTTTTGTCTTCATTTAAACTTTGTTTTTTGGCAAAAACAGATAACTCCAACACTCGTTTTTTATCAAAAACAGATAACTCCACAATTGATGTTTCACCATTGAATGTGGCCATATCGAGGACGCAAAAAGGATTTCCAGAATTTTACAGGAGAGCAAAAACAAAGTTTTGACAACATACTTAAGCAGTCTGTACTTTTATAGGGGCCACATATAGCCACCAGGGGGCACAATAGGGGACAACTCAGGGGCCCCTGGGGTGCTAAAGGTGCACCGTTTGATCCAATCTGCACCAAACTTGGCACAACCACTGTTCAGGGGTCTACCATGGCAATAGTCACACCAGGGGCCACCTCACAGGCCACATCAGGGGCCCCAGTGTACCATATCAAGGGCCCCCGGGGGCCCCGGGGTGCCAAAGGCACACCATTGCTCCAATCTGCATCAAACGTAGCATGAACACTGTTTAAGGGTCTGCCATGACAATAGTCACACAAAGGGCTAAACCAGGGGCCCCAGTGTGCCATATCAGTGGCCCCTGGTGTTCCCAGGGGCCAAAGGCGCACTGCTGCTCTGATCTGCACCGTTTGATCCAATCTGCACCAAACTTGGCACAACCACTGTTCATGGGTCTACCATGACAATAGTCACACCAGGGGCCACCTCACAGGCCACATCAGGGGCCCCAGTGTACCATATCAGGGGCCACTGGGAGCCACACGCCACATGGGGCCACATGGTAGACCCCTGAACATTGTTTGAGAAAATGTTGGTGCATAATGGGGCAACAGTGCGTCTATGGCACCCAGAGGCCCCTGGGGGCCACACATGGCCCCTGGGAGCCACACGTGGCCCCTGGTGTGACTTTCCTCATGGCAGACCCCTGAACAGTGTTTGAGACACTTTTGGTGCATAATGGGGCAACAGTGCGCCTAATGGGAAACAGTGCGCCAATGGCACCCAGAGGCCCCTGGGGGCCACACATGGCCCCTGGGAGCCACACATGGCCCCTGGTGTGACTTTCCTCATAGCAGACCCCTGAACAGTGTTTGAGACACTTTTGGTGCATAATGGGGCAACAGTGCGCCTAATGGGAAACAGTGCGCCAATGGCACCCAGAGGCCCCTGGGGGCCACACATGGCCCCTGGGAGCCACACATGGCCCCTGGTGTGACTTTCCTCATAGCAGACCCCTGAACAGTGTTTGCGACACTTTTGGTGCATAATGGGGCAACAGTGTGCATAATGGGGCAACAGTGCGCCTATGGCACCCAGAGGCCCCTGGGGGCCACACATGGCCCCTGGGAGCCACACATGGCCCCTGGTGTGACTATCTTCATGGCAGACCCCTGGAACAGTGTTTGAGACAAGTTTGGTACATAATGGGGCAACAGTGTGCCTATGGCACCCAGAGGCCCCTGGGGGCCACACATGGCCCCTGGGGGCCACACATGGCCCCTGGTGTGACATTCCTCATGGCAGACCCCTGAACAGTGTTTGAGACACTTTTGGTGCATAATGGGGCAACAGTGCGCATAATGGGGAAACAGTGCGCCTATGGCACCCAGAGGCCCCTGGGGGCCACACATGGCCCCTGGGAGCCAGACATGGCCCCTGGGAGCCACACATGGCCCCCGGTGTGACTTTCCTCATGGCAGACCCCTGAACAGTGTTTGAGACACTTTTGGTGCATAATGGGGCAACAGTGTGCATAATGCGGCAACAGTGCGCCTAAGGCACCCAGAGGCCCCTGGGGGCCACAATTGGCCCCTGGGAGCCACACATGGCCCCTGGTGTGACTATCTTCATAACAGACCCCTGGAATAGTCTTTGAGAGAAGTTTGGTGCATAATGTGGCACCATCTTGGATCACGTGGTCTAAACACGCTGCCCAATGGATTTATCTGTTTCTGCAAACAAAGAGCTATGTCATTTGTCTGTTTTTGCTACAAAACCTGATCTTTGAGGGCGTTTAGAATGGGATATATCTGCCTTAACAACAAAATTGATTTTATATTCTAATAAAACTCTAACTTAACCATTATTTACAATAGTCATCTCATTTTTTCCCAAAATGGCTTTTATCTGTTTTTGCAAATGAGCTCTTCATATGCAACAGACATAAAATACTGTGATACTATTCACCCAGTTTGATACTGTACATAGTAAGCCTTGCCAAGCCATGGACCATATGACTCGGCCGAGCCATGCGTCTCACAGGGCAGGAGCCTATCTCCTGTTTATGTAGCATGAGGCAGCTTGATGTACAAGTACACCCTCTGGACATGACACTAGTATGTCGCAGGGACTTACCCCCAATCCAACCCTTGATGCTGAGTGCCAAGCAGGAGGCACTGGGTCCCATTTTGTATAGTCTTTGGTATGACACGACCCGGGTTTGAACCCGGATCTCCCTGTCTCAGGGCAGACACTGAAACCACTAGGCCACTGAGCTGGTACATGATATCAATGCAATCCTTGGTCATCACAACATAGGTGTAGACATCACAGTTTGTATTATAATGCTTGGTTCAGGAGTTATGATGCAAACTACATTATTTAGTAATGGCGGATATTATTATTATTGGGAAGGCTCCATATCAGACATTGTTCAAGGATCCAAACTGTAAAGTCTACCAAATGTCATGATTTTAAGCTTATATCAACCCCAAGCGGGATTCGATCCAACGTCCTTCTGCATGAAAGGCACATGCCTTGCATGGAGGAGGCTGGATAAATGAAAATCTTAAAACACCGCTCTTAAGCCGTTCTTTAGAGCCTAGGCCATCAGCCAACTTCACACACTGGTTTTAAAATATTAGAATGCCCAATAAGCAACTATAGTATTTTTAGAGACACAAATTGCTTATTATAAGCAGACATGGCAACCCAGGTACATTCAGAGCCCAGAGCCTAGAACGCCAACTACTGACACTTTAATGCAAGGACAACAGGAAACCAAATGATGTTTTTCAGGACAGCTTTTTCCACAGATATAAAGAGCTAGATGCCTCGTTCGCCTCTGCAGTTAATTGGTGCGATGTGCAAAAGTTCTAGACCGGACTTCCTGAAAAAACTAAGGGAACACTGTCAGTCAAAGTGACTACTGGCCAATCACAGCGTGTCTTTTCCGTGACTTATCCAAGGACCACAATTCAATTCAACAGAGCCAGTTCCGATGTTGCGCTGCTCAGCTGTTCTTATAGGCTGCATATGTAAAGACCAGCCCCCACCTGCCTCTGATTGGCTTACCGACTTCCGTATGTGTGACGCGCGCAGAAGCAATGCACACGGAAGCGACGAAGATTCCCTTAGTTGCTCAATGCATACGCCCCCTAGCCGAAGGAGGCGTCTACGGCTTTTTCAGCCTCCGCCTCTTTCAGGATATGAACAGGATAACGGGGGCGGTGCCAGGAATAACATGAATATATAGATATAAATACTGAATAAAAGTACAAAAGGTATTGGCATCAACTTTACAAATAGCTGATCTACAAGCTCACAATGCAATGCATGAGCATTTACTGGAGTAGCCTAGAAGTAAGAGTATACAAGTGAAGTATAAAATACCTCAAAATTATACTAAGGATAGTATTTGAGTAAATGTACTCAGTTACTTTTACACCACTGGCATTGTAGACCCAGATGCTTGTAAAACATGATAAAGAAATAGTCATGCAATAGTATGAATTTCAGTTTATTTACACAAAGATTTGCAATTGCAAAATATTATAGCAGCATTATTTTCTGTAAGTGGCTGGCAGAGTCAGACTTAAATTAAACTAAACTTTTGTTTTTATTGAAAACAGTTTAAGTTTTCATTTGTCAACGGATCTGAGCTTCGTGTATCTATTCGGCATCTAGAGTGAATATTTTAACGCAAATAGGCCTATTTACTTTTGGGATCCCTGGAACAAAATATTTTGAGATGGGGTCTGCAGCCAAATACCTTTTTTTTCTTCCATAACTCACTTCAGTGCAGGTCCAACTAACTACCTTGTCTGTCCATGTGGCCTCCTTTAAATAGAAGTGGACTGTACCACAGGACACAGCCCCAATTAGCAACAATACTTAAATACTTCCAAAATAACCCATTGCCTAAAATTAACCTATACACTAAAGATGCATTATTATTAAATTGTTTTTATTGGCTTTTCAATTTTACAGCTAAACAAATACATGTCACAAAAAAGATGCGTTACTATTAAACAAATATAATTTGGGTATTTTTACCCAAATTTAAATAAACAAATTACTCTGAAACCCTTGAAACCCCTTCTCCTTCACAGCACTTGGCATGTTCCTATTACTCGAGGAACAGCCCACAGCAGTCCAGGAGAGACCCAGGATAAGTGGCCACACCCATTATAACCACCACCCTAATCATTCAATAAACTGGCAGCATAAACATTAAAATGCATTGGCTTGTAGTTTGGTCCACTAGCAATTTATACTTTCCCTCTACAAAGCATATGCTACACCTGTTGTTGCAGAAGAAGGTGTTGGTTGGAGGAATTACATTGATGACAACATTAAATAAAACTCAAGAGACCAAACTGTATTGCGAGAGATTATATTGAAAAAGGAAAAGGAAAATAAAGCATGAATGCATACAGTTGATATTCACATTTGATTCCCAAATATCAGTCCGGTCAAAGTTCTTGGTAGTCAAGTCAGTCAGAGTGTTCAATGTTCATAGGGCAAAGTGGAGATTGGGATTGAGAGAACTGGGGGGAATGTTTGTGTACGAGTTGCTGCCGCTGAGTTTCCTACCCATGACCATAGGTGAAACAGGACTGGGATCATACAGGGATTGTACAGGGCTGGCTTGCCATCATTCAGTTCAGTTCCTAGCCAAAAAACCTGGACTGGATACAGAGAAAAAGGCAAAATGAATATAAAATAAAATGAATACAAAATAACAAATTCAGTTAATCTGCCGATCTACCAGCTTAAAAAAATATTCTGCTAATCTGCTGATCTACAAGCCGTCTTTAAACTCAAAATACATCAATTCAATAATCAACTTAGCAGCTTACATATGTGGCGGAGAGAGTCGCAGCCCCAGCCTGAAGCCTCAAAAGTCTAGTATCTGCTCTCGTTCCATAGGGATATCCCTTTGGAGTAATGGTTAAGATATTGGACTTTCACGTGGGAGACCCGGGTTCGAAGCCGGGTGGGGAGGTTCGGATCACCTCCGTTACATTGGTGCCGTGACCCGGATCCGGGCTTCCCCGTAGGAGGAGGTCAAAGGGGGGTGAGTGTGGCGGAGAGAGTCGCAGCCCCAGCCTGAAGCCTCAAAAGTCTAGTATCTGCTCTCGTTCCATAGGGATATCCCTTTGGAGTAATGGTTAAGATATTGGACTTTCACGTGGGAGACCCGGGTTCGAAGCCGGGTGGGGAGGTTCGGATCACCTCCGTTACACATACAAGCATTACATTCAAAAATATTTTTTACATTTAAATCCCAAAAAATATTACATTACAGAGCACATGGTCACTCACCAAGTCACAATGTTCCTCATTCACACAGCCAGTGTAGCGAGTGGATCAGGTAGGTATGGTATCTAAAAGTCAAATTATTGCATGGGTAAGTATAAATAATTAATGAATTAAACTGTCAGAAATTGGAATAGTTGTTGAAATAAATAAAGAGTACATACCTGCTGCCTGTAACACCTCCAGTGTTGTGGACCACACTGAGCAAGTTACTGCAGAAAGACTGGCTTTATACTGGGTGTGGTTTGATTGCAAATTGCTGGGCAGCTGTGTTTGGGTCTATTCTGCATTAGAGGTGGGATTTATGGCTCTTTGAAGTGAGACAGTACCATCGATCTGGCTCACTAAAAAGAGCCGTTCAAAAGACTGGCTCATTTGGCTTCTTGTATATTTATATATTTTTAAGAAGAATTTGTTTAAACATGAATCCACAAGGTGGCACCACATTCCTCTGCTGACAGTTGAGATCACAATTTAGTATTTACCCTTTTCATAAAATGTGTGTGTAAATTAAGCTACCTTGACTTTTGTTATTCATAAAACACCTAAAAAAAACAAGCAGGCAACAATGAACTCGCTCCTCCACTTGTTCTCTCTCTCACTCACTCACTCACTGTACTCAGTCAGTACTCACTGCGCGAACCGGATCCCATCGTTCACTTCAAAGAGCCGTTCAAAAGATTCGATTCGTTCGCGAACGTCCCAGCTCTATTCTGCATCTAGCCTAAGGCCCAGATCATGGGAAACCCCTACTCACATCAGGGTGGGGGGTCCCAAATATGATTCTTTTTGGTTTCAGTGATATTTGGACTTACCCTCTACAGTATTTCATCATGAAAATGTGACTTTGCACGTATGTTTTAGAGGCAGAAGAATAATTTGCATAAAACCGCAATATGCATTGAATTATTAAAAAAGCATGTTTCAGTCTTTAAAAAATCCGATCGAGAGATCTTTAGATATTGGTCCAACGTTCATGTAAAAAAAAGTTCTGTGCACGTGACGCGAAAGTTCCGGAATAAAAGCGGGTTTAAGTGTTTTACAAACTGCTCAAAATGGCGGAAAATCTAAGGGCAAAGCTTACTTAACAAAGACACAGATGGCTTCCGCTTGAGTCAAGGCACGCGTGTAACCAAGTTGCATGTCTTTAAACGAAACGAGGCATGACTTATGCCCCTTTAAAGTATGAGTTTTCAAACGCTTCGTATAGCGCCACCCTTTGGCCAAATGGAGTAAGATTGCTTTCAGTGATATTTGGACTAACCCTCTACATATTTGCCAAATGCCATGAACGTGTCACTTTGCAAGTATGATTTAGAGGCAGAAGAATAATTTGCATAAAACCGCAATATAGAGTGAATTATTAAAAAATAATGTTTCGCTTTAAAAGAAATCCGCCGAGACATCTAACCGTATTGGTCCAAAGTTCATGTAAAAAAAGTTTCGCGCACGTTACGCGAAAATCCCAGGAGGAGATAGATTTTGACTGTTTTTCATATAATATAGGTATAGAACATTTGTCAAATGAAATCCTTAAGTCACCAGTGCTATTTCACACTCTGTATGAACTGTTTAAGAAATGTTTTGAAAGGGGTCAAATCCCATCAATGTGGTTTAGATCTATTATAAACCCAATTTTTAAAAGTGACGACCCGAGGGTACCTCTTAATTATAGAGGAATTAGTCTTCTGAGCACAGTTTACAAGATATATTCATCCATACTCAATGACAGGCTCATGTGCCATCTCGAGAAAAGACATGTACTGGTAGACGAACAAAACGGGTTCCGCAAAGACAGAGCATGCATTGACCATCTTTATTCACTATGTACAATAATAAGGACCAGGTTAGAGGAGAGGAAACCAACATTTGCCTGTTTTATTGATTTCAAAAAGGCGTTCGATTTTGTAAATAGGGACCTACTCTGGTGCAGACTGTTGGAATATGGAGTGAATGGTAAATTTTACAAAGCAATACAATCTTTATACAGTGCACCTGTAGCTTGTGTTAAAATTAATGAATTTTGTACAGATTGGTTTCCAACACCTCTGGGAGTGAAACAAGGAGATAATCTCTCGCCCACATTATTTGCTGTTTATATTAACGATCTAGCATGCTCAATTAAGTCTCTAAACTGTGGTGTGCAATGTGGGGAAGCTGCAGTGAGCATTCTCCTGTACGCGGACGATATTGTCCTAATAGCTGAAAAGGAATCTGATATGCAAAAAATGCTCTTGCATACAAGTGAGTGGTGTAAAAAATGGAGGATGACCATAAATGAAAAGAAAACAAATGTGATACACTTCAGAAGTTCTAGAACTCATATTAGTAAGTATCAGTTTTATTTTGGTGAGAAAAAGATTAATTACGTAAAGTCCTATAAATATTTGGGGTTTTATGTTGATGAGCATATGAGTCTGGTCCATGGTTCCACAGTCCTTGCTGAATCAGCAGGCCGAGCATTAGGGGGAGTTATTGGTAAAATCAAGGGGGTCTGGGGTCATGGGAGTTTCCCTAAGAGTGTAGCTGTGCACAACCGAGCCATCCGATATTTCCTGGGTGTACATAAATATGCACCAATGGCAGCAGCATCAGGAGATATTGGATGGGAACCATGTGATGTTCGATGGAAGGTCTGCACAGTCAGGTTGTGGAATAGATTAGTCACTATGAATGATAATAGGCTAACAAAGAAAGTATTTAATTGGGACAGACATCAGAATGGACCCTGGATAGAGGATATGCATGCTATGTTTTGTAAATATGGAGTGGAAGACGTGTTCCTCAGATCAGAACAAGTTGATGTTGTGGCTCTAAAGGAGATGCTGTTTGATCAGATCAAACATACCTGGACAGAGGAGATTTGGAGTAAACCAAAATTGCGTACATACAGAGAAATCAAGTATGATTATTATACAGAAAAATATGTTTTATTTAACCTGCCAAAGAAAAAAAGGTCACTCTGTGCTCAGATTAGAGGAGGTATTCTGCCACTCCATATTGAAACGGGTCGTTATGTTGGGTTGGATGAAGAAGAACGTATCTGTCAAATGTGTGATCTTAATGAAATAGAAAATGAGTATCATTTTGTTCTGTATTGTCCCTTCTATACGGGACCCAGAGAAGAGTTGTTTAATAATATTGACGATATTTATATGTGGGATATCAGTGACTCACAACGTATTAACTGTCTATTTGAAAAACATGTATTTAAACTGGCAAACTACTTTGAGAAAGCCTGGGACTTGAGAAAAAAAGCATTGTACAACCAGTAGGGGTTAAGTACCATATGCTCTGTTTTGCTTTATTTTATTATTATTTTGTTTTCCCCCCGCTGGTATCTATGTTGTAGCCTATACTGGTAACGGATGTATAGAAAAAGAAAAAGGAATGTATCTAAGAATATTGTAACCTTTCTGAAAAGGTGTCATATAATCCCATGAGGGATGGGCCACGAGGTGGCATGACACTCAAATAAAATTATTCATTCATTCATTCATATAATTCAAAATTGTGGGAGATCTAAAGGTCATAGGTCAAAAGTCAGAGCGTAAAAGTTGTTCGGCTTCGCGTTTTAGCCGTTTGGCATAGTCCTCTGCCATACTGCCGAGTTTCGTAAAAAGCGACTGCACGGTCTAGCCGCTAGAGAAAAAGTGGCGGAATAATAATAATAAATATAGCTGCAAGCAGCGATAAAGTGGCCAAGGCAGAAAAAGCAGGAAAGCAAAAAAGCATCAAGGGAAAGCAAAGAACAAATCAAAGAAAAACTGGAAGCAGTGTTCTTCCGAACAGGTCTCCGGCAGGTCAGGTGTTTTTTTTTTTTTTTTTGGCCTAGTGGTGACTATAATAGGCCAAAGTGAAAAGGGTACCACGTGTTCTTGGGCATTTCACGGCAATCGGACGCTGCATGCGGGATTTGAGACATGTTGTTCCAAAAATGTGTTTTGCAAAAATTGACCCGCTGGTGTCAACAGGCCAATGTGAGAAGGGTGGCATCTGTTCCTTGGCCTAGTGGGAATGTGTGTGCAAAATCTCACACTGCGTTTGAGACATTTTGTTCAAAAAGGAGCAATCCTGCAAACCTTGGAATTCAATGTTAGCCAATTAGATTAGAGAATATGATATCTGACAAATCCGTCATGATCACATCACTGTAGAGATACTGTGTACTGATTTGCTGAGTTTCAAGCAGGGAGGCACTGGGTCCCATTTTTTAGAATCTTTGGTATGACGCGACCAGGGTTTGAACCCAGATCTCCCAGTCTCAGGGCAGACACTCAAACCACTAGGCCACTGAGCTGGTACATGATATCATTGCAATCCTTGGAAATCACAACATAGGTGTAGACATGACAGTTTGTATTATAATGCTTGTTTCAGGATTTATGATGCAAAACACATTATTTAGTAATGGCGGATATTAAAATACGCATCAAGGGGGGTTGAGGGACGTTTTTAGGAAGGCTCCATATCAGACATTGTTCAAGGAACCAAACTGTAAAGTCTACCAAATGTCATGGTTTTATGCTTATATAAAACCCAGGCAGGATTCGATCCAACGACCTTCTGCATGAAAGGCATATACCCTGACCACTACACTAGGCAGCCACAGGATCTGTTAACCATGTTTGTTTAAAAAAAAAGTTCTATGTAGGCTGAGTGCCTTGATTTTATTGATTTCTTTTTTATATTTTGGAGGCTTGGTGTGAAATCAATCTGAGTAAATGTAATCTGAGTATTTCTGACATTTTCTTTTACTCAGAACAGAAAGAAAAAAAACGGCCGGTAGAGAAGGGCTCATTTTAAACATGAAGGTGATCTGGAGTTAGATCAGACGTGTCAACATTAAAGAGTTTGACATACGCACATGCCATGGGCATCCAGGATGTTAACATCAACTCAACCCGACGTGGGGTTTGAACACTCAACCATCCGTATACCAGGCACAGGCACTGACCACTACACTACGGCAGTCACACATAATGGACCTGTCATTTAAAAAAAAAAAAGTTTCATGTAATGTATTTGACGCCTTCTTTCGAAATGATATAGCGCCCCCCTTTGGCCAATTGGGGTAAGATCGGTTTCAATGATATTTGGACTAACCCTCTACAGTAGTTCATCATGAAAATTTTACTTTGCATGTATGTTTTAGAGGCAGAAGAATAATTTGCATAAAAATGCAATATTGATTGAATTATTAAAAAAGCATGTTTCAATTTAAAAAAAAATCCGATCTGACAGATCTTTAGATATTGGTCCAAAGTTCATGTAAAAAAAGTTCCTTGCACTTGACGCGAAAGTTCCGGAATAAAATCGGGTTTAAGTGTTTTACAAACTGCTCAAAATGGCGGAAAATCTAAGGGCAGAGCTTACTTAACAAAGACACAGATGTCTTCCGCTTGAGTCAAGGCACGCGTGTAAGCAAGTTGCATGTCTTCAAACGAAACGAGGCATGACTTATGCCCCTTTAAAGTTTGAGTTTTCAAGCGCTTCGTATAGCGCCCCCCTTTGGCCAATTGGAGTAAGATTGCTTTCAGTGATATTTGGACTAACCCTCTACATATTTGCCAAATGCCATGAATGTGTCACTTTGCATGTATGATTTAGAGGCAGAAGAATAATTTGCATAAAACTGCAACATTGAGTGAATTATTAAAAAATAATGTTTCGCTTTAAAAAAAATCCGCCGAGACAGATCTGACCGTATTGGTCCAAAGTTCATGTAAAAAAAAGTTTTGCGCACATTACGCGAAAATCCCAGGAGGAGATAGATTTTGACTGTTTTTCATATAATTCAAAATTGTGGGAGAAGTAAAGGTCAGAGGTCAAAAGTCAGAGTGTAAAAGTTGTTCGGCATGAGGAGACGCATAAGTGTATACAGGTTTCATTGCTGTACCTGAAACAGGGCATGAGCTACACCAGTTCAAAGTTGGCATTGTTCAAAGGCTTCCTACAGCGCCACCCTTTGGCCGATTGTTGCGAGCTTCGCGTTTTAGCCGTTTGGCATAGTCCTCTGCCATACTGCCGAGTTTCGTAAAAAGCGACTGCACGGTCTAGCCGCTAGAGCAAAAGTGGCGGAAGAATAATAATAAATATAGCTGCAAGCAGCGATAAAGTGGCCAAGGCAGAAAAAGCAGGAAAGCAAAAAAGCATCAAGGGAAAGCAAATAACAAATCAAAGAAAAACTGGAAGCAGTGTTCTTCCGAACAGGTCTCCGGCAGGTCAGGTTTTTTTTTTTTGCCTAGTGGTGACTATAATAGGCCAAAGTGAAAAGGGTACCACATGTGCTATGAAGACCATATGAATCGGCCGGGCCATGAATCTCATAGGGCAGGAGCCTATCTCCTATTTCTGTAGCGTAAGGCAGCTTGATGTACAAGTACACCCCCTGGACATGAGGCAAGTATGTCGCAGGGATTACCCCCAATCCAAACCTTGATGCTGAGTTTCAAGCAGGGAGGCACTGGGTCCCATTCTTTAGAATCTTTGGTATGATGCGACCCGGGTTTGAACCCAGATCTCCCAGTCTCAGGGCAGACACTCAAACCACTAGGCCACTGAGCTAGTACATGATATCATTGCAATCCTTGGAAATCACAACATAGGTGTAGACATGACAGTTTGTATTATAATGCTTGTTTCAGGATTTATGATGCAAAATACATTATTTAGTTATGGCGGATATTAAAATACGCATCAAGGGGGGTTGGGGGACATTTTTAGGAAGGCTCCATGTTCAAGGAACCAAACTGTAAAGTCTACCAAATGTGATGGTTTTATGCTTACTGTATATAAACCCCAGGTGGGATTCGATCCAACGACCTTCTGCATGAAAGGCATATGCCCTGACCACTACACTAGGCAGCCACAGGATCGGTTAACCATGTTTGTTTAAAAAAAAAAAAGTTCTATGTAGGCTGAGTGCCTTGATTTTATTGATTTCTTTTTTATATTTTGGAGGCTTGGGGTGAAATCAATCTGAGTAAATGTAATCTGAGTATTTCTGTCATTTTCTTTTACTCAGAACAGAAAAAAAAACGGCCGGTAGAGAAGGGCTCATTGTGGGCTCGCCTATAAGGCGAGCACACTTTAGATATTGTCATTATTTATTTGTTTGTTTATTTATCTATCAGTAGACGGGAACTTCGGTTCCTTTCTACTCCTACATACTTAGTGAGAAAATGAAAATAAAAACATCAATGTGTTCAGTTTACAGTGGCGAAGTGTGCTATTATTTTCTATAGCAATCGGCCAAATGGTGGCGCTGTAGGAAGCCTTCGAAAGTGCGATCTTTGAACAGGTATAGCTCATGCTGTGTTATACATACAGCCATGAAACCTGTATACACTTATGCGTCTCCTCATGCCGAACAACTTTTACCCTCTAACTTTTGACCTCTGACCTTTAGGTCTCCCACAATTCGGAATTATATGAAAAACAGTAAAAATCTATCTCCTCCTGGGATTTTCGCGTCAAGTGCACAAAACTTTTTTCACATGAACTTTGGACCAATACGGTCAGATTGATCAACCAGATTTTTTTTAAAGTGAAATATAATTTTTTAATAATTCTATCAATATTGCGGTTTTATGCAAATTATTCTTCGGCCTCTAAATCATACATGCAAAGTTACACGTTCATGGCATTTGGCAAAGATGTGGAGGGTTAGTCAAAGTATCACTGAAACCAATTTTATTCCAATCGGCCAAAGGGGGGCGCTATACGAAGCGTTTGAAAATTCAAACTTCAAACGGGCATAAGTCATGACTCGTTTCGTTTGAAGACATGCAACTTGTTAAACGCGTGCTTTGACTCAAGCGGAAGACATCTGTGTCGTTGTTAAGTAAGCTCCGCCCTTCAATTTTCCGCCATTTTGAGCAGTTTGTAAAACGCGTAAACCCGCTTTTATTCTGGAATGTTCGCGTCACGTGCACAAAACTTTTTTTACGTGAACTTTGGACCGATGTCTAAAGATCTGTCAGATCGGATTTCTTTAACATTGAAACATGCTTTTTAAAATAATTCAAATAATATTGCATTTTTGAGCAAATTATTCTTCTGCCTCTAAAACATACATGCAAAGTCACATTTTCATGACAAAATAGTGCAGAGGGTTAGTTCAAATATCACTGAAACCAATCTTACCCCAAATGGCCAAAGGGGGGCGCTATATAATTTTGAGCAGTTTGTAAAACGCTTAAACCCGTTTTTATTCTAGGATTTTTTTTGCAATTTGCATGAAACATTCTACACGCAATCTAAGGACCTTTATCTAACATGCCTATGAAGTGCACACAAAAAAAATATAAAATAATAATAATAAATATAGCTGCAAGCAGCGATAAAGTGTCCAAAGCCAAAAACACCTCAAATCATGAACACAGCCTGGGATGTGCGTGAAATCTTGCAAGCACATTCCCAATAGGTCAAGGAACAGATACCAACTTTCTCACATTGGCCTGTTATAGCGCCACCAGCGGGTCAACTTTTGCACAACACATTTTTGGAACAAAATGGACCAATCTTTGACGTCAGTAACGTCAAAGAGAGCACTGCCTGCGATCTTGACATTTTGTGCTTTTATAGCCATTGTTTTCCGGCTTGAAGCGAGCCCACAATTGTTTCGAAGGAACAATATTTTTCTAGTGACAATATCTAACCGTCATATCAAGTTCTCCTCAAAACTTCGGTTCCTTTCTACTCCTACATACTTAGACAGAAAATGAAAATAAAAACATCAATGTGTTCAGCTTACAGTGGCGAAGTGTGCTATTATTTTTTACAGCAATCGGCCAAATGGTGGCGCTGTAGGAAGCCTTCGAAAGTGCGAACTTTGAACAGATGGAGCTCATGCTCTGTTATACGTACAGTCATGAAACCTGTATACACGTATGCATCTCCTCATGCCGAACAACTTTTACGCTCTGACTTTTGACCTCTGACCTTTATATCCCCCAGAATTTTGAATTATATAAAAAACAGTAAAAATCTATCTCCTCCTGGGATTTTTGCGTTACGCGCACAAAACTTTTTTCACATGAACTTTGGACCAATACGGTCAAACTAGTCTCGGCGGATTTCTTTTAAAGTGAAATATATTTTTTTAATAATTCAATCAATATTGCGGTTTTATGCAAATTATTATTCGGCCTCTAAATCATACATGCAAAGTTACACGTTCATGGCATTTGGCAAAGATGTGGAGGGTTAGTCAAAGTATCACTGAAACCAATTTTATTCCAATCGGCCAAAGGGGGGCGCTATACGAAGAGTTTGAAAATTCAAACTTCAAATGGGCATAAGTCATGACTCGTTTCGTTTGAAGACATGCAACTTGTTACACGCGTGCTTTGACTCAAGCGGAAGACATCTGTGTCGTTGTTAAGTAAGCTCCGCCCTTCAATTTTCCGCCATTTTGAGCAGTTTGTAAAACGCGTAAACCCGCTTTTATTCTGGAATTTTCGCTCCACGTGCACAAAACTTTTTTTACGTGAACTTTGGACCGATATCTAAAGATCTGTCAGATCGGATTTCTTTAAAATTGAAACATGCTTTTTTAAATAAATTCAATGAATATTGCAGTTTTATGCAAATTATTCTTCTGCCTCTAAATCATACATGCAAAGTAACATGTTCATGGCATTTGGCAAAGATGTAGAGTGTTAGTGCAAATATCACTAAAACCAATCTTACCCTAATTGGCCAAAGGGGGGCGCTTTATAATTTTGAGCAGTTTGTGAAACGCTTAAACCCGTTAGGATTTTTTTTTTTGCAATTTGCATGAAACATTCTACACACAATCTAAGGACCTTTATCTAATATGCCTATGAAGTGCACACACACAAAAAAATAATAATAATGAATATAGCTGCAAGCAGCGATAAAGTGGCCAAAGCCAAAAACACCTCAAATCATGAACACAGCCTGCAATGTGCGTGAAATCTTACAAGCACATTCCCAATAGGTCAAGGAACAGATACCACCCTTCTTACATTGGCCTGTTATAGCGCCACCAGCGGGTCAACTTTTGCACAACACATTTGTGGAACAAAATGGACCAATCTTTGACGTCAGTAACGTCAAAGAGAGCACTGCCTGCGATCTTGACATTTTGTACTTTTATAGCCATTGTTTTCTGGCTTGAAGCGAGCCCACAATTGTTTCGAAGGAACAATATTTTTCTAGTTTTAAACATGAAGGTGATCTGGAGTTAGATCAGACGTGTCAACATTAAAGAGTTTGACATACACACATGCCATGGGCATCCAGGATGTTAACATCAACTCAACCCGACGTGGGGTTTGAACACTCAACCATCCGTATACCAGGCACAGGCACTGACCACTACACTACGGCAGTCACACATAATGGACCTGTCATTTAAAAAAAATAAGTTTCATGTAATGTACTTGATGCCTTCTTTCGAAATGATATAGCGCCCCCCTTTGGCCAATTGGGGTAAGATTGGTTTCAGTGATATTTGGACTAACCCTCTACAGTAGTTCATCATGAAAATTTTACTTTGCATGTATGTTTTAGAGGCAGAAGAATAATTTGCATAAAAATGCAATATTGATTGAATTATTAAAAAAAGCATGTTTCAATTTAAAAAAAATCCGATCCGACAGATCTTTAGATATCGGTCCAAAGTTCATGTAAAAAAAGTTCCGTGCACGTGACGCGAAAGTTCCGGAATAAAAGCGGGTTTAAGTGTTTTACAAACTGCTCAAAATGGCGGAAAATCTAAGGGTGGAGCTTACTTAACAAAGACACGGATGTCTTCCGCTTGAGTCAAGGCACGCGTGTAAGCAAGTTGCATGTTTTCAAACGAAACGAGGCATGACTTATGCCCCTTTAAAGTTTGAGTTTTCAAACGCTTCGTATAGCGCCCCCCTTTGGCCAATTGGAGTAAGATTGCTTTCAGTGATATTTGGACTAACCCTCTACATATTTGCCAAATGCCATGAACGTGTCACTTTGCATGTATGATTTAGAGGCAGAAGAATAATTTGCATAAAACTGCAACATTGAGTGAATTATTAAAAAATAATGTTTCGCTTTAAAAAAAATCCGCCGAGACAGATCTGACCGTATTGGTCCAAAGTTCATGTAAAAAAAGTTTCGCGCACGTTATGCGAAAATCCCAGGAGGAGATAGATTTTGACTGTTTTTCATATAATTCAAAATTGTGGGAGAAGTAAAGGTCAGAGGTCAAAAGTCAGAGCGTAAAAGTTGTTCGGCATGAAGAGACGCATAAGTGTACACAGGTTTCATTGCTGTACCTGAAACAGGGCATGAGCTACACCTGTTCAAAGTTGGCATTTTCAAAGGCTTCCTACAGCGCCACCCTTTGGCCGATTGTTGCGAGCTTCGCGTTTTAGCCGTTTGGCATAGTCCTCTGCCATACTGCCGAGTTTCGTAAAAAGCGACTGCACGGTCTAGCCGCTAGAGAAAAAGTGGCGGAAGAATAATAATAAATATAGCTGCAAGCAGCGATAAAGTGTCCAAGGCATAAAAAGCAGGAAAGCAATAAGGCATCAAGGGAAAGCAAAGAAGAATATCAAAGAAAAACAGGACCGAACAGGACTCTGGCAGGTCAGGTAGGTAGTGGTGACTCTATAATAGGCCAAAGTGAAAAGGGTGCCACGTGTTCTTGGGCCTTTCACGGCAATCGGACGCTGCATGCAGGATTTGAAGCATTTTGTTCCAAAAATGTGTTTTGCAAAAATTGACCCGCTGGTGGCGCTATAACAGGCCAATGTGAGAAGGGTGGCATCTGTTCAGTGTAAATACTGAATAAAAGTACAAAGGTATTGGCATCAACTTGACATTTTTTGAAAATAGCAGATCTACAAGCTCACAATGCAATGCATGAGCATTTACTGGAGTAGCCTAGAAGTAAGACTATACAAGTGAAGTATAAAATACCTCAAAATTATACTAAGGATAGTATTTGAGTAAATGTACTCAGTTACTTTTACACCACTGGCATTGTAGACCCAGATGCTTGTGAAACATGATAAAGAAATAGTCATGCAATAGTATGAATTTCAGTTTATTTACACAAAGGATTTGCAATTGCAAAATATTATAGCAGCATTATTTTCTGTAAGTGGCTAGCAGAGTCAGACTTAACTAAAGTTAAATTGTTTTTATTGAAAAACGTTGAGGGGAAGGCGGCTGGGGGTCAAAACTTGGAACTTTAGGGGCTCACATGGGGCTGCTGTCCTGTGGGCAGAGCAGACTATGGATTCCAATTGGGGGGTGTTGGAACCCAGCCAGCCTAGGTGGGGGAGGGAGAGAGAAATGAGGTGAGCTTCAGAATAATTACAGTTGAGCCACAAGGTAGAGAAGAGGTGTTCAATCTGCCCGTTCCACACAGTTCAGAATAATGAACCCACTTACACTGCCTTTCTTTGGCTCCAATGAAGCAATCTGGGAGCTGGTACTGATCGTCAGCTGATTGTCAGATGGGCTTCAGGTGTGAGGCTGAGCTTCCCCTGCATGGTTTGAAACAATGAATAAATGAATGCACTCAAACATCATTACTTTATAAAGAAACTCAAAGTCATTACTTCAAAATCAAAATAGGAATGAGTGTCACTGCGGCTGCTTTTTCCTACCCATAGGTCAGACAGGATTGTGTCAGTCTTTCTGCAGGCTCGCCATCTTTCAGATTCAGTTCTAGGGAATAAACCTGGCCTGGATCAAAGAAAAAGGCCAAATGAATAGAAAAACAACAAATTCAAATAATCTGCTGCACTACAGGCTTGAAAAAAAATAATTCCATTAATCTGCCCAACTAGGCATTGGCATTAAACTAAAAATACATCAATTCAATAATCAACATTGCAGCTAACATACAAGCATTACATTCCAAAAGAAATTGTTTAACATTTAGATCCCAAAAACAACATAACATTACAGAGCACATGGTCACTCACCAAGTCACAATGTTCCTCATTCACACAGCCAGTGTAGCGAGTGGATCAGGTAGGTATGGTATCTAAAAGTCAAATTATTGCATGGGTAAGTATAAATAATTAATGAATTAAACTGTCAGAAATTGGAATAGTTGTTGAAATAAATAAAGAGTACATACCTGCTGCCTGTAACACCTCCAGTGTTGTGGACCACACTGAGCAAGTTACTGCAGAAAGTCTGGCTTTATACTGGGTGTGGTTTGATTGCAAATTGCTGGGCAGCTGTGTTTGGGTCTATTCTGCATTAGAGGTGGGATTTATGGCTCTTTGAAGTGAGACAGTACCATCGATCTGGCTCACTAAAAAGAGCCGTTCAAAAGACTGGCTCCTTTGGCTCCTTGTATATTTATATATTTTTAAGAAGAATTTGTTTAAACATGAATCCACAAGGTGGCACCACATTCCTCTGCTGACAGTTGAGATCACAATTTATTATTTACCCTTTTCATAAAATGTGTGTGTAAATTAAGCTACCTTGACTTTTGTTATTCATAAAACACCTAAAAAAACCAAGCAGGCAACAATGAACTCGCTCCTCCACGTGTTCTCTCTCTCTCACTCACTCACTGTACTCAGTCAGTACTCAGTGGAGTAGCAAGGAGATGTTGAATTGGGGGGAGGGGGTCTCCCCCCCAAATAAACGGCTCTCTACTGCGCAAACCGGATCCCATCGTTCACTTCAAAGAGCCGTTCAAAAGATTCAATTCGTTCGCGAACGTCCCAGCTCTATTCTGCATCTAGCCTAAGGCCCAGATCATGGGAAACCCCTACTCACGTCAGGGTGGGGGATCCCCAGTTCAAATATGATTCTTTTTGGTTTCAGTGATATTTGGACTTACCCTCTACAGTATTTCATCATGAAAATGTGACTTTGCATCTATGTTTTAGAGGCAGAAGAATAATTTGCATAAAACTTGCAATGTTGATTGAATTATTAAAAAAGCATGTTTCAATTTAAAAGAAATCCGATCTGACAGAGCTTTAGATATTGGTCCAAAGTTCATGTAAAAAAAGTTCCGTGCACGTGACGCGAAAGTTCCGGAATAAAAGCGGGTTTAATTGTTTTACAAACTGCTCAAAATGGCGGAAAATCTAAGGGCGGAGCTTACTTAACAAAGACACAGATGTCTTCCGCTTGAGTCAAGGCACGCGTGTAAGCAAGTTGCATGTCTTCAAACGAAACGAGGCATGACTTATGCCCCTTTAAAGTTTGAGTTTTCAAACGCTTCGTATAGCGCCCCCCTTTGGCCAATTGGAGTAAGATTGCTTTCAGTGATATTTGGACTAACCCTGTACATATTTGCCAAATGCCATGAACGTGTCACTTTTCATGTATGATTTAGAGGCAGAAGAATAATTTGCATAAAACTGCAACATTGAGTGAATTATTAAAAAATAATGTTTCGCTTTAAAAGAAATCCGCCGAGACAGATCTGACCGCATTGGTCCAAAGTTCATGTAAAAAAGGTTTCGCGCACGTTACGCGAAAATCCCAGGAGGAGATAGATTTTGACTGTTTTTCATATAATTCAAAATTGTGGGAGAAGTAAAGGTCAGAGGTCAAAAGTCAGAGCATAAAAGTTGTTCGGCATGAGGAGACGCATAAGTGTATACAGGTTTCATTGCTGTACCTGAAACAGGGCATGAGCTACACCAGTTCAAAGTTGGCATTTTTCAAAGGCTTCCTACAGCGCCACCCTTTGGCCGATTGTTGCGAGCTTCGCGTTTTAGCCGTTTGGCATAGTCCTCTGCCATACTGCCGAGTTTCGTAAAAAGCGACTGCACGGTCTAGCCGCTAGAGAAAAAGTGGCGGAAGAATAATAATAACTAGAAAAATATTGTTCCTTCGAAACAATTGTGGGCTCGCTTCAAGCCAGAAAACAATGGCTATAAAAGTACAAAATGTCAAGATCGATGGCAGTGCTCTCTTTGACGTTACTGACGTCAAAGATTGGTCCATTTTGTTCCAAAAATGTGTTGTGCAAAGGTTGACCTGCTGGTGGCGCTATAACAGGCCAATGTAAGAAGGGTGGTATCTGTTCCTTGACCTATTGGGAATGTGCTTGCAAGATTTCACGCACATTGCAGGCTGTGTTCATGATTTGAGGTGTTTTTGGCTTTGGCCACTTTATCGCTGCTTGCAGCTATATTCATTATTATTCTTTTTTTGTGTGTGTGCACTTCATAGGCATATTAGATAAAGGTCCTTAGATTGTGTGTAGAATGTTTCATGCAAATTGCAAAAAAAAATCCTAACGGGTTTAAGCGTTTCACAAACTGCTCAAAATGATATAGCGCACCCCTTTGGCAAATTGGGGTAAGATTGGTTTCAGTGATATTTGGACTAACACTCTACATCTTTGCCAAATGCCATGAACATGTTACTTTGCATGTATGATTTAGAGGCAGAAGAATAATTTGCATAAAACTGCAATATTCATTGAATTTATTTTAAAAAGCATGTTTCAATTTTAAAGAAATCCGATCTGACAGATCTTTAGATATCGG
This sequence comes from Nannobrachium achirus, assembly GCF_963921795.1. Lineage (NCBI taxonomy): Eukaryota > Metazoa > Chordata > Actinopteri > Myctophiformes > Myctophidae > Nannobrachium > Nannobrachium achirus. Next base: position 233,338 of record NW_027664776.1, on the reverse strand, counting down.
TCCAAAGTTCACGTAAAAAAAGTTTTGTGCACGTGGAGCGAAAATTCCAGAATAAAAGCGGGTTTACGCGTTTTACAAACTGCTCAAAATGGCGGAAAATCGAAGGGCGGAGCTTACTTAACAAAGACACAGATGTCTTCCGCTCGAGTCAAAGCACGCGTGTAACAAGTTGCATGTCTTCAAACGAAACGAGTCATGACTTATGCCCGTTTGAAGTTTGAATTTTCAAACGCTTCGTTTAGCGCCCCCCTTTGGCCGATTGGAATAAAATTGGTTTCAGTGATACTTTGACTAACCCTCCACATCTTTGCCAAATGCCATGAACGTGTAACTTTGCATGTATGATTTAGAGGCCGAAGAATAATTAGCATAACACCGCAATATTGATTGAATTATTAAAAAAATATATCTCACTTTAAAAGAAATCCGCCAAGACTAGTTTGACCGTATTGGTCCAAAGTTCATGTGAAAAAAGTTTCATGCGCGTAACGCGAAAATCCCAGGAGGAGATAGATTTTTACTGTTTTTCATTTAATTCCAAATTCTGGGGGATCTAAAGGTCAGAGGTCAAAAGTCAGAGCGTAAAAGTTGTTCGGCATGAGGAGACGCATACGTGTATACAGGTTTCATGGCTGGACCTCAAACACAGCATGAGCTATACCTGTTCAAAGTTCGCACTTTCGAAGGCTTCCTACAGCCCCACCATTTGGCCGATTGCTATAGAAAATAATAGCACACTTCGCCACTGTAAACTGAACACATTAATGTTTTTATTTTCATTTTCTCACTAAGTATGTAGGAGTAGAAAGGAACCGAAGATCCCGTCTACTGATTGATAGATAAACTAGAAAAATATTGTTCCTTCGAAACAATTGTGGGCTCGCTTCAAGCCAGAAAACAATGGCTATAAAAGTACAAAATGTCAAGATCGCAGGCAGTGCTCTCTTTGACGTTACTGACGTCAAAGATTGGTCCATTTTGTTCCAAAAATGTGTTGTGCAAAAGTTGACCCGCTGGTGGCGCTATAACAGGCCAATGTAAGAAGGGTGGTATCTGTTCCTTGACCTATTGGGAATGTGCTTGCAAGATTTCACGCACATTGCAGGCTGTGTTCATGATTTGAGGTGTTTTTGGCTTTGGCCACTTTATCGCTGCTTGCAGCTATATTCATTATTATTTTTTATTTTTTGTGTGTGTGCACTTCATAGGCATATTAGATAAAGGTCCTTAGATTGTGTGTAGAATGTTTCATGCAAATTGCAAAAAAAAAATCCTAACGGGTTTAAGCGTTTCACAAACTGCTCAAAATGATATAGCGCCCCCCTTTGGCCAATTGGGGTAAGATTGGTTTTAGTGATATTTGGACTAACACTCTACATCTTTGCCAAATGCCATGAACATGTTACTTTGCATGTATGATTTAGAGGCAGAAGAATAATTTGCATAAAACTGCAATATTCATTGAATTTATTTTAAAAAGCATGTTTCAATTTTAAAGAAATCCGATCTGACAGATCTTTAGATATCGGTCCAAAGTTCAAGTAAAAAAAGTTTTGTGCACGTGGAGCGAAAATTCCAGAATAAAAGCGGGTTTACGCGTTTTACAAACTGCTCAAAATGGCGGAAAATCGAAGGGCGGAGCTTACTTAACAACGACACAGATGTCTTCCGCTCGAGTCAAAGCACGCGTGTAACAAGTTGCATGTCTTCAAACGAAACGACTCATGACTTATGCCCGTTTGAAGTTAGAATTTTCAAACGCTTCGTATAGCGCCCCCCTTTGGCCGATTGGAATAAAATTGGTTTCAGTGATACTTTGACTAACCCTCCACATCTTTGCCAAATGCCATGAACGTGTAACTTTGCATGTATGATTTAGAGGCTGAAGAATAATTTGCATAAAACCGCAATATTGATTGAATTATTAAAAAATTATATTTCACTTTAAAAGAAATCCGACCAGACAGTTTGACCGTATTGGTCCAAAGTTCATGTGAAAAAAGTTTCGTGCGCGTAACGAAAAAAACCCAGGAGGAGATAGATTTTTACTGTTTTTCATATTATTCCGAATTGTGGGAGACCTAAAGGTCAGAGGTCAAAAGTTAGAGTGTAAAAGTTGTTCGGCATGAGGAGACGCATAAGTGTATACAGGTTTCATGGCTGTACCTCAAACTCAGAATGAGCTATACCTGTTCAAAGATCGCACTTTCGAAGGCTTCCTACAGCGCCACCATTTGGCCGATTGCTGTAAAAAGTAATAGCACACTTCACCACTGTAAGCTGAACACATTGATGTTTTTATTTTCATTGTCTCACTAAGTATGTAGGAGTAGAAAGGAACCGAAGATCCCGTCTACTATAAATAAATAAACAAATAAATAACTAGAAAATATTGTTCCTTCGAAACAATTGTGGGCTCGCTTCAAGCCAGAAAACAATGGCTATAAAAGTACAAAATGTCAAGATCGCAGGCAGTGCTCTCTTTGACGTTACTGACGTCAAAGATTGGTCCATTTTGTTCCAAAAATGTGTTGTGCAAAAGTTGACCCGCTGGTGGCGCTATAACAGGCCAATGTAAGAAGGGTGGTATCTGTTCCTTGACCTATTGGGAATGTGCTTGCAAGATTTCACGCACATTGCAGGCTGTGTTCATGATTTTAGGTGTTTTTGGCTTTGGCCACTTTATCGCTGCTTGCAGCTATATTCATTATTATTATTATTATTTGTGTGTGTGCACTTCATAGGCATATTAGATAAAGGTCCTTAGATTGTGTGTAGAATGTTTCATGCAAATTGCAAAAAAAAAATCCTAACGGGTTTAAGCGTTTCACAAACTGCTCAAAATGATATAGCGCCCCCCTTTGGCCAATTGGGGTAAGATTGGTTTTAGTGATATTTGGAATAACACTCTACATCTTTGCCAAATGCCATGAACATGTTACTTTGCATGTATGATTTAGAGGCAGAAGAATAATTTGCATAAAACTGCAATATTCATTGAATTTATTTAAAAAAGCATGTTTCAATTTTAAAGAAATCCGATCTGACAGATCTTTAGATATCGGTCCAAAGTTCACGTAAAAAAAGTTTTGTGCACGTGGAGCAAAAATTCCAGAATAAAAGGGGGTTTACGCGTTTTACAAACTGCTCAAAATGGCGGAAAATCAAAGGGCGGAGCTTACTTAACAACGACACAGATGTCTTCCGCTCGAGTCAAAGCACGCGTTTAACAAGTTGCATGTCTTCAAACGAAACGAGTCATGACTTATGCCCGTTTGAAGTTTGAATTTTCAAACGCTTCGTATAGCGCCCCCCTTTGGCCGATTGGAATAAAATTGGTTTCAGTGATACTTTGACTAACCCTCCACATCTTTGCCAAATGCCATGAACGTGTAACTTTGCATGTATGATTTAGAGGCCGAAGAATAATTTGCATAAAACCGCAATATTGATTGAATTATTAAAAAATTATATTTCACTTTAAAAAAAATCCAACCAGTTTGACCGTATTGGTCCAAAGTTCATGTGAAAAAAGTTTTGTGCGCGTAACGAAAAAAACCCAGGAAGAGATAGATTTTTACTGTTTTTCATATTATTCCGAATTGTGGGAGACCTAAAGGTCAGAGGTCAAAAGTTAGAGGGTAAAAGTTGTTCGGCATGAGGAGACGCATAAGTGTATACAGGTTTCATGGCTGTATGTATAACACAGCATGAGCTATACCTGTTCAAAGATCGCACTTTCGAAGGCTTCCTACAGCGCCACCATTTGGCCGATTGCTTTAAAAAATAATAGCACACTTCGCCACTGTAAACCGAACACATTGATGTTTTTATTTTCATTTTCTCACTAAGTATGTAGGAGTAGAACGGAACCGAAGATCCCGTCTACAGTATACTAGATAAATAAATAATGACAATATCTAAAGTGTGCTCGCCAGTTACTGGCGAGCCCACAACTAGCAGTTCCTGCAGAAACTGCGTGGGCTCGCTCGAAACTGCCGCAAATGTTATGATGTAATAGTAGAAAATGCATTTAAGCGCAAGGGTGTAAAGTACACAAGTCTTTGTCTATAGTATGAAGTAGTTATATATAAATAGCATAACAAGTTCAAATGGAAATGTACTTAGAGTATCAAAAGCAAAAGTACTCTTTAAGAATTGAAAATGACTCATTATGAAATAGAAATCTATTTGAGTAGAAGTAGTCAAAATACCAAGAGTAAAAGTATTGTTAAAGTATCGAAAGTACAAGTACAAAGAGTAAAAATGAGTATACAAATAAAAACTACTCATTTTGAATGATGTGTATTAATTATTAAGTAAAAGTATATTTGAGTAAAAGTACTCAAAATACCAAAGGGCACAAAGTATCAATAAAGTATCAAAAGTAAAAGTACTCGTTAAGAATTCAAAAGTACTCATTATGAGGTAAAACCTATTTGAGTAAAAGTACTCAAAATACCAAAGAGTAAAAGTATTTTTAAAATATCTAAAGTAAAAGTACTCGTTAAGAAATAAAAAGTACTCATTATGAAGTAAAATCATATTTGAGTAAAAGTAATCAAAGTACAAAAGAGTAAAAATACTCAAAATACAAAAGGGTACAATTTAGTATACAAAGTAAAAGTACTCATTTTGAATTAAATGTACTAATTATTAAGTAAAAGTATAATTGAGTAAAAGTACTCAAAATACCAAAGGGCAAAAAGTATCAATATAGTATCAAAAGTAAAAGTACTCATTAAGAATTGAAAAGTTCTCATTATGAAGTAAAACATATTTGAGTAAAAGTACTCAAAATTCCAAAGAGTAAAAGTATTGTTAAAGTATCGAAAGTAATCATTATGAAGTAAAAGTATATTTGAGTAAAAGTACTCAAAATACTTAAGAGTACAAAATTATCATTAAAGTATCGAAGTAAAAGTACTCGTTAAGAATTGAAAAGTACTCATTATGAAGTAAAAGTATATTTGAGTAAAAGTACTCAAAATACCAAAGAGTAAAACATTATCATTAAAGTATCGAAGTAAAAGTACTCTTTAAGATTTGAAAAGTACTCATTATGAAGTAAAAGTATATTTGAGTAAAAGTACTCAAAATACCAAAGAGTACAAAATTATCATTAAAGTATCAAAGTAAAAGTACTCGTTAAGAATTGAAAAGTACTCATTATGAAGTAAAACATATTTGAGTAAAAGTACTCAAAATACCAAAGAGTAAAAGTATTGTTAAAGTATCAAAAGTACAAGTACTCATTAAGAATTGAACAGTACTCATTATGAAGTAAAACATATTTGAGTAAAAGTATCAAAGTAAAAGTACTCGTTAAGAATTGAAAAGTACTCATTATGAAGTAAAACATATTTGAGTATGGAACTGCCGATGGAATTAGATCTACAAATCATGGGGATGGGACTGGTTTTAGAATTAGATCTACAAATCATGTGGATGTGACTGGTTTCAGAATTAGATCTACAAATCATGTGGATGAGACAGGTGATGGATTTAGAGCTACCAAATTATGGTATGGAACTGCAGATTGAATTAGATCTACAAATCATGGGGATGGGACTGGTTTTAGAATTAGATCTACAAATCATGTGGATTTGACTGGTTTCAGTATTAGATCTACAAATCATGTGGATGAGACAGGTGATGGATTTAGAGCTACACATTATGGTATGGAACTGCAGATGGAATTAGATCTACAAATCATTGGGATGAGACTGGTTTTAGAATTAGATCTACAAATCTTGTGGATGTGACATGTGATGGATTTAGAGCTACAAATTATGGTTTGGAACTGCCGATGGAATTAGATCTAAAAATCATTGAGATGGGACTGGTTTTAGAATTAGATCTACCAATCATGTGGAAGTGACTGTGTGTGTGTGTGTGTGTGTGTGTGTGTGTGTGTGTGTGTGTGTGTGTGTGTGTGTGTGTGTGTGTGTGTGTGTGTGTGTGTGTGCGTGCGTGCGTGCGTGTGTGTGAGTATGCATGTGTATGTGTGCATACATGCGTGCGTGCGTCCATGTGTTCCCTGGACCACACTTTGAGAACCAGATAAATAGCCGATCTACAAGCTCACAAAGTTACACAGTGCAACTTATTGTGAGCTTGTAAATCATGTGAGACCACTGACTCAGCACTGTAATTAAAGGTAATAAGGAGCACCTTTGCTTCTGAGCTGTAGAACTGTTTGTTCAAGATATGGGCCATATCCATTGGTTTGAATAGGGAGCGCAAGTGTACGAACTGATCGCTCTCCCGGAAACACGAAAAGTTGAAAACACATAGTCTTTGCTCGGGGAGTGGCTCGGTGAGTGGCTCTACGAACATTGCGATTCTGATGTTAAAAGGATCAATAATGTGCGCATGAGAGCAAGCTAGAAATGTTTGGGGGAAAATAAAAGAATTCTGAAAAACAGAAGAAAATGAGTGGAGGTTGATAAGGCGTCTGAGGCGCGACCCGGCACTCAGAGGGCCATAGATGAAATTCTGTAAGTCTCTGTTTTATTTTTGTCGCTTTTTACGAAACACGACGAGCGTGGCTACAAACGTGCCAAAAAACATGCATACATTTTAAATATTTTGGCCGTGAGGACAATACATTCACAGAAAATCTGGGAACAAGAAAAAATCTCCTCCACTCTAGGCAGTAGTAGCCACACTCTAGGAATGGCTTTCCCGCCAAAAATACACCAAACCACTCTACCTTTGGACTGCGATTGTGGAAGAACGGTATGACGTTTTCGAATACCGTTTGAACCATGAAGAAGTCCAAGAGCGTGTGAGCGTTTTTCAAGTTTGAATTGCGTTCCTACGTAAATGTATGCCAGAGTAATGAGGCTATAAAGTTTAGTGAAAAAGTGAAAATTTGAAAGTCAGATCCCATTCATTCTCTATGGGATGAAAGATTTAGGAATAAAGTTAAATATTTCAAACAGTATAAACTTTTTTTAAAAATTTCTAAAACAACAATGAAACTTCAAACCTTGTTGAACATTTCAAAGTTGGAACGAGGTTTTTATGTGAAAGTATGAAAGAGCTATAAGAGCGCAAAGAATTTGCACCAGAAAAGTGGGCACTTTTCTACATAGACTCCCTTTATAAGGAGGAAAAATAAAAGTTTAAAAGTTAAATATTTCCAAAAATATGAAATATTTTGAAAAGAAAAATATAAGCAATAATCACTGTAGAAAGCTGAACATGTTGAAGTTGGAACGAAGTTTCTAGCACAAAGTGTGATGGAGTTGAAAGATGCCGAAGAAAGTGGTCGGACCCTTGGAATTTAGAAAACCTATAATAACTAGAAAAGCAGTTCCTGCAGAAACTGCGTGGGCTCGCTCGAAACTGCCGCAAATGTTATGATGTAATAGTAGAAAATGCATTTAAGCACAAGGGTGTAAAGTACACAAGTCTGTGTCTATAGTATAAAGTAGTTATGTATAAATAGTATAACAAGTTCAAATGGAAATGTACTTAGAGTATCAAAAGCAAAAGTACTCTTTAAGAATTGAAAATGACTCATTATGAACTAGAAATCTATTTGAGTAGAAGTACTCAAAATATCAAGAGTAAAAGCATTGTTAAAGTATCGAAAGTAAAAGTACTAAGAATTAAGAATTAAAAGTACTCATGAAGTAAAATCATATTTGAGTAAAAGTAGTCAAATACAAAGAGTAAAAATAAGTATACAAAGTAAAAGTACTCATTTTGAATGAAGTGTACTAATTATTAAGTAAAAGTACTTGTTAAGATTTGAAAAGTACTCATTCTGAAGTACAAAAATATTTAAGTAAAAGTACTCAAAATACCAAAGAGTATAAGTACTCAAAATACAAAAAAGTTAAAGTATTGTTAAAGTACCGAAAGTACTCATTATGAAGTAAAACATATTTGAGTAAAAGTACTCAAAATACCAAAGAGTAAAAGTATTGTTAAAGTATCAAAAGTAAAAGTACTCATTAAGAATTGAACAGTACTCATTATGAAGTAAAGCATATTTGAGTAAAAGTACTCAAAATACCAAAGAGTAAAACATTATCATTAAAGTATCGAAGTAAAAGTACTTGTTAAGATTTGAAAAGTACTCATTCTGAAGTACAAAAATATTTTAGTAAAAGTACTCAAAATACCAAAGGTTATAAGTAAAAAAAAGTAAAAGTATTGTTAAATTACCGAAAGTACTCATTATGAAGTAAAAGTATATTTGAGTAAAAGTACTCAAAATACTAAAGAGTACAAAATTATCATCAAAGTATTGAAGTAAAAGTACTTGTTAAGAATTGAAAAGTACTCATTGTGAAGTAAAACATATTTGAGTAAAAGTACTCAAAATACCAAAGAGTATAAGTACTCAAAATACCAAAAAGTAAAAGTATTGTTAAAGTACCGAAAGTACTCATTATGAAGTAAAAACATATTTGAGTAAAAGTACTCAAAACACAAAAGAGTAAAAGTACTCAAAATACCAAAGAGTGAAAAGTAGTGTTAAAGTATCTAAAGTAAAAGTACTCGCCTCTACTCAAGTAATCAAGTCAATTTACATCACCCACAATGAGTGTGTGTGTGTGTGTGTGTGTGTGTGTGTGTGTGTGTGTGTGTGTGTGCGTGTGTGTGTGTGTTGTGTGCGCGCGCGTGCGTGCGTGTGAGTATGCATGTGTATGTGTGCATACATGCGTGCGTGCGTCCATGTGTTCCCTGGACCACACTTTGAGAACCAGATAAATAGCCGATCTACAAGCTCACAAAGTTACACAGTGCAACTTATTGTGAGCTTGTGAGACCACTGACTCAGCACTGTAATTAAAGTTAATAAGGAGCACCTTTGCTGCTGAGCTGTAGAACTGTTTGTTCAAGATATGGGCCATATCCATTGGTTTGAATAGGGAGCGCAAGTGTACGAACTGATCGCTCTCCCGGAAACACGAAAAGTTGAAAACACATAGTCTTTGCTCGGGGAGTGGCTTTAGAGATTGCTCTACGAACGTTGCGATTCTGATGTTAAAAGGATCAATAATGTGCGCATGAGAGCAAGCTAGAAATGTTTGGGGGAAAATAAAAAGAATTCCGAGAACCCGAAAAAAATGAATTGAGGTGAATGGGGCGTCTGAGGCGCGACCCGGCACTCAGAGGGCCATAGATGAAATTCTGTAAGTCTCTGTTTTATTTTAGTCGCACTTTACGAAACACGACGAGCGTGGCTACAAACGTGCCAAAAAACATGCATACATTTTGAATATTTTGGCCGTGAGGACAATACATTCACAGAAAATCTGGGAACAAGAAAAAATCTCCTCCACTCTAGCCACACTCTAGGAATGGTTTTCCCGCCAAAAATACCCCCAAAATACCCCAAACCACTCTACCTTTGGACTGCGATTGTGGAAGAACGGTATGATGTTTTCGAATACCGTTTGAACCGTTTTGAAGTCCAAAAGCGTGTGAGCGTTTTTCAAGTTTGAATCGCGTTCCTACGTAAATGTATGCCAGAGTAATGAGGCTATAAAGTTTATTGAAAAAGTGAAAATTTAAAAGTCAGATCCCATTCATTCTCTATGGGATGAAAGATTTATGAATAAAGTTAAATATTTCAAACAGTATAAACTTTTACAAAATTTCTAAAACAACAATGAAACTTCAAACCTCGATGAACATTTCAAAGTTGGAACGAGGTTTTTATGTGAAAGTATGAAAGAGCTATAAGAGCACAAAGAATTTGCACCAGAAAAGTGGGCACTTTTCTACATAGACTCCCATTCTAAGGAGGAAAAATAAAAGTTTAAAAGTTAAATATTTCCAAAAATATGAAATATTTTGAAAATAAAAATTTAAGCAATCATCACTGTAGAAAGCTGAACATGTTGAAGTTGGAACGAAGTTTCTAGCACAAAGTGTGAGGGAGTTGAAAGCGGACGAAGAAAGTGGTCGGACCCTTGGAAGTAAGGTTGGAATAAATATAAACTGGGGTATAACAAGGTGGACTCGCCTTCTGCGAGCCCACAAATATAAACTGGGGTATAAGAAGCTGGACTCGCCTTCAGCGAGCCCACAATGACAATATCTAAAGTGTGCTCGCCTGTTTACAGGCGAGCCCACAATAATGACAATATCTAAAGTGTGCTCGCCTTATAGGCGAGCCCACAATAATAATAATGAGAAAGTCCAATATCAATGAGTGGCCATTTGCCACTTCGTGGCCTTGGCCACTAAATATAGCTGCAAGCAGCGATAAAGTGGCCAAGGAAGAAAAAGTAGGAAAGCAAAAAAGCATCAAGGGAAAGCAAAGAAGAAATCAAAGAAAAACTAGAAGCAGTGTTCTTCCGAACAGGTCTCCAGCAGGCCAGGTGTTTCTTTTTGGCCTAGTGGTGACTATAATAGGCCAAAGTCAAAAGGGTACCACGTGTTCTTTGGCCTTTCACGGCAATCGGACGCTGCATGCGGGATTTGAGGCATTTTGTTCCAAAAATGGGTTTTGCAAAAATGTACCCGCTGGTGGCGCTATAACAGGCCAATGTGAGAAGGGTGGCATCTGTTCCTTGGCCTAGTGGGAATGTGCGTGCAAAATCTCACACATAGCAGGCTGTTTGAGACATTTTGTTCAAAAAGGAGCAATCCTGCAAACCTTGGAATTCAATGTTAGCCAATTAGATAGAATATGATATTGAACAAATCCGTCATGATTACATCACTGTAGAGATACTGTGTGCCCATTTGTGTGATTATCGGATAAAATCTGAAGGAGTAATATCGAAGAATGCGTTTTCGGCCTTCTGGTGGCGCTATAAATGACAGAGACTCTGCCGATTTTACACTAATCGGCATAGTTATTGGTAAAAGCACAAATTGACCTCTACACAACATGTATGCAAAAGACTATATGCAACAGACATAAAATAGTTCCAAAGAACTCGTCAAGGTTTTAACTCAATATCTTTATTTTCCAACTTTTTCATTAGTTGTCTTTGTTGAAGAGTTGGTCATCAGGTTGTAAACCTTCAAAACAGAGGGTTAACCACCTAGCCATTTTCAGGCATGTCTTTTAAATCACAATGTTTTCAAATAATTCAAGTAGTAAACGTCTTCAAATAAAGTTTTTAAACATTAAGTATTGTGAAGTCTGAACCCAAACCAGCACACGGAAACAGTTCTCAAGGTGAAAACGCAATAAGCGTTGTTTTATACAATGGGGCGTTCCCCTAAAACATTAAATAAAGTTCTTCCCAAAACCGGGGCTTTTAACTCAAAATATGCTTCTTTCCAGAACTTAACAAACAGGGGTTGCATTTGAAATATATGTTTCACAGTATGCGGTTGCTTCCATTAACACATGCCATTTCTCTTCCAAGACTCAGATGCAGCTCCTAATTTGCCTACAATGGGAACAGATAGAACCACCATTAGCAATGTGGCAAAATACAGAGCAAATGTGCGACAGAGGAGAACATAGTGGAGTTTTGCTTACTGCTCGATGGAAGAGTCCCTTCGAGAGCCAGCTACACAGTGAAGCAGAGCTCGGTGGTTAAGAGCAAAAACATTTGGATTGCCTGACTCGGAGAAGCTGTGTTGCGGCCAGGTGCTGACAAATCAAACTGATTGCAACAAGCAGCCATCTTAGCTGCTGCATTCTGGGAAATGTAGTTTTTCTGAAAACCAAACAAAGCCATCAGTTAGATTCAGTTCACATGCAAAAAACAGGGCCTGGATAAAAAAAAAAGAGAAATCTACTAATCAGCCGATTTACAAGGTTAAAACAAAATAAAGTCAACAGATCTGCTTTTTTGGAGGTTGTGATTTGCCATCCAGTTTGCGTGATTTTAGGCCAAAATCTGTAGGAGCAGTGTTGAAAAATGTTTTGCAAGAATCGGCCTCATGGTGGTGCTGGAGGGCCATATGAGAAATCAGGCAGCCAAGGAGTGTGTGCAAAGTTTGGCATGGATAGGGGCAATGGTAGCGGAGATATGAATAGGGCAAAAGTATGATGTCACACGGACAGAGTGACAGCCGGTGGAGGTTTCGATAGTAACTGCGACCTAACAGTCGCAACAATACTCACATCTCTTTAGTTAAATGCTTACATTAAAGAAAGAGATGAGGCCACACCCCAAACAATAGTGGACACAGGCAATCATCCACAACTAAACACTCCTGACAATATAAAACACATTCTCACTGTAAACCATAGAACCAAAATAACACAGTAAAATGGTAAAAGAGACCATACAAAACACAAGCAAACAGTTTTACCGGTTAACAGAGCAGCACACAGCTGCCTCAACTCAGCAGTGTTTTGCTCAAACTGTTCAGATGGATTCAATCGGCCGACGCCCAACAAGCAACCATCTTAGCTGCTGCATTCTGGGAAATGTAGTTTTTCTGAAAAAAAATAAAACAAAAAAAAATCAACTAATCAGCCGATCTACAAGCTTAAAACAAAATAAAGTCGACAAATCTGCTTATCTACAAGCAATAATTACATTCCCGAAATGAATCTTTTTACATTCCAATCCCAAAACCAGAAACAAACATTTCCGAGCCACATGTTCACTTACCAATTATCTTAGTCACGCAGCCTCAGGTGGATCTAAAAGCAATATAGTGTGGGTTAAATATAAATGGCGTAATGCTGTTAGAAATTGGAATAGTCTTGAAATGAAATGTGTACAAACCTGCAGCAGCTCCAATGAGGTTACTGAACAAACTGAAGAAAGACTGGCTTTATACAGGGTGTGGTGATTACCAATGCTCGGCAGCTGTGACTTAGGGACCGTGGTCAAAACATTGCATGTGAAAAATAAGAATATATTCCATTTGAAAAATAAAATAAAATGACTGTAATTCCCACTGAACCGTGGGTTACAAGTGCACAAGTGCACAGTGCACTAACCTACATTATTGCAAATTGTGATTAAAATGTGACTTTGAATGTATGTTTTAGGGGCAGAAGAATAATTTGCCAGCAGCATCAACCATGCTTCCAAACACACTGAGCACGCACGCGCGCACGCACTGCATTAGAGGTGGGATTTATGGCTCTTTGAAGTGAGACAGTACCATCGATCTGGCTCACTAAAAAGAGTCGTTCAAAAGACTGGCTCATTTGGCTCCTTGTATATTTATATATTTTTAAGAAGAATTTGTTTAAACATGAATCCACAAGGTGGAACCACATTCCTCTGCTGACAGTTGAGATCACAATTTAGTATTTACCCTTTTCATAAAATGTGTGTGTAAATTAAGCTACCTTGACTTTTGTTATTCATAAAACACCAAAAAAAAAAAAACAAGCAGGCAACAATGAACTCGCTCCTCCACTTGTTCTCTCTCTCTCACTCACTCACTGTACTCAGTCAGTACTCAGTGGAGTAGCAAGGAGATGTTGAATTGGGGGGAGGGGGTCTCCCCCCAAATGAACGGCTCTCTACTGCGCGAACCGAATCCCAACGTTCACTTCAAAGAGCCGTTCAAAAGATTCGATTCGTTCGCGAACGTCCCAGCTCTATTCTGCATCTAGCCTAAGGCCCAGATCATGGGAAAAACCCTACTCACGTCAGGGTGGGGGGTCCCCAGTTCAAATATGATTCTTTTTGGTTTCAGTGATATTTGGACTTACCCTCTACAGTAGTTCATCATGACAATTTTACTTTGCATGTATGTTTTAGAGGCAGAAGAATAATTTGCATAAAACTTGCAATGTTGATTGAATTATTAAAAAAGCATGTTTCAATTAAAAAAAAAATGATCTGACAGATCTTTAGATATTGGTCCAAAGTTCATGTAAAAAAAGTTCCGTGCACGTGACGCGAAAGTTCCGGAATAAAAGCGGGTTTAAGTGTTTTACAAACTGCTCAAAATGGCGGAAAATCTAAGGGCGGAGCTTACTTAACAAAGACACAGATGTCTTCCGCTTGAGTCAAGGCACGCGTGTAATCAAGTTGCATGTCTTTAAACGAAACGAGGCATGACTTATGCCCCTTTAAAGTTTGAGTTTTCAAGCGCTTCGTATAGCGCCCCCCTTTGGCCAATTGGAGTAAGATTGCTTTCAGTGATATTTGGACTAACCCTCTACATATTTGCCAAATGCCATGAACGTGTCACTTTGCATGTATGATTTAGAGGCAGAAGAATAATTTGCATAAAACTGCAACATTGAGTGAATTATTAAAAAATAATGTTTCGCTTTAAAAGAAATCCGCCGAGACAGATCTGACAGTATTGGTCCAAAGTTCATGTAAAAGAAGTTTCGCGCACGTTACGCGAAAATCCCAGGAGGAGATAGATTTTGACTGATTTTCATATAATTCAAAATTGTGGGAGAAGTAAAGGTCAGAGGTCAAAAGTCAGAGCGTAAAAGTTGTTCGGCATGAGGAGACGCATAAGTGTATACAGGTTTCATTGCTGTACCTGAAACAGGGCATGAGCTACACCAGTTCAAAGTTGGCATTTTTCAAAGGCTTCCTACAGCGCCACCCTTTGGCCGATTGTTTCGAGCTTCGCGTTTTAGCCGTTTGGCATAGTCCTCTGCCATACTGTCGAGTTTCGTAAAAAGCGACTGCACGGTCTAGCCGCTAGAGCAAAAGTGGCGGAATAATAATAATAAATATAGCTGCAAGCAGCGATAAAGTGGCCAAGGCAGAAAAAGCAGGAAAGCAAAAAGGCATCAAGGGAAAGCAAAGAAGAATATCAAAGACAAACTAGAAGCAGTGTTCTTCCGAACAGGACTCCGGCAGGTCAGGTAGGTTTTTTTTTTGGCCTAGTGGTGACTCTATAATAGGCCAAAGTGAAAAGGGTGCCACGCGTTCTTGGGCCTTTCACGGCAATCGGACGCTGCATGCGGGATTTGAGGCATTTTGTTCCAAAAATTGACCCGCTGGTGGCGCTATAACAGGCCAATGTGAGAATGGTGGCATCTGTTCCTTGGCCTAGTGGGAATGTGTGTGCAAAATTTCACACACATAGCAGGCTGCGTTTGAGACATTTTGTTCAAAAAGGAGCAATCCTGCAAACCTTGGAATTCAATGTTAGCCAATTAGATAGAATATGATATCTGACAAATCTGTCATGATTACATCACTGTAGAGATACTCTGTACTCATTTGTGTGATCTTGAACCCAGATCTCCTAGTCTCAGGGCAGACACTCAAACCACTAGGCCGCTGGAGCTGGTACATGATATCATTGCAATCCTTGAAAATCACAACATAGGTGTAGACATGACAGTTTGTATTATAATGCTTGTTTCAGGATTTATGATGCAAAATACATTATTTAGTAATGGCGGATATTAAAATACGCATCAAGGGGGGTTGGGGGACGCGGTTGGGGGACATTTTTAGGGAGGCTCCATATCAGACATTGTTCAAGGAACCAAACTGTAAAGTCTACCAAATGTCATGGTATTATGCTTATATAAACCCCAAGCGGGATTCAATCCAACGACCTTCTGCATGGAAGGCATATGCCCTGACCACTACACTAGGAAGCCACAGGATCTGTTAACCATGTTTGTTTTAAAAAAAAAAGTTCTATGTAGGCTGAGTGCCGTTATTGATTTCTTTTTTATATTTTGGAGGCTTGGGGTGAAATCAATGTAATCTGAGTATTTCTGACATTTTCGAGTGATCATATTTTCTTTTACTCAGAACAGAAAAGAAAACGGCCGGTAGAGAAGGGCTCATTTTAAACATGAACGTGATCTGGAGTTAGATCAGAGTGTCAACATTAAAGAGTTTGACATATACACATGCCATGGGCATCCAGGATGTTAACATCAACTCAACCCGACGTGGGGTTTGAACCGACAACCATCCATATACCAGGCACAGGCACTGACCACTACACTACGGCAGTCACACATAATGGACCTGTCATTTAAAAAAGAAAAAGAAAAGAAAAAAGAAAAAATTTCAAGTAATGTACTTGACGCCTTCTTTCAAAATGATATAGCGCCCCCATTTGGCCAATTGGGGTAAGATTGGTTTCAGTGATATTTGGACTTACCCTCTACAGGAGTTCATCATGAAAATGTTACTTTGCATGTATGTTTTAGAGGCAGAAGAATAATTTGCATAAAACTTGCAATATTCATTGAATTATTAAAAAAGCATGTTTAACTTTTAAAAAAATCCGATCTGACAGATCTTTAGATATTGGTCCAAAGTTCATGTAAAAAAAGTTCCGTGCACGTGACGCAAAAGTTCCGGAATAAAAGCGAGTTTAAGTGTTTTACAAACTGCTCAAAATGGCAGAAAATCTAAGGACGGAGCGTACTTAACAAAGACACGGATGGCTTCCGCTTGAGTCAAGGCACGCGTGTAACCAAGTTGCATGTCTTTAAACAAAATGAGGCATGACTTATGCCCCTTTAAAGTTTGAGTTTTCAAACGCTTCGTATAGCGCCCCCCTTTGGCCAATTCGAGTAAGATTGCTTTCAGTGATATTTGGACTAACCCTCGACATATTTGCCAAATGCCATGAACGTGTCACTTTGCATGTATGATTTAGAGGCAGAAGAATAATTTGCATAAAACTGCAACATTGAGTGAATTATTAAAAAATAATGTTTCGCTTTAAAAGAAATCCGCCGAGACAGATCTGACCGTATTGGTCCAAAGTTCATGTAAAAAAAACGTTTCGCGCACGTTACGCGAAAATCCCAGGAGGAGATAGATTTTGACTGTTTTTCATATAATTCAAAATTGTGGGAGAAGTAAAGGTCAGAGGTCAAATGTCAGAGCGTAAAAGTTGTTCGGCATGAGGAGACACATAAGTGTATACAGGTTTCATTGCTGTACCTGAAACAGGGCATGAGCTACACCAGTTCAAAGTTGGCATTGTTCAAAGGCTTCCTACAGCGCCACCCTTTGGCCGATTGTTGCGAGCTTCGCGTTTTAGCCGTTTGGCATAGTCCTCTGCCATACTGCCGAGTTTCGTAAAAAGCGACTGCACGGTCTAGCCGCTAGAGCAAAAGTGGCGGAAGAAGATGAAGTCCAATAACAATGAGTGGCCAAGGCATTGCCACTTCGTGGCCTTGGCCACTAACTAGAAAAATATTGTTCCTTCGAAACAATTGTGGGCTCGCTTCAAGCCAGAAAACAATGGCTATAAAAGTACAAAATGTCAAGATCGCAGGCAGTGATCTCTTTGACGTTACTGACGTCAAAGATTGGTCCATTTTGTTCCAAAAATGTTTTGTGCAAAAGTTGACCTGCTGGTGGCGCTATAACAGGCTAATGTGACAAGGGTGGTATCTGTTCCTTGACCTATTGGTAATGTGCTTGCAAGATTTCACGCACATTGCAGGCTGTGTTCATGATTTGATGTGTTTTTGGCCTTGGCCACTTTATGGCTGCTTGCAGCTATAGTTATTATTATTTATTTTTTTTTGTGTGTGTGCACTTCATAGGCATATTAGATAATGTTCCTTAGATTGTGTGTAGAATGTTTCATGCAAATCTTAACGGGTTTAAGCGTTTCACAAACTGCTCAAAATGATATAGCGCCCCCTTTTGGCCAATTGGGGTAAAATTGGTTTTAGTGATATTTGGAATAACACTCTACATCTTTCCCAAATGCCATGAACATGTTACTTTGCATACATGATTTAGAGGCAGAAGAATAATTTGCATAAAACTGCAATATTCATTGAATTTATTAAAAAAGCATGTTTCAATTTTTAAAAAAGCCGATCTGACAGATCTTTAGATATCGGTCCGAAGTTCACATAAAAAAAGTTTTGTGCACGTGACGCGAACATTCCAGAATAAAAGCGGGTTTAAGCGTTTCACAAACTGCTCAAAATGGTGTGAAATCTAAGGGCGGAGCTTACTTAACAAAGACACAGATGTCTTCCGCTCGAGTCAAAGCACGCGTGTAAGCAAGTTGAATGACTTCAAACGAAACGAGTCATGACTTATGCCCGTTTGAAGTTTGAAATTTCAAACGCTTCGTATAGCGCCCCCCTTTGGCCGATTGGAATAAAATTGGTTTCAGTGATACTTTGACTAACCCTCTACATCTTTGCCAAATGCCATGAACGTGTAACTTTGCATGTATGATTTAGAGGCCGAAGAATAATTTGCATAAAACCGCAATATACATTGAATTATTAAAAAATTATATTTCACTTTAAAAGAAATCCGCCGAGATAAATCTGACCGTATTGGTCCAAAGTTCATGTGAAAAAAAATTCGTGCGCGTAACGAAAAAAACCCAGGAGGAGATAGATTTTTACTGTTTTTCATATTATTCCGAATTGTGGGAGACCTAAAGGTCAGAGGTCAAAAGTTAGAGGGTAAAAGTTGTTCGGCATGAGGAGACGCATAAGTGTATACAGGTTTCATGGCTGTACCTCAAAAACAGCATGAGCTATACCTGTTCAAAGATCGCACTTTCGAAGGCTTCCTACAGCGCCACCATTTGGCCGATTGCTATAGAAAGTAATAGCACACTTCGCCACAGTAAACTGAACACATTGATGTTTTTATTTTCATTTTCTCACTACGTATGTAGGAGAAGTAGGAAACCGAAGTTTGAAGGAGAACTTGCTCTAGTATAGTATATAAACTAGCAAATTGGCAATTTGGGAAATTGCGAGTGTGGTTGCCTTCCCCGCCCCGGCGCGAGTGGCGGGGACGCGCCGCCGGGACCCCGAGCAAAACGCAGGGGTCCAAGGGAGACGACGTCGGGACGGATAGCGTGGGGGCCGTGCGACGAGCGATTCGAAAAGGTGCCGTTCGGATCCTGTGTTTGTTATGTAAGGATACGGCGTCTTGTTTTTAAGAAATAGACTCCTCCCATGAGTTTCGCCAAGCGATTACGTTGTCCTGTCGCTCCCGAGATCCTTTGTGTTTCGTTTTGAGAGGGTCGTTCCCCCTGAAAAACAAGTTTTGGCACTAAACGGTTACATTTTGCTCGTTTGTGGCGCCCCCTATGGGTCGAAGTGGAAATGCTTTTGGGGATACGTTCAGTATACCACCTGCCACTTGTGGTTAAAATTTGGTGTTGACTGGATGTTTCGTTTGTGATTTATGGCTATTTTTTGCGAAACGGGCCCCTCCCGCTAACTTTGGAAGCCTGTTACGGACGAACGGTATGGACTATCAAAATATCGCTTGAATATCTTTATCGCATGGGTTTATAGATCAT
Source organism: Nannobrachium achirus (assembly GCF_963921795.1). Taxonomy (NCBI): domain Eukaryota; kingdom Metazoa; phylum Chordata; class Actinopteri; order Myctophiformes; family Myctophidae; genus Nannobrachium; species Nannobrachium achirus. Next base: position 214,189 of record NW_027664776.1, on the reverse strand, counting down.
GTGTACCGATTTTTGTGACATTTGGAGAGAATATGTAGGAAAAGGAGCAAAAAGTGTGTTTTGAAGAAAATTCAAAATTGCGGAAAAATCAATCCAGGCGCAAATGGGCGTGGCCTATACAGGGAGATGCGTCATGACCCAAGGAATCCAGGGAAACAAGAATTTTTATTTTCCGACCTACGGTTCAAGAGTTACAGTCCAAAACGTAAAGTGGGTTGTTATAGCGCCACCATGAGGCCGATTGGTGTAATTATTCTTTTTATTAATCCTTGTAATTATTATGAACCTTCCTTCCAAGTGTTGTAACTGTAGGCCCTACCGTTTCCGAGAGAAAAATACTGGAATGGGAGAATATTATTTAATTAATTATTCCCCATTGACTTATAATGGGATACTAATAAATTAATATCAATTAAACTATACAACCTATCTCTTAGCAAAATAATAGCACACGATTCCCGATGAAGCCGGTCGATTTGACATATGGCGCGAGTGTGTGGCGCAAAAACTGCGGGCGGTGAAACGCGCCGAACTTTTTTGTTTCCCTAGAACGATAGTGTGTTGCCCTGTTAGGGCAACCACACTAACTAGAAAATATTGTTCCTTCGAAACAATTGTGGGCTCGCTTCAAGCCAGAAAACAATGGCTATAAAAGTACAAAATGTCAAGATCGCAGGCAGTGCTCTCTTTGACGTTACTGACGCCAAAGATTGGTCCATTTTGTTCCAAAAATGTGTTGTGCAAAAGTTGACCTGCTGGTGGCGCTATAACAGGCCAATGTGAGAAGGGTGGTATCTGTTCCTTGACCTATTGGGAATGTGCTTGCAAGATGATTTAGAGGCAGAAGAATAATTTGCATAAAACTGCAATATTCATTGAATTATTAAAAAAGCATGTTTCAATTTTAAAGAAATCCAATCTGACAGATCTTTAGATATCGGTCCAAAGTTCACGTAAAAAAAGTTTTGTGCACGTGGAGCGAAAATTCCAGAATAAAAGCGGGTTTACGCGTTTTACAAACTGCTCAAAATGGCGGAAAATCGAAGGGCGGAGCTTACTTAACAATGACACAGATGTCTTCCGCTCGAGTCAAAGCACGCGTGTAACAAGTTGCGTGTCTTCAAACGAAACGAGTCATGACTTATGCCCGTTTGAAGTTTGAATTTTCAAACGCTTCGTATAGCGCCCCCCTTTGGCCGATTGGAATAAAATTGGTTTCAGTGATACTTTGACTAACCCTCCACATCTTTGCCAAATGCCATGAACGTGTAACTTTGCATGTATGATTTAGAGGCCGAAGAATAATTTGCATAAAACCGCAATATTGATTGAATTATTAAAAAATTCTATTTCACTTTAAAAGAAATCGACGAAGACAGTTTGACCGTATTGGTCCAAAGTTCATGTGAAAAAAGTTTTGTGCGCGTAACGAAAAAAATCCAGGAGGAGATTTTTACTGTTTTTCATATAATTCCGAATTGTGGGAGACCTAAAGGTCAGAGGTCAAAAGTTAGAGGGTAAAAGTTGTTCGGCATGAGGAGACGCATAAGTGTATACAGGTTTCATGGCTGTACCTCAAACACAGCATGAGCTATACCTGTTCAAAGATCGCACTTTCGAAGGCTTCCTACAGCGCCACCATTTGGCCGATTGCTGTAAAAAGTAATAGCACACTTCACCACTGTAAACCGAACACATTGATGTTTTTATTTTCATTTTCTCACTAAGTATGTAGGAGTAGAACGGAACCGAAGTTCCCGTCTACTGATTGCCTGATAGATAAATAAACTAGAAAATATTGTTCCTTCGAAACAATTGTGGGCTCGCTTCAAGCCAGAAAACAATCGCTATAAAAGTACAAAATGTCAAGATCGCAGGCAGTGCTCTCTTTGACGTTACTGACGTCAAAGATTGGTCCATTTTGTTCCAAAAATGTGTTGTGCAAAAGTTGACCCGCTGGTGGTGCTATAACAGGCCAATGTAAGAAGGGTGGTATCTGTTCCTTGACCTATTGGGAATGTGCTTGCAAGATTTCACGCACATTGCAGGCTGTGTTCATGATTTGACGTGTGTTTGGCTTTGGCCACTTTATCGCTGCTTGCAGCTATATTTATTATTATTTATTTTTTTGTGTGTGTGCGCACTTCATAGGCATATTAGATAAAGGTCCTTAGATTGTGTGTAGAATGTATCATGCAAATTGCAAAAAAAATCCTAACGGGCTTAAGCGTTTCACAAACTGCTCAAAATGATATAGCGCCCCCCTTTGGCCAATTGGGGTAAGATTGGTTTTAGTGATATTTGGACTAACACTCTACATCTTTGCCAAATGCCATGAACATGTTACTTTGCATGTATGATTTAGAGGCAGAAGAATAATTTGCATAAAACTGCAATATTCATTGAATTATTTAAAAAAGCATGTTTCAATTTTAAAGAAATCCGATCTGACAGATCTTTAGATATTGGTCCAAAGTTCACGTAAAAAAAGTTTTGTGCATGTGACGCGAAAATTCCAGAATAAAAGCGGGTTTACGCGTTTTACAAACTGCTCTAAATGGCGGAAAATCGAAGGGCGGAGCTTACTTAAAAACGACACAGATGTCTTCCGCTCGAGTCAAAGCACGCGTGTAACCAAGTTGCATGTCTTAAAACGAAACGAGTCATGACTTTTGCCCGTTTGAAGTTTGAATTTTCAAACGCTTCGTATAGCGCCCCCCTTTGGCCGATTGGAATAAAATTGGTTTCAGTGATACTTTGACTAACCCTCTACATCTTTGCCAAATGCCATGAACGTGTAACTTTGCATGTATGATTTAGAGGCCGAAGAATAATTTGCATAAAACCGCAATATACATTGAATTATTAAAAAATTATATTTCACTTTAACCCTTAAGTTCTGCTCGGGTCATTTTGACCCGGTTTACATTTTCATTTGGAAAAAAAAGGTAGAAGTTTATTTTGTTTCCACCTGAAACTCACTGGCCTTAAAGATTCTTCTGAGATGAACATGTAAAAAAAATATTTTTGCACTACACCCATGCTACACCCCCCTCATATTTTTTGAACCTTAAGTGCTGTTCGGGTCATTTTGACCCGGAAGCACAGATATACACAGTATTAATCCAAAACACAGACACACAGTCACCCCCACGTCTAACACCCCCCTTCCGAAGCCCCATTCTGATTTAAATTTTTTCCTATAAGCATGAGCAATATTGCCCAGTATTAAATAAAGTCGTTTTTTTTTACATGAATTTTAGCTAAATCAGTAAAAAACGCCTAGCTCTTTCAGTGTTTAATGTGATATAGCAAAGCAGAAATGCAAACATTTACCATATATATCATATGAATTGTTTGGTATTGAGTCAAAGTCAATGTATCATGATGATTTGTTAAGTTAAAATTTATATTAGTGTTGTTTTTTTTAAACCAAATATCCCCCGGGTCAAAATGACCCGAACAGAACGAAGGTGTAGTGAATCTGAACAGAACTTAAGGGTTAAAAGAAATCCGCCGAGATAAATCTGACCGTATTGGTCCAAAGTTCATGTGAAAAAGGTTTTGTGCGCTTAACGCAAAAATCCCAGGAGGAGATAGATTTTTACTGTTTTTCATATTATTCCAAATTGTGGGAGACCTAAAGGTCAGAGGTCAAAAGTTAGAGGGTAAAAGTTGTTCGGCATGAGGAGACGCATAAGTGTATACAGGTTTCATGGCTGGACCTCAAACACAGCATGAGCTATACCTGTTCAAAGATCGCACTTTCGAAGGCTTCCTACAGCGCCACCATTTGGCCGATTGCTATAGAAAATAATAGCACACTTCGCCACTGTAAACTGAACACATTGATGTTTTTATTTTCATTTTCTCACTAAGTATGTAGGAGTAGAACGGAACCGAAGTTTTTGGTCTACTTGATCTAGTATAGAAATAAATAATGACAATAACTAAAGTGTGCTCGCCTTTAGGCGAGCCCACAATAACTAGAAAATATTGTTCCTTCGAAACAATTGTGGGCTCGCTTCAAGCCAGAAAACAATGGCTATAAAAGTACAAAATGTCAAGATCGCAGGCAGTGCTCTCTTTGACGTTACTGACGTCAAAGATTGGTCCATATTGTTCCAAAAATGTGTTGTACAAAAGTTGACCCGCTGGTGGCGCTATAACAGGCCAATGCGAGAAGGGTGGTATTTGTTCCTTGACCTATTGGGAATGTGCTTGCAAGATTTCATGCACATTGCAGGCTGTGTTCATGATTTGAGGTGTTTTTGGCTTTGGCCATTTTATCGCTGCTTCCAGCTATATTTATTATTATTATTATTTTTTTGTGTGTGCGCACTTCATAGGCATATTAGATAAAGGTCCTTAGATTGTGTGTAGAATGTATCATGCAAATTGCAAAAAAAATCCTAACGGGTTTAAGCGTTTCACAAACTGCTCAAAATGATATAGCGCCCCCATTTGGCCAATTGGGGTAAGATTGGTTTTAGTGATATTTGGACTAACACTCTACATCTTTGCCAAATGCCATGAACATGTTACTTTGCATGTATGATTTAGAGGCAGAAGAATAATTTGCATAAAACTGCAATATTCATTGAATTATTTAAAAAAGCATGTTTAAATTTTAAAGAAATCCGATCTGACAGATCTTTAGATATTGGTCCAAAGTTCACGTAAAAAAAGTTTTGTGCATGTGACGTGAAAATTCCAGAATAAAAGCGGGTTTACGCGTTTTACAAACTGCTCAAAATGGCGGAAAATCGAAGGGCGGAGCTTACTTAAAAATGACACAGATGTCTTCCGCTTGAGTCAAAGCATGCGTGTAACAAGTTGCATGTCTTAAAACGAAACGAGTCATGACTTTTGCCCGTTTGAAGTTTGAATTTTCAAACGCTTCGTATAGCGCCCCCCTTTGGCCGATTGGAATAAAATTGGTTTCAGTGATACTTTGACTAACCCTCTACATCTTTGCCAAATGCCATGAACGTGTAACTTTGCATGTATGATTTAGAGGCTGAAGAATAATTTACATAAAACCGCAATATTGATTGAATTATTAAAAAATTATATTTCACTTTAAAAGAAATCCGCGAAGACAGTTTGACCGTATTGGTCCAAAGTTCATGTGAAAAAAGGTTCATGCGCGTAACAAAAAAAACCCAGGAGGAGATAGATTTTTACTGTTTTTCATATTATTCCGAATTGTGGGAGACCTAAAGGTCAGAGGTCAAAAGTTAGAGGGTAAAAGTTGTTCCGCATGAGAAGACGCATACGTGTATACAGGTTTCATGGCTGTACCTCAAACACAGCATGAGCTATACCTGTTCAAAGATCGCACTTTCGAAGGCTTCCTACAGCGCCACCATTTGGCCGATTGCTTTAAAAAAGAATAGCACACTTCGCCACTGTAAACCGAACACATTGATGTTTTTATTTTCATTTTCTCACTAAGTATGTAGGAGTAGAACGGAACCGAAGATACCGTCTACAGTATACTAGATAAATAAATAATGACAATATCTAAAGTGTGCTCGCCAGTTACTGGCGAGCCCACAACTAGAAAATATTGTTCCTTCGAAACAATTGTGGGCTCGCTTCAAGCCAGAAAACAATGGCTATAAAAGTACAAAATGTCAAGATCGCAGGCAGTGATCTCTTTGACGTTACTGACGTCAAAGATTGGTCCATTTTGTTCCAAAAATGTGTTGTGCAAAAGTTGACCCGCTGGTGGCGCTATAACAGGCTAATGTGAGAAGGGTGGTATCTGTTCCTTGACCTATTGGTAATGTGCTTGCAAGATTTCATGCACATTGCAGGCTGTGTTCATGATTTGATGTGTTTTTGGCCTTGGCCACTTTATGGCTGCTTGCAGCTGTATTTATTATTATTAAATATTTTTGTTGTGTGTGTGCAGTCTGTGCACTTCATAGGCATATTAGATAATGGTCCTTAGATTGTGTGTAGATTGTTTCATGTAAATTGCAAAAAAAATCTTAACAGGTTTAAGCGTTTCACAAACTGCTCAAAATGATATAGCGCCCCCCTTTGGCCAATTGGGGTAAAATTGGTTTTAGTGATATTTGGAATAACACTCTACATCTTTGCCAAATGCCATGAACATGTTACTTTGCATACATGATTTAGAGGCAGAAGAATAATTTGCATAAAACTGCAATATTCATTGAATTTATTAAAAAAGCATGTTTCAATTTAAAAAAAAATCCGATCTGACAGATCTTTAGATATCGGTCCGAAGTTCACATAAAAAAAGTTTTGTGCACGTGACGCGAACATTCCAGAATAAAAGCGGGTTTAAGCGTTTCACAAACTGCTCAAAATGGCGGGAAATCTAAGGGCGGAGCTTACTTAACAAAGACACAGATGTCTTCCCCTCGAGTCAAAGCACGCGTGTAAGCAAGTTGCATGACTTCAAACGAAACGAGTCATGACTTATGCCCGTTTGAAGTTTGAAATTTCAAACGCTTCGTATAGCGCCCCCCTTTGGCCGATTGGAATAAAATTGGTTTCAGTGATACTTTGACTAACCCTCTACATCTTTGCCAAATTCCATGAACGTGTAACTTTGCATGTATGATTTAGAGGCCGAAGAATAATTTGCATAAAACCGCAATATACATTGAATGATAAAAAATATATATTTCACTTTAAAAGAAATCCGCCGAGATAAATCTGACCGTATTGGTCGAAAGTTCATGTGAAAAAAGTTTTGTGCGCGTAACGAAAAAAACCCAGGAGGAGATAGATTTTTACTGTTTTTCATATTATTCCGAATTGTGGGAGACCTAAAGGTCAGAGGTCAAAAGTTAGAGGGTAAAAGTTGTTTGGCATGAGGAGACGCATAAGTGTATACAGGTTTCATGACTGTAACTCAAACACAGCATGAGCTATACCTGTTCAAAGTTCGCACTTTCAAAGGCTTCCTACAGCGCCACCATTTGGCCGATTGCTATAGAAAATAATAGCACACTTCGCCACTGTAAGCTGAACACATTGATCTTTTTATTTTCATTTTCTCACTAAGTATGTAGGAGTAGAAAGGAACCGAAGTTCCCGTCTACTATATGACTGACTGACTAATAAATAACTAGAAAATATTGTTCCTTCGAAACAATTGTGGGCTCGCTTCAAGCCAGAAAACAATGGCTATAAAAGTACAAAATGTCAAGATCGCAGGCAGTGATCTCTTTGACGTTACTGACGTCAAAGATTGGTCCATTCTGTTCCAAAAATGTGTTGTGCAAAAGTTGACCCGCTGGTGGCGCTATAACAGGCTAATGTGAGAAGGGTGGTATCTGTTCCTTGACCTATTGGTAATGTGCTTGCAAGATTTCATGCACATTGCAGGCTGTGTTCATGATTTGATGTGTTTTTGGCCTTGGCCACTTTATGGCTGCTTGCAGCTGTATTTATTATTATTAAATATTTTTTTTGTGTGTGTGCAGTCTGTGCACTTCATAGGCATATTAGATAATGGTCCTTAGATTGTGTGTAGATTGTTTCATGTAAATTGCAAAAAAAATCTTAACAGGTTTAAGCGTTTCACAAACTGCTCAAAATGATATAGCGCCCCCCTTTGGCCAATTGGGGTAAAATTGGTTTTAGTGATATTTGGAATAACACTCTACATCTTTGCCAAATGCCATGAACATGTTACTTTGCATACATGATTTAGAGGCAGAAGAATAATTTGCATAAAACTGCAATATTCATTGAATTTATTAAAAAAGCATGTTTCAATTTAAAAAAAAATCCGATCTGACAGATCTTTAGATATCGGTCCGAAGTTCACATAAAAAAAGTTTTGTGCACGTGACGCGAACATTCCAGAATAAAAGCGGGTTTAAGCGTTTCACAAACTGCTCAAAATGGCGGGAAATCTAAGGGCGGAGCTTACTTAACAAAGACACAGATGTCTTCCCCTCGAGTCAAAGCACGCGTGTAAGCAAGTTGCATGACTTCAAACGAAACGAGTCATGACTTATGCCCGTTTGAAGTTTGAAATTTCAAACGCTTCGTATAGCGCCCCCCTTTGGCCGATTGGAATAAAATTGGTTTCAGTGATACTTTGACTAACCCTCTACATCTTTGCCAAATTCCATGAACGTGTAACTTTGCATGTATGATTTAGAGGCCGAAGAATAATTTGCATAAAACCGCAATATACATTGAATGATAAAAAATATATATTTCACTTTAAAAGAAATCCGCCGAGATAAATCTGACCGTATTGGTCGAAAGTTCATGTGAAAAAAGTTTTGTGCGCGTAACGAAAAAAACCCAGGAGGAGATAGATTTTTACTGTTTTTCATATTATTCCGAATTGTGGGAGACCTAAAGGTCAGAGGTCAAAAGTTAGAGGGTAAAAGTTGTTTGGCATGAGGAGACGCATAAGTGTATACAGGTTTCATGACTGTAACTCAAACACAGCATGAGCTATACCTGTTCAAAGTTCGCACTTTCAAAGGCTTCCTACAGCGCCACCATTTGGCCGATTGCTATAGAAAATAATAGCACACTTCGCCACTGTAAGCTGAACACATTGATCTTTTTATTTTCATTTTCTCACTAAGTATGTAGGAGTAGAAAGGAACCGAAGTTCCCGTCTACTATATGACTGACTGACTAATAAATAACTAGAAAATATTGTTCCTTCGAAACAATTGTGGGCTCGCTTCAAGCCAGAAAACAATGGCTATAAAAGTACAAAATGTCAAGATCGCAGGCAGTGATCTCTTTGACGTTACTGACGTCAAAGATTGGTCCATTCTGTTCCAAAAATGTGTTGTGCAAAAGTTGACCCGCTGGTGGCGCTATAACAGGCTAATGTGAGAAGGGTGGTATCTGTTCCTTGACCTATTGGTAATGTGCTTGCAAGATTTCATGCACATTGCAGGCTGTGTTCATGATTTGATGTGTTTTTGGCCTTGGCCACTTTATGGCTGCTTGCAGCTGTATTTATTATTATTAAATATTTTTTTTGTGTGTGTGCAGTCTGTGCACTTCATAGGCATATTAGATAATGGTCCTTAGATTGTGTGTAGATTGTTTCATGTAAATTGCAAAAAAAATCTTAACAGGTTTAAGCGTTTCACAAACTGCTCAAAATGATATAGCGCCCCCCTTTGGCCAATTGGGGTAAAATTGGTTTTAGTGATATTTGGAATAACACTCTACATCTTTGCCAAATGCCATGAACATGTTACTTTGCATACATGATTTAGAGGCAGAAGAATAATTTGCATAAAACTGCAATATTCATTGAATTTATTAAAAAAGCATGTTTCAATTTAAAAAAAAATCCGATCTGACAGATCTTTAGATATCGGTCCGAAGTTCACATAAAAAAAGTTTTGTGCACGTGACGCGAACATTCCAGAATAAAAGCGGGTTTAAGCGTTTCACAAACTGCTCAAAATGGCGGGAAATCTAAGGGCGGAGCTTACTTAACAAAGACACAGATGTCTTCCCCTCGAGTCAAAGCACGCGTGTAAGCAAGTTGCATGACTTCAAACGAAACGAGTCATGACTTATGCCCGTTTGAAGTTTGAAATTTCAAACGCTTCGTATAGCGCACCCCTTTGGCCGATTGGAATAAAATTGGTTTCAGTGATACTTTGACTAACCCTCTACATCTTTGCCAAATTCCATGAACGTGTAACTTTGCATGTATGATTTAGAGGCCGAAGAATAATTTGCATAAAACCGCAATATACATTGAATGATAAAAAAAAAATATTTCACTTTAAAAGAAATCCGCCGAGATAAATCTGACCGTATTGGTCGAAAGTTCATGTGAAAAAAGTTTTGTGCGCGTAACGAAAAAAACCCAGGAGGAGATAGATTTTTACTGTTTTTCATATTATTCCGAATTGTGGGAGACCTAAAGGTCAGAGGTCAAAAGTTAGAGGGTAAAAGTTGTTTGGCATGAGGAGACGCATAAGTGTATACAGGTTTCATGACTGTAACTCAAACACAGCATGAGCTATACCTGTTCAAAGTTCGCACTTTCGAAGGCTTCCTACAGCGCCACCATTTGGCCGATTGCTATAGAAAATAATAGCACACTTCGCCACTGTAAGCTGAACACATTGATCTTTTTATTTTCATTTTCTCACTAAGTATGTAGGAGTAGAAAGGAACCGAAGTTCCCGTCTACTATATGACTGACTGACTAATAAATAACTAGAAAATATTGTTCCTTCGAAACAATTGTGGGCTCGCTTCAAGCCAGAAAACAATGGCTATAAAAGTACAAAATGTCAAGATCGCAGGCAGTGCTCTCTTTGACGTTACTGACGTCAAAGATTGGTCCATTTTGTTCCAAAAATGTGTTGTGCAAAAGTTGACCTGCTGGTGGCGCTATAACAGGCCAATGTGAGAAGGGTGGTATCTGTTCCTTGACCTATTGGGAATGTGCTTGATTTAGAGGCAGAAGAATAATTTGCATAAAACTGCAATATTCATTGAATTATTAAAAAAGCATGTTTCAATTTTTTAAAAATCCGATCTGACAGATCTTTAGATATCGGTCCGAAGTTCACATAAAAAAAGTTTTGTGCACGTGACGCGAACATTCCAGAATAAAAGCGGGTTTAAGCGTTTCACAAACTGCTCAAAATGGCGGGAAATCTAAGGGCGGAGCTTACTTAACAAAGACACAGATGTCTTCCGCTCGAGTCAAAGCACGCGTGTAAGCAAGTTGCATGACTTCAAACGAAACGAGTCATGACTTATGCCCGTTTGAAGTTTGAATTTTCAAACGCTTCGTATAGCGCCCCCCTTTGGCCGATTGGAATAGAATTGGTTTCAGTGATACTTTGACTAACCCTCTACATCTTTGCCAAATGCCATGAACATGTAACTTTGCATGTATGATTTAGAGGCCGAAGAATAATTTGCATAAAACCGCAATATACATTGAATTATTAAAAAATTATATTTCACTTTAAAAGAAATCCGCCGAGATAAATCTGACCGTATTGGTCCAAAGTTCATGTAAAAAAAGTTTTGTGCGCGTAACGAAAAAAACCCAGGAGGAGATAGATTTTTACTGTTTATCATATAATTCCAAATTGTGGGAGATCTAAAGGTCAGAGGTCAAAAGTCAGAGGCTAAAAGTTGTTCGGCATGAGGAGACGCATACGTGTATACAGGTTTCATGCCTGTACCTCAAACACAGCATGAGCTATACCTGTTCAAAGATCGCACTTTCGAAGGCTTCCTACAGCGCCACCATTTGGCCGATTGCTGTAAAAAGTAATAGCACACTTCACCACTGTAAACTGAACACATTGATGTTTTTATTTTCATTTTCTCACTAAGTATGTAGGGGTAGAAAGTAACCGAAGTTTTGAGGAGAACTTGATATGCCTGATAGATAAATAACTAGAAAAATATTGTTCCTTCGAAACAATTGTGGGCTCGCTTCAAGCCAGAAAACAATGGCTATAAAATTACAAAATGTCAAGATCGCAGGCAGTGCTCTCTTTGACGTTACTGACGTCAAAGATTGGTCCATTTTGTTCCAAAAATGTGTTGTGCAAAAGTTGACCCGCTGGTGGCGCTATAACAGGCCAATGTAAGAAGGGTGGTATCTGTTCCTTGACCTATTGGGAATGTGCTTGCAAGATTTCACGCACATTGCAGGCTGTGTTCATGATTTGAGGTGTTTTTGGCTTTGGCCACTTTATCGCTGCTTGCAGCTATATTCATTATTATTTTTTTGTGTGTGTGTGTGTGTGTGCACTTCAAAGGCATATTAGATAAAGGTCCTTAGATTGTGTGTAGAATGTTTCATGCAAATTGCAAAAAAAAATCCTAACGGGTTTAAGCGTTTCACAAACTGCTCAAAATGATATAGCGCCCCCCTTTGGCCAATTGGGGTAAGATTGGTTTTAGTGATATTTGGACTAACACTCTACATCTTTGCCAAATGCCATGCACATGTTACTTTGCATGTATGATTTAGAGGCAGAAGAATAATTTGCATAAAACTGCAATATTCATTGAATTTATTTAAAAAAGCATGTTTCAATTTTAAAGAAATCCGATCTGACAGATCTTTAGATATCGGTCCAAAGTTCACGTAAAAAAAGTTTTGTGCACGTGGAGCGAAAATTCCAGAATAAAAGCGGGTTTACGCGTTTTACAAACTGCTCAAAATGGCGGAAAATCAAAGGGCGGAGCTTACTTAACAACGACACAGATGTCTTCCGCTTGAGTCAAAGCACGTGTGTAACAAGTTGCATGTCTTCAAACGAAACGAGTCATGACTTATGCCCGTTTGAAGTTTGAATTTTCAAACGCTTCGTATAGCGCCCCCCTTTGGCCGATTGGAATAAAATTGGTTTCAGTGATACTTTGACTAACCCTCCACATCTTTGCCAAATGCCATGAACGTGTAACTTTGCATGTATGATTTAGAGGCCGAAGAATAATTTGCATAAAACCGCAATATTGATTGAATTATTAAAAAATGATATTTCACTTTAAAAGAAATCCACCGAGATAAATCTGACCGTATTGGTCCAAAGTTCATGTGAAAAAAGTTTTGTGCGCGTAACAAAAAAAACCCAGGAGGAGATAGATTTTTACTGTTTTTCATATAATTCCGAATTGTGGGAGACCTAAAGGTCAGAGGTCAAAAGTTAGAGGGTAAAAGTTGTTCGGCATGAGGAGACGCATAAGTGTATACAGGTTTCATGGCTGTATGTATAACACAGCATGAGCTATACCTGTTCAAAGTTCGCACTTTCGAAGGCTTCCTACAGCGCCACCATTTGGCCGATTGCTGTAAAAAGTAATAGCACACTTCGCCACTGTAAACTGAACACATTGATGTTTTTATTTTCATTTTCTCACTAAGTATGTAGGAGTAGAAAGGAACCGAAGTTTTTTGATACTTGATATGACTGCCTGCCTGATAGATAAACTAGAAAAATATTGTTCCTTCGAAACAATTGTGGGCTCGCTTCAAGCCAGAAAACAATGGCTATAAAAGTACAAAATGTCAAGATCGCAGGCAGTGCTCACTTTGACGTTACTGACGTCAAAGATTGGTCCATTTTGTTCCAAAAATGTGTTGTGCAAAAGTTGACCCGCTGGTGGCGCTATAACAGGCCAATGTGAGAAGGGTGGTATCTGTTCCTTGACCTATTGGGAATGTGCTTGCAAGATTTCACGCACATTGCAGGCTGTGTTCATGATTTGAGGTGATTTTGGCTTTGGCCACTTTATCGCTGCTTGCAGCTAGATTTATTATTATTATTTTATATTTTTTTTGTGTGCACTTCATAGGCATGTTAGATAAAGGTCCTTAGATTGCGTGTAGAATGTTTCATGCAAATTGCAAAAAAAATCCTAGAATAAAAACGGGTTTAAGCGTTTTACAAACTGCTCAAAATTATATAGCGCCCCCCTTTGGCCATTTGGGGTAAGATTGGTTTCAGTGATATTTGAACTAACCCTCTACACTATTTTGTCATGAAAATATGACTTTGTATGTATGTTTTAGAGGCAGAAGAATAATTTGCATAAAACTGCAATATTGTTTGAATTATTCAAAAAAGCATGTTTCAATGTTAAAGAAATCCGATCTGACAGATCTTTAGATATCGGTCCAAAGTTCACGTAAAAAAAGTTTTGTGCACGTGACGCGAAAATTCCAGAATAAAAGCGGGTTTACGCGTTTTACAAACTGCTCAAAATGGCGGAAAATCGAAGGGCGGAGCTTACTTAACAACAACACATGTCTTCCGCTTGAGTCAAAGCACGCGTGTAACAAGTTGCATGTCTTCAAACGAAACGAGTCATGACTTATGCCTGTTTGAAGTTTGAATTTTCAGACGCTTCGTATAGCGCCCCCCTTTGGCCAATTGGAATAAAATTGGTTTCAGTGATACTTTGACTAACCCTCCACATCTTTGCCAAATGCCATGAACGTGTAACTTTGCATGTATGATTTAGAGGCCGAAGAATAATTTGCATAAAACCGCAACATATATTGAATTATTAAAAAATCATTATTTAACGTACAAACTTCTCACCACATAGCCTGTGTAGATATAGGTTCAAAGTTCATGTGAAAAAAAGTTTCGTGCACTTGACGCGAAAATCCCAGGAGGAGATAGATTTTTACTGTTTTTCATATAATTCCGAATTGTGGGAGACCTAAAGGTCAGAGGTCAAAAGTTAGAGGGTAAAAGTTGTTCGGCATGAGGAGACGCATACGTGTATACAGGTTTCATGGCTGTACCTAAAACACAGCATGAGCTATACCTGTTCAAAGATCGCACTTTCGAAGGCTTCCTACAGCGCCACCATTTGGCCGATTGCTATAGAAAATGATAGCACACTTCGCCACTGTAAACTGAACACATTGATGTTTTTATTTTCATTTTCTCACTAAGTATGTAGGAGTAGAAAGGAACCGAAAATCCCGTCTACTTACTAGATAAACAAATAAATAAATAAATAATGACAATATCTAAAGTGTGCTCGCCAGGTACTGGCGAGCCCACAATAATGACAATATCTAAAGTGTGCTCGCCAGGTACTGGCGAGCCCACAATGACAATATCTAAAGTGTGCTCGCCTTATAGGCGAGCCCACAATGACAATATCTAAAGTGTGCAGGCGAGCCCACAATAATGACAATATCTAAAGTGTGCTCGCCTGTTTACAGGCGAGCCCACAACTAGAAAAGCAGTTCCTGCAGAAACTGCGTGGGCTCGCTCGAAACTGTTATGAAGTAATAGTAGAAAATTCATGTAAGCGCAAGGGTGTTAAAAAAAGTTTTTTGAAAAAAAAAAAGTTTTTTGAAAAAAAAAAGTTTTTTGAAAAAAAAAAGTTTTTTGAAAAAAAAAAGTTTTTTGAAAAAAAAAAGTTTTTTGAAAAAAAAAAGTTTTGATAAAAAAGATTTTTGAAAAAAAAAAAATTTGAAAAAAAAAAATTGTTTCAAAAAAAAATTTGAAAAAAAATTTTTTTGATAAAAAAGATTTTTGAAAAAAAAAATGTTGTTTCAAAAACAAGTTTTTGAAAAAAATAATTTTTGTTTAAAAAAACATTTTTGTTTCAAATTTTTTTTTGAAAAAAACTTTTTTGAAAAAAAAAAAATTGAAAAAAAAAATTCTGTTTAAAAAAAAAAAAAAAATGGATTTTTTTTTTTTTTTTAAAAACAAATCATGGAGATGGGACTGGTTTTAGAATTAGATCTACAAATCATGTGGATGTGACTGGTTTCAGAATTAGATCTACAAATCATGTGGATGAGACAGGTGATGGATTTAGAGCTACAAATTATGGTATGGAACTGCCAATTGAATTAGATCTACAAATCATGAGGATGGGACTGGTTTTAGAATTAGATCTACAAATCATGTGGATGTGACTGGTTTTAGAATTAGATCTACAAATCATGTGGATGAGACAGGTGATGGATTTAGAGCTACAAATTATGGTATGGAACTGCAGATTGAATTAGATCTACAAATCATGAGGATGGGGACTGGTTTTAGAATTAGATCTACAAATCATGTGGATGAGACAGGTGATGGATTTAGAGCTACAAATTATGGTATGGAACTGCAGATTGAATTAGATCTACAAATCATGAGGATGGGACTGGTTTTAGAATTAGATCTACAAATCATGTGGATGTGACTGGTTTTAGAATTAGATCTACAAATCATGTGGATGAGACAGGTGATGGATTTAGAGCTACAAATTATGGTATGGAACTGCCGATGGAATTAGATTTAAAAATCATGGGGATGGGACTGGTTTTAGAATTAGATCTACAAATCATGTGGATGTGACAGGTGATGGATTTAGAGCTACAAATTATGGTTTGGAACTGCCGATGGAATTAGATCTAAAAATCATTGAGATGGGACTGGTTTTAGAATTAGATCTACCAATCATGTGGAAGTGACTGTGTTGTGTGTGTGTGTGTGTGTGTGTGTGTGTGTGTGTGTGTGTGTGTGTGTGTGTGTGTGTGTGTGTGTGTGTGTGTGTGTGTGTGTGTGTGTGTGTGTGCGTGCGTGCGTGTGAGTATGCATGTGTATGTGTGCATACATGCGTGCGTGCGTGCGTCCATGTGTTCCCTGGACCACACTTTGAGAACCAGATAAATAGCCGATCTACAAGCTCACAAAGTTACACAGTGCAACTTATTGTGAGCTTGTAAATCATGTGAGACCACTGACTCAGCACTGTAATTAAAGTTAATAAGGAGCACCTTTGCTTCTGAGCTGTAGAACTGTTTGTTCAAGATATGGGCCATATCCATTGGTTTGAATAGGGAGCGCAAGTGTACGAACTGATCGCTCTCCCGGAAACACGAAAAGTTGAAAACACTTAGTCTTTGCTCGGGGAGTGGCTCGGTGAGTGGCTCTACGAACATTGCGATTCTGATGTTAAAAGGATCAATAATGTGCGCATGAAAGCAAGCTAGAAATGTTTGGGGGAAAATAAAAAAATTCCGAAAACCAGAAAAAAAATGAATTGAGGTGAATGGGGCGTCTGAGGCGCGACCCAGCACTCAGAGGGCCATAGATGAAATTCTGTAAGTCTCTGTTTTATTTTAGTCGCTTTTTACGAAACACGACGAGCGTGGCTACAAACGTGCCAAAAAACATGCATACATTTTAAATATTTTGGCCGTGAGGACAATACATTCACAGAAAATCTGGGAACAAGAAAAAAATCTCCTCCACTCTAGCCAGTAGTAGCCACACTCTAGGAATGGTTTTCCCGCCAAAAATACCCCCAAAATACCCCAAAGCACTCTACCTTTGGACTGCGATTGTGGAAGCACGGTATGACGTTTTCGAATACCGTTTGAACCATGAAGAAGTCCAAAGGCGTGTGAGCGTTTTTCAAGTTTGAATCGCGTTCCTACGTAAATGTATGCCAGAGTAATGAGGCTATAAAGTTTTGTGAAAAAGTGAAAATTTGAAAGTCAGATCCCATTCATTCTCAATGGGATGAAAGATTTCTGAATAAGGTTAAATATATCAAACAGTATAAACTTTTACAAAATTTCTAAAACAACAATGAAACTTCAAACCTCGCTGAACATGTCAAAGTTGGAACTATGTTTTTATGTGAAAGTATGAACGAGATATAAGAGCACAAAGAATGTGCGCCAGAAAAGTGGGCACTTTTCTACATAGACTCCCATTATAAGGAGGAAAAATAAAAGTTTAAAAGTTAAATATTTCCAAAAATATGAAATATTTTGAAAAGAAAAATATAAGCACACATCACTGTAGAAAGCTGAACATGTTGAAGTTGGAACGAAGTTTCTAGCACAAAGTGTGAGGGAGTTGAAAGCGGACGAAGAAAGTGGTCGGACCCTTGGAAGTTTTATGGAATAAATATAAACTGGGGTAGAACAAGCTGGACTCGCCTTCAGCGAGCCCACAATAAAGTTTCCCTAGAACTATAGTGTGTTGCCCTGTAAGGGCAACCACACTAACTAGAAAATGTGCAATTTGGGAAATTGCGAGTGTGGTTGCTCGCCCCGCCCCCCTCCCACGAGTTTTGCAAGACGATTATGTTGTCACGTCGCTCCCGATATCGTTTGTGTTTCGTTTTGAGAGGGTCGTTCCCCCTGAAAAACGTGTTTTGGCACGAAACGGTTACGTTTTGCGCGTTTGTGGCGCCCCTATGGGTCGAAATGGAAATGCTTTTGGGGATTTGTTGAGTATACCACCCCCGACTAGTGGTTAAAATGTGGTGTTGACTGGATGTTTCGTTCGTGATTTATGGCTATTTCTTGCGAAACGGGCCCTCCCGCTAACTTTGGAAGCCTGTTACGGACGAACGGTATGGACTATCGAAATATCGCTTGAATATGTTCATCGCATGGGTCCAGAGATCATGTGTACTGATTTTTGTGACATTTGGAGTAAATATGTAGGAAAAGGAGCAAAAAGTGTGTTTTGAAGAAATTTCAAAATGGCGGAAAATCTATCCTGATGCAAATGGGCGTGGCCTATATGAGGAGATGCGTCATGACCCAAGGAATCCAGGGAAAAAGGAATTTTAATTTTCCGACTTACGGTTCAAGAGTTATAGGGCAAAACGTAAAGTGGGGTGTTATAGCGCCACCATGTGGCCGACTGACATAATTATTTTTTTATTAATTCTTACCATTATTATGAATCTCCTCTCCAAGTTTTGAAACTGTAGACCCTATGGTTTGCGAGAGAAAAATACATGAATGTGAGTTTTTGCGAATCCCATTATAAGTCAATGGGGAAAATGAATTCACTAATAAATTCATATCAATTAAACGATACAACTTTTCTCTTAGAAAAGGAATAGCACACGATTCCCGATTAAGCCGGTCGATTTGACATATGGCGCGAGTGTGTGGCGCAAAAATTGTGGGCCGTGAAAGCGGACAAACTTTTGGTTACACTATAATAATAATAAAGTTTCCCTAGGACTATAGTGTGTTGCCCTGTAAGGGCAACCACACTAACTAGCAAATTGGCAATTTGGGAAATTGCGAGTGTGGTTGCCATACCCGCCCCGGCGCCCCCTATGGGTCGAAATGGAAATGCTTTTGGGGCTTTGTTGAGTATACCACCCCCGACTAGTGGTTACAATTTGGTGTTGACTGGATGTTTCGTTCGTGATTTATGGCAATTTTTTGCGAAACGGGCCCCTCCCGCTAACTTTGGAAGCCTGTTATGGACGAACGGTATGGACTATCGAAATATCGCTTGAATATGTTCATCGCATGGGTCCAAAGATCATGTGTACCGATTTTTGTGACATTTGGAGAAAATATGTAGGAAAAGAAGCAAAAAGTGTGTTTTGAAGAAAATTCAAAATGGCGGAAAATCTATCCTGACGCAAATGGGCGTGGCCTATATAGGGAGATGCGTCATGACCCAAGGAATCCAGAGAATTTTTTTTTTTAATTTTCTGACCTACGGTTCAAGAGTTATAGGGCAAAACGTAAAGTGGGGTGTTATAGCGCCACCATGTGGCCGACTTTTTTAATTAATTCTTACAATTATGATGAATATCCTCTCCAAGTTTTGAAACTGTAGGCCCTATGGTTTGCAAGAGAGAAAATAATTGAATGTGAGTTTTTGCGATTCCCATTATAAGTCAATGGGGAAAATGAATTCACTAATAAATTAATATCAATTAAACGATACAACTTTTCTCTTAGAAAAGTAATAGCACACGATTCCCGATTAAGCCGGTCGATTTGACATATGGCGCGAGTGTGTGGCGCAAAAATTGTGGGCCGTGAAACGCGCTAAACTTTTGGTTACTCTAGTAAGTAAAGATTATTAAAAACTAGAAAAGCAGTTCCTGCAGAAACTGCGTGGGCTCGCTCGAAACTGCCGCAAATGTTATGATGTAATAGTAGAAAATGCATTTAAGCGCAAGGGTGTAAAGTACACAAGTCTTTGTCTATAGTATGAAGTAGTTATATATAAATAGCATAACAAGTACAAATGGAAATGTACTTAGAGTATCAAAAGCAAAAGTACTCTTTAAGAATTGAAAATGACTCATTATGAAATAGAAATCTATTTGAGTAGAAGTAGTCAAAATACCAAGAGTAAAAGTATTGTTAAAGTATCGAAAGTACAAGTACAAAGAGTAAAAATGAGTATACAAATAAAAACTACTCATTTTGAATGATGTGTATTAATTATTAAGTAAAAGTATATTTGAGTAAAAGTACTCAAAATACCAAAGGGCACAAAGTATCAATAAAGTATCAAAAGTAAAAGTACTCGTTAAGAATTCAAAAGTACTCATTATGAGGTAAAACCTATTTGAGTAAAAGTACTCAAAATACCAAAGAGTAAAAGTATTTTAAAGTATCTAAAGTAAAAGTACTCGTTAAGAAATAAAAAGTACTCATTATGAAGTAAAACATATTTGAGTAAAAGTATCAAAGTAAAAGTACTCGTTAAGAATTGAAAAGTACTCATTATGAAGTAAAACATATTTGAGTATGGAACTGCCGATGGAATTATATCTACAAATCATGGGGATGGGACTGGTTTTAGAATTAGATCTACAAATCATGTGGATGTGACTGGTTTCAGAATTAGATCTACAAATCATGTGGATGAGACAGGTGATGGATTTAGAGCTACAAATTATGGTATGGAACTGCAGATTGAATTAGATCTACAAATCATGGGGATGGGACTGGTTTTAGAATTAGATCTACAAATCATGTGGATGTGACTGGTTTTAGAATTAGATCAACAAATCATGGTTTGGAACTGCCGATGGAATTAGATCTAAAAATCATTGAGATGGGACTGGTTTTAGAATTAGATCTACCAATCATGTGGAAGTGACTGTGTGTGTGTGTGTGTGTGTGTGTGTGTGTGTGTGTGTGTGTGTGTGTGTGTGTGTGTGTGTGTGTGTGTGTGTGTGTGTGCGTGCGTGCGTGTGAGTATGCATGTGTATGTGTGCATACATGCGTGCGTGCGTCCATGTGTTCCCTGGACCACACTTTGAGAACCAGATAAATAGCCGATCTACAAGCTCACAAAGTTACACAGTGCAACTTATTGTGAGCTTGTAAATCATGTGAGACCACTGACTCAGCACTGTAATTAAAGTTAATAAGGAGCACCTTTGCTTCTGAGCTGTAGAACTGTTTGTTCAAGATATGGGCCATATCCATTGGTTTGAATAGGGAGCGCAAGTGTACGAACTGATCGCTCTCCCGGAAACACGAAAAGTTGAAAACACATAGTCTTTGCTCGGGGAGTGGCTCGGTTAGTGGCTCTACGAACATTGCGATTCTGATGTTAAAAGGATCAATAATGTGCGCATGAGAGCAAGCTAGAAATGTTTGGGGGAAAATAAAAGAATTCTGAAAAACAGAAGAAAATGAGTGGAGGTTGATAGGGCGTCTGAGGCGCGACCCGGCACTCAGAGGGCCATAGATGAAATTCTGTAAGTCTCTGTTTTATTTTAGTCGCTTTTTACAAAACACGACGAGCGTGGCTACAAACGTGCCAAAAAACATGCATACATTTTAAATATTTTGGCCGTGAGGACAATACATTCACAGAAAATCTGGGAACAAGAAAAAATCTCCTCCACTCTAGCCAGTAGTAGCCACACTCTAGGAATGGTTTTCCCGCCAAAAATACCCCAAAGCACTCTACCTTTGGACTGCGATTGTGGAAGCACGGTATGACGTTTTCGAATACCGTTTGAACCATGAAGAAGTCCAAAGGCGTGTGAGCGTTTTTCAAGTTTGAATCGTGTTCCTACGTAAATGTATGCCAGAGTAATGAGGCTATAAAGTTTAGTGAAAAAGTGAAAATTTGAAAGTCAGATCCCATTCATTCTCTATGGGATGAAAGATTTACGAATAAAGTTAAATATTTCAAACAGTATAAACTTTTACCAAATTTCTAAAACAACAATGAAACTTCAAACCTCGTTGAACATTTCAAAGTTGGAACGAGGTTTTTATATGAAAGTATGAAAGAGCTATAAGAGCGCAAAGAATTTGCACCAGAAAAGTGGGCACTTTTCTACATAGACTCCCTTTATAAGGAGGAAAAATAAAAGTTTAAAAGTTAAATATTTCCAAAAATATGAAGTATTTTGAAAAGAAAAATATAAGCACACATCACTGTAGAAAGCTGAACATGTTGAAGTTGGAACGAAGTTTGTAGCACAAAGTGTGAGGGAGTTGAAAGCGGACGAAGAAAGTGGTCGGACCCTTGGAAGTTTTAAAGAATAAATATAAACTGGGGTAGAACAAGCTGGACTCGCCTTCAGCGAGCCCACAACTAGAAAAGCAGTTCCTGCAGAAACTGCGTGGGCTCGCTCGAAACTGCCGCAAATGTTATGATGTAATAGTAGAAAATGCATTTAAGCGCAAGGGTGTAAAGTACACAAGTCTTTGTCTATAGTATGAAGTAGTTATATATAAATAGCATAACAAGTACAAATGGAAATGTACTTAGAGTATCAAAAGCAAAAGTACTCTTTAAGAATTGAAAATGACTCATTATGAAATAGAAATCTATTTGAGTAGAAGTAGTCAAAATACCAAGAGTAAAAGTATTGTTAAAGTATCGAAAGTACAAGTACAAAGAGTAAAAATTAGTATACAAATAAGAACTACTCATTTTGAATGATGTGTATTAATTATTAAGTAAAAGTATATTTGAGTAAAAGTACTCAAAATACCAAAGGGCACAAAGTATCAATAAAGTATCGAAAGTAAAAGTACTCGTTAAGAATTCAAAAGTACTCATTATGAGGTAAAACCTATTTGAGTAAAAGTACTCAAAATACCAAAGAGTAAAAGTATTTTTAAAGTATCTAAAGTAAAAGTACTCGTTAAGAAATAAAAAGTACTCATTATGAAGTAAAATCATATTTGAGTAAACTGCCGATTGAATTAGATCTACAAATCATGGGGATGGGACAGGTTTTAGAATTAGATCTACAAATCATGTGGATGTGACTGGTTTTAGAATTAGATCTACAAATCATGTGGATGTGACAGATTTAGAGATACAAATTATGGTATGGAACTGCCGATGGAATTAGATTTAAAAATCATGGGGATGGGACTGGTTTTAGAATTAGATCTACAAATCATGTGGATGTGACAGGTGATGGATTTAGAGCTACAAATTATGGTTTGGAACTGCCGATGGAATTAGATCTAAAAATCATTGAGATGGGACTGGTTTTAGAATTAGATCTACCAATCATGTGGAAGTGACTGTGTGTGTGTGTGTGTGTGTGTGTGTGTGTGTGTGTGTGTGTGTGTGTGTGTGTGTGTGTGTGTGTGTGTGTGTGTGTGTGTGTGTGCGTGCGTGCGTGTGAGTATGCATGTGTGTGTGCATACATGCGTGCGTGCGTCCATGTGTTCCCTGGACCACACTTTGAGAACCAGATAAATAGCCGATCTACAAGCTCACAAAGTTACACAGTGCAACTTATTGTGAGCTTGTAAATCATGTGAGACCACTGACTCAGCACTGTAATTAAAGTTAATAAGGAGCACCTTTGCTTCTGAGCTGTAGAACTGTTTGTTCAAGATATGGGCCATATCCATTGGTTTGAATAGGGAGCGCAAGTGTACGAACTGATCGCTCTCCCGGAAACACGAAAAGTTGAAAACACATAGTCTTTGCTCGGGGAGTGGCTCGGTGAGTGGCTCTACGAACATTGCGATTCTGATGTTAAAAGGATCAATAATGTGCGCATGAGAGCAAGCTAGAAATGTTTGGGGGAAAATAAAAAAATTCCGAATACCGGTAAAAAAAATGAATTGAGGCTAATGGGGCGTCTGAGACGCGACCCGGCACTTAGAGGGCCATAGATGAAATTCTGTAAGTCTGTTTTATTTTAGTCGCTTTTTACGAAACACGACGAGCGTGGCTACAAACGTGCCAAAAAACACGCATAAATTTTAAATATTTTGGCCGTGAGGACAATACATTCACAGAAAATCTGGGAACAAGAAAAAATCTCCTCCACTCTAGCCAGTAGTAGCCACACTCTAGGAATGGTTTTCCCGCCAAAAATACCCCCAAAATACCCCAAAGCACTCTACCTTTGGACTGCGATTGTGGAAGCACGGTATGACGTTTTCGAATACCGTTTGAACGATGAAGAAGTCCAAAGGCGTGTGAGCGTTTTTCAAGTTTGAATCGCGTTCCTATGTAAATGTATGCCAGAGTAATGAGGCTATAAAGTTTTGTGAAAAAGTGAAAATTTGAAAGTCAAATTAATTCACTAATAAATTAATATCAATTAAACTATAGAACCTTTCTCTTAGCAAGTTACTAGCACACGATTCCCGATTAAGCCGGTCGATTTGACATATGGCGCGAGTGTGTGGCGCAAAAACTGTGGGAGGAGTAGCGTGGCAAACTTTGGGGAATCGTATGGACAGATAGATAGATAGACTTAAATATGAGCGAGTGCAATAAGTCTGCCCATGCTATGCATAGGCACACTTAACTAGAATTGACAGAGTCAATTTTTACAAGTGTGCCTGCAGTTCGCTAAATGCGCGACCTTGTGTAGCGGTTTGGACTGTGAGACCATCCGCCAAGTCGTCTGCGTTTCGTTGTGAGAGGGTCGTTCCCCCTGAAAAACGCGTTTTGGCACAAAGCGGTTACGTTTTGGCACAAAGCGGTTACGTTTTGCGCGTTTGTGACGCCCTCTACGGGTCGAATTGGAAATGCTTTTGGTGATTCGTTGAGTAAGCCACCCGCAACCTGTGGTAGAAATTCAGTGTTGACTCGACGTTTTGTTTGTGATTTATGGCTATTGTTTGCCAGACGGGCCCCTCCCAATAACTTTGGAAGCCCGTTACGAACGAACGGTATGGACTATCAAAATATCCCTTGACTATGTTCATTGCATGGGTTCAGAGATCATGTGTACCCATTTTCGTGACATTTGAAGAAAATATGTAGGAAAAGGAGCAAAAAGTGTGTTTTGGAGAAAATTCAAAATGGCGGAAAATCTATCCTGACGCAAATGGGCGGGGCCTATATGGGGAGATGCGTCTTGACCCAAGGCAAGTAGGCCGTTATAGCGCCACCATGAGGCCGAGTGGAAATGCTTTTGGGGATTCGTTGAGTATGCCACCCGCGACCCTTGGTTAAAATTCAGTGTTGACTCGACAATTTGTTTGTGCTTTACGGCTATTGTTTGCGAAACGGGCCCATTCTGCTAATAACTTTGGAAGCCCGTTACGAACGAACGGTACAGACTATCGCAATATCCCTTGAGTATGTTCATTGCATGGGTTCATAGATCATGTGTACCGTTTTTTGTGCAATTTGAAGAAAATATGTCAGAAAAGGAACAAAAAGTGTGTTTTGGAGAAAATTCAAGATGGCGGAAAATCTATCCTGGCGCAAAATGGCGTGGCCTATATCGGGAGATGCGTCTTGACCCACGGAATCCAGGGAAAAAATAATTTTAATTTTCCGACCTACGGTTCAACAGTTACAGGCCAAAACGTAAAGTGGGCTGTTATAGCGCCACCATGAGGCCAAATGACACTATTTTATTTTATTTAATCCTTGAAATCATTATGAACCTCCTCTCCAAGTCTTGAAACTGTAGCCCCTATAGTTTGCGAGAGAAAAATAATTGAATGTGAGTTTTTGCCATTCCCATTATAAGTCAATGGGGGAAAATTAATGCACTAATAAATTAATATCAATTAAACTATTGCACCTTTCTCTTAGCAAGTTACTAGCAAACGATTCCCGATGAAGCCGGTCGATTTGACATATGGCGCGAGTGTGTGGTGCAAAAACTGTGGGAGGAGTAGCGGGACAAACTTTGGGGAAAACCATGCCTGTCCGTCCGTCCGTCCGTCCGTCCGTCCGGCTTAAATATGAGCGAGAACAATAAGTCTGCCCATGCTATGCATAGGCACACTTAATAAAGTTTCCCTAGAACTATAGTGTGTTGCCCTGTAAGGGCAACCACACTAACTAGAAAATGTGCAATTTGGAAAATTGCGAGTGTGGTTGCTCGCCCCGCCCCCCTCCCACGAGTTTTGCAAGACGATTATGTTGTCACGTCGCTCCCGATATCGTTTGTGTTTCGTTTTGAGAGGGTCGTTCCCCCTGAAAAACGTGTTTTGGCATGAAACTGTTACGTTTTGCACGTTTGTGGCGCCCCCTATGGGTCGAATTGGAAATGCTTTTGGGGATTTGTTGAGTATACCACCCCCGACTAGTGGTTAAAATGTGGTGTTGACTGGATGTTTCGTTCGTGATTTATGGCTATTTTTTGCGAAACGGGCCCCTCCCGCTAACTTTGGAAGCCTGTATGAACGGTATGGACTATCGAAATATCGCTTGAATATGTTCATCGCATGGGTCCAGAGATCATGTGTACCGATTTTTGTGACATTTGGAGAAAATATGTAGGAAAAGAAGCAAAAAGTGTGTTTTGAAGTAAATTCAAAATGGCGGAAAATCCATCCTGACGCAAATGGGCGTGGCCTATATGGGGAGATGCGTCATGACCCAAGAAATCCAGGGAAAAAATAATTTAAATTTTCCGACCTACGGTTCAAGAGTTATAGGGCAAAACGTAAAGTGGGGTGTTATAGCGCCACCATGTGGCCGACTGATGTAATTATTTTTTTATTAATTCTAACAATTATTATGAATCTCCTCTCCAAGTTTTGAAACTGTAGACCCTATGGTTTGCAAGAGAGAAAATAATTGAATGTGAGTTTTTGCGATTCCCATTATAAGTCAATAGGGAAAATTAATTCACTAATAAATTAATATCAATTAAACAATACAACTTTTCTCTTAGAAAAGTAATAGCACACGATTCCCGATTAAGCCGGTCGATTTGACATATGGCGCGAGTGTGTGGCGCAAAAACTGTGGGCTGTGAAGCGCGCCAAACTTTGGTTACTCTAGTAAGTAAAGAAAAAGAATAATAACTAGAAAAATATTGTTCCTTCGAAACAATTGTGGGCTCGCTTCAAGCCAGAAAACAATGGCTATAAAAGTACAAAATGTCAAGATCGCAGGCAGTGCTCTCTTTGACGTTACTGACGTCAAAGATTGGTCCATTTTGTTCCAAAAATGTGTTGTGCAAAAGTTGACCCGCTGGTGGCGCTATAACAGGCCAATGTAAGAAGGGTGGTATCTGTTCCTTGACCTATTGGGAATGTGCTTGCAAGATTTCATGCACATTGCAGGCTGTGTTCATGATTTGAGGTGTTTTTGGCTTTGGCCACTTTATCGCTGCTTGCAGCTATATTCATTATTATTATTTTTTTTTGTGTGTGCACTTCATAGGCATATTAGATAAAGGTCCTTAGATTGTGTGTAGAATGTTTCATGCAAATTGCAAAAAAAAAATCCTAACGGGTTTAAGCGTTTCACAAACTGCTCAAAATGATATAGCGCCCCCCTTTGGCCAATTGGGGTAAGATTGGTTTTAGTGATATTTGGACTAACACTCTACATCTTTGCCAAATGCCATGAACATGTTACTTTGCATGTATGATTTAGAGGCAGAAGAATAATTTGCATAAAACTGCAATATTCATTGAATTTATTTTAAAAAGCATGTTTCAATTTTAAAGAAATCCGATCTGACAGATCTTTAGATATCGGTCCAAAGTTCACGTAAAAAAAAGTTTTGTGGACGTGGAGCGAAAATTCCAGAATAAAAGCGGGTTTACGCGTTTTACAAACTGCTCAAAATGGCGGAAAATCGAAGGGCGGAGCTTACTTAACAACGACACAGATGTCTTCCGCTCGAGTCAAAGCACGCGTGTTATAAGTTGCATGTCTTCAAACGAAACGAGTCATGACTTATGCCCGTTTGAAGTTTGAATTTTCAAACGCTTCGTATAGCGCCCCTCTTTGGCTGATTGGAATAAAATTGGTTTCAGTTATACTTTGACTAACCCTCCACATCTTTGCCAAATGCCATGAACGTGTAACTTTGCATGTATGATTTCGAGGCCGAAGAATAATTTGCATAAAACCGCAATATTGATTGAATTATTAAAAAATCATATTTCACTTTAAAAGAAATCCGACCAGACAGTTTGACCGTATTGGTCCAAAGTTCATGTGAAAAAAGTTTCTTGCGCGTAACGAAAAAAACCCAGGAGGAGATAGATTTTTACTGTTTTTCATATTATTCCGAATTGTGGGAGACCTAAAGGTCAGAGGTCAAAAGTTAGAGGGTAAAAGTTGTTCGGCATGAGGAGACGCATAAGTGTATACAGGTTTCATGGCTGTATGTATAACACAGCATGAGCTATACCTGTTCAAAGATCGCACTTTCGAAGGCTTCTTACAGCGCCACCATTTGGCCGATTGCTGTATAAAATAATAGCACACTTCGCCACTGTAAGCTGAACACATTGATGTTTTTATTTTCATTTTCTCACTAAGTATGTAGGAGTAGAAAGGAACCGAAGTTTTGAGGAGAACTTGCTCTAGTATAGTATATAAATATTGACAATATCTAAAGTGTGCTCGCCTTACAGGCGAGCCCACAACTAGCATTCTGGCAATTTGGGAAATTGCGAGTGTGGTTGCCTGGCACCCCCTATGGGTCGAAATGGAAATGCTTTTGGGGATTTGTTGAGTATACCACCCCCGACTAGTGGTTAAAATGTGGTGTTGACTGGATGTTTCGTTCGTGATTTATGGCTATTTTTTGCGAAACGGGCCCCTCCCGCAAAATTTGGAAGCCTGTTACGGACGAACGGTATGGACTATCAAAATATCGCTTGAATATGTTCATCGCATGGGTCCAGAGATGCTATGTACCGATTTTTGTGACATTTGAAGAAAATATGTAGGAAAAGGAGCAAAAAGTGTGTTTTGAAGAAAATTCAAAATTGCGGAAAAATCGATCCTGGCGCAAATGGGCGTGGCCTATACAGGGAGATGCGTCATGACCCAAGGAATCCAGGGCAAAAAGAATTTAAATTTTCCGACCTACGGTTCAAGAGTTACAGGCCAAAACGTATAGTGGGTCGTTATAGCGCCACCATGAGACTGACTGATGTAATTATTTTTTGATTAATCCTTGTAATTATAATGAACCTTCCCTCCAAGTGTTGTAACTGTAGGCCTTACCGTTTCCGAGAGAAAAATACTGGAATGGGAGAATATTAGTGAATCAATTTTTCCCCATCGACTTATAATGGGATACTAATAAATTAATATCAATTAAACTATACAACCTATCTCTTAGCAAAATAATAGCACACTATTCCCGATGAAGCCGGTCGATTTGACATATGGTGCGAGTGTGTGGTGCAAAAACTGTGGGCGGTGAAGCGCGCCGAATGTGTTTAATCGCCCGAGAGCGATTAAACACGAGTGTGGTTGCCTTCCCCACCCGACGCGAGCCGCGGGGTGCGCACCGGGGACCCTGAGGGAAACACTGGGACCCGAGCGAGAGTTTGGGACAGATACTGTCCGGGGCTGTGCGATTCAAAACGGTGCTCATCGGACCCTGCGTTTGTGATACATGGATAAGGTTTATTGTTTTTAACATATAGGCTCCTCCCACACATGTTGCAAGCCAATTGCATCGTCACCTCACTCCTGAGATCGCTTTTGTTTCGTTTTGGGAGGGTCGTTCCCCCTGAAAAAACGTGTTTTGGCCTGAAACGGTTACGTTTTGCGCATTTGTGGTGCCCCCTATGGGTCGAAATGGAAATGCTTTTGGGGATTTGTTGAGTATACCACCCCCGACTAGTGGTTAAAATGTGGTGTTGACTGGATGTTTCGTTCGTGATTTATGGCTATTTTTTGCGAAACGGGCCCCTCCCGCTAAAAAATAATTTTAATTTTCCGACCTACGGTTCAAGAGTTATAGGGCAAAACGTAAAGTGGGGTGTTATAGCGCCACCATGTGGCCCACTGATGTAATTATTTTTTAATTAATTCTTACAATTATTATGAATCTCCTCTCCAAGTTTTGAAACTGTAGACCCTATGGTTTGCAAGAGAGAAAATAATTGAATGTGAGTTTTTGCGATTCCCATTATAAGTCAATGGGGAAAATTAATTCACTCGCGGAATTCATTCGCGGAAAATCTATTCTGACGCAAATGGGCGGGGCCTATTTGGGGAGATGCGTCATGACCCAAGGAATCCAGGGAAAAAGGAATTTTAATTTTCCGACCTACGGTTAGAGAGTTATAGGCCGAAACGTAAAGTGGGCTGTTATAGCACCACCATCTGGCCGATTGATGTAATTATTTTTCAGTTAATCCTTAGAAGCACTAGGAATCTCCTCTCCAAATTGTGAAACTGTAGCCCTTAAGACTTTTGAGAGAAAAATACTTGAACTCGGCTCCCATTATAAGTCAATGGGAAAATTAATTCACTAATAAATTAATATCAATTAAACTATACAACTTTTCTCTTAGAAAAGTAATAGCACACTATTCCCGATCAAGCCGGTCGATTTGACATATGGCGCGAGTGTGTGGCGCAAAAACTGTGGGAGGAGATTCGCGCCGAAAAAAAGGTTACTCCAGTAAGTAAAGAAACTAGAAAATGTGCAATTTGGGAAATTGCGAGTGTGGTTGCCCGCCCCGCCCCAGTTTCACAAGGCGATTATGTTGTCACGTCACTCCCGAGATCATTTGTGTTTCGTTTTGAGAGGGTTGTTCCCCCTGAAAAACGCGTTTTGGCCTGAAACGGTTACGTTTTGCGCATTTGTGGCGCCCCCTAAGGGTCGAAGTGGAAATGCTTCTGGGGATTTGTTGAATATCCCACCCGCGACTTGTGTTTAAAATTTGGTGTTGACTGGATGTTTCGTTTGTTATTTATGGCTATTTTTGGCGAAACTGGCCCCTCCCGCTAACTTTGGAACCCTGTTACGGACGAACGGTATGGACTATCGAAATATCGCTTGAATATGTTCATCGCATGGGTCCAGAGATCATGTGTACTGATTTTTGTGACATTTGGAGTACATATGTAGGAAAAGGAGCAAAAAGTGTGTTTTGAAGAAAATTCAAAATGGCGGAAAATCTATCCTGACGCAAATGGGCGTGGCCTATATGAGGAGATGCGTCATGACCCAAGGAATCCAGGGAAAAAGGAATTTTAATTTTCTGACCTACGGTTCAAGAGTTATAGGGCAAAAGGTAAAGTGGGGTGTTATAGCGCCACCATGTGGCCGACTGATGTAATTATTTTTTTATTAATTCTTACCCTTATTATGAATCTCCTCTCCAAGTTTTGAAACTGTAGCCCCTATGGTTTGCGAGAGAAAAATTATTGAATTTGAGTTTTTGCGATTCCCATTATAAGTCAATGGGGAAAATTAATTCACTAATAAATTCATATCAATTAAACGATACAACCTTTCTCTTAGAAAAGTAATAGCACACGATTCCCGATTAAGCCGGTCGATTTGACATATGGCGCGAGTGTGTGGCGCAAAAACTGTGGGAGGAGATTCGCGCCAAACTTTTGGTTACACTATAAATAAAGAAAACTAGAAAATGTGCAATTTGGGAAATTGCGAGTGTGGTTGCCCGCTCCACCCCGGCGCGAGCGGCGGGGATGCGCTCCCGAGATCGATGTAAGGATATGGTTTCTTGTTTTTTAAGAAATGGGCTCCTCCCACAAATTTTGCAAGGCGATTTTACGTTGTCACGTCGCTCCCGAGATCATTTGTGTTTCGTTTTGAGAGGGTTGTTCCCCCTGAAAAACGTGTTTTGGCCTGAAACGGTTACGTTTTGTGTGTTTGTGGCGCCCCCTAAGGGTCGAAGTGGAAATGCTTTTGGGGATTTGTTGAATATCCCACCCGCAACTTGTGGTTAAAATTTGGTGTTGACTGGATGTTTCGTTTTTGATTTATGGCTATTTTTGGCAAAACGGGCCCCTCTCGCTAACTTCGGAAGCGTGTTCCGGACGAACGGTATGGACTATCGAAATATCGCTTGAATATGTTTATCGCGTGGGTTTAGAGATCTTGTGTACCGATTTTTGTGACATTTGGAGAAAATATGTGGGAAAAGGAGCAAAAAGTGTGTTTTGAAGAAAATTCAAAATGGCGGAAAATCTATCCTGACGCAAATGGGCGTGGCCTATATAGGGAGATGCGTCATGACCCAAGGAATCCAGGGAAAAAATAATTTTAATTTTCCGACCTACGGTTCAAGAGTTACAGGCCGAAACGTAAAGTGGGCTGTTATAGCGCCACCATGAGGCTGACTGACAATATTATTTTTTATTTATTCCTTGAACTCATTATGCATCTCCTCTCCAAGTGTTGAAACTGTAGCCCCTATGGTTTGCAAGAGAAAAAATAATTGAATGTGAGTTTTTGCTATTCCCATTATAAGTCAATGGGTTTGGCCTGAAACGGTTACGTTTTGCGCATTTGTGGCGCCCCCTAAGGGTTGAAGTGGAAATGCTTCTAGGGATTTGTTGAATATCCCACCTGCAACTTGTGGTTAAAATTTGGTGTTGACTGGATGTTTCGTTTCTGATTTATGACTATTTTTGGCGAAACGGGCCCCTCTTGCTAACTTCGTAAGCCTGTTCCGGACGAACGGTATGGACTATCGAAATATCGCTTGAATATGTTCATCGCATGGGTCCAGAGATCATGTGTACTGATTTTTGTGACATTTGGAGTTAATATGTAGGAAAAGGAGCAAAAAGCGTGTTTTGAAGAAAATTCAAAATGGCGGAAAATCTATCCTGACGCAAATGGGCGTGGCCTATATAGGGAGATGCGTCATGACCCAAGGAATCCAGGGAAAAAATAATTTTAATTTTCCGACCTACGGTTCAAGAGTTACAGGCCGAAACGTAAAGTGGGCTGTTATAGCGCCACCATGAGGCTGACTGACAATATTATTTTTTATTTATTCCTTGAACTCATTATGCATCTCCTCTCCAAGTGTTGAAACTGTAGCCCCTATGGTTTGCAAGAGA
Organism: Nannobrachium achirus; assembly: GCF_963921795.1. Classification (NCBI taxonomy): domain Eukaryota; kingdom Metazoa; phylum Chordata; class Actinopteri; order Myctophiformes; family Myctophidae; genus Nannobrachium; species Nannobrachium achirus. The sequence continues at coordinate 181,694 of NW_027664776.1, read as the reverse complement.
AAAAATAATTGAATGTGAGTTTTTGCTATTCCCATTATAAGTCAATGGGTTTGGCCTGAAACGGTTACGTTTTGCGCATTTGTGGCGCCCCCTAAGGGTTGAAGTGGAAATGCTTCTAGGGATTTGTTGAATATCCCACCTGCAACTTGTGGTTAAAATTTGGTGTTGACTGGATGTTTCGTTTCTGATTTATGACTATTTTTGGCGAAACGGGCCCCTCTTGCTAACTTCGTAAGCCTGTTCCGGACGAACGGTATGGACTATCGAAATATCGCTTGAATATGTTCATCGCATGGGTCCAGAGATCATGTGTACTGATTTTTGTGACATTTGGAGTAAATATGTAGGAAAAGGAGCAAAAAGCGTGTTTTGAAGAAAATTCAAAATGGCGGAAAATCTATCCTGACGCAAATGGGCGTGGCCTATATGAGGAGATGCGTCATGACCCAAGGAATCCAGGGAAAAAGGAATTTTAATTTTCCGACCTACGGTTCAAGAGTTATAGGGCAAAAGGTAAAGTGGGGTGTTATAGCGCCACCATGTGGCCGACTGATGTAATTATTTTTTTTATTAATTCTTACCCTTATTATGAATCTCCTCTCCAAGTTTTGAAACTGTAGCCCCTATGGTTTGCGAGAGAAAAATTATTGAATTTGAGTTTTTGCGATTCCCATTATAAGTCAATGGGGAAAATTAATTCACTAATAAATTCATATCAATTAAACGATACAACCTTTCTCTTAGAAAAGTAATAGCACACGATTCCCGATTAAGCCGGTCGATTTGACATATGGCGCGAGTGTGTGGCGCAAAAACTGTGGGAGGAGATTCGCGCCAAACTTTTGGTTACACTAGTCAAGAATAATAATAAAGTTACCCTAGAACTATAGTGTGTTGCCCTGTTAGGGCAACCACACTAAATAAAGTTTCCCTAGAACTATAGTGTGTTGCCCTGTAAGGGCAACCACACTAACTAGAAAATGTGCAATTTGGGAAATTGCGAGTGTGGTTGCCCGGCGCCCCCTATGGGTCGAAATGGAAATGCTTTTGGGGATTTGTTGAGTATACCACCCCCGACTAGTGGTTAAAATTTGGTGTTGACTGGATGTTTCGTTCCGGATTTATGGCTATTTTTGGCGAAACTGGCCCCTCTCGCTAACTTCGTAAGCCTGTTCCGGACGAACGGTATGGACTATCAAAATATCGCTTGAATATGTTTATCGCATGGGTCCAGAGATCATGTGTACCGATTTTTGTGACATTTGGAGAAAATATGTAGGAAAAGGAGCAAAAAGTGTGTTTTGAAGAAAATTCAAAATGGCGGAAAATCTATCCTGACGCAAATGGGCGTGGCCTATATGGGGAGATGCGTCATGACCCAAGGAATCCAGGGAAAAAATAATTTTAATTTTCCGACCTACGGTTCAAGAGTTATAAGCCAAAACGTAAAGTGAGCTGTTATAGCGCCACCATGAGGCCGAATGATGTAATTATTTTTCAGTTAATCCTTGCCTGCATTATGAACCTCCTCTCCAAGTTTTGAAACTGTAGCCCCAATGGTTTGTGAGAGAAAAATAATTGAATGTGAGTTTTTGTGATTCCCATTATAAGTCAATGGGGAAAATTAATTCACTAATAAATTAATATCAATTAAGCGATACAACTTTTCTCTTACAAAAGTAATAGCACACGATTCCCGATTAAGCCGGTCGATTTGACATATGGCGCAAGTGTGTGGCGCAAAAACTGTGGGAGGAGATTCGCGGCAAACTTTTGGTTACACTAGAAACGAAGAATAAAGAATAATAAAGTTACCCTAGAACTATAGTGTGGTTGCCCTGTAAGGGCAACCACACTAACTAGAAAAGAAAATTTCTAAGAAATTTTAAGTGTGCCTGCAGCTCGCTAAGTCTGTGCAACCTTGTGTAGCGGTTGGTGTTAGCATTAGCATTATTAACATTAGCATTTTTTTGCATAAACTTTAACATTATTGTTCTTCATATGACACCACCCACATGTCTGTACGACAAACGGTTCACGAGAAAACAGGTCACTTCCTGTTTGGTGAGGGGCACTTCCTGTTTGGCGAAATAGGCCCCAATTAAGTTTAAGGACTCTTAATCTTGTCATTTGACGCAACCCGCGTGTCTGTATGACAAACGGTTCACGAGATCAAGGGTCACTTCCTGTTTGGTGAGGGGCACTTCCTGTTTGGCGAAATAGGCCCCAATTAAGGTCATGGACGATTAATGAATTAAAGCTGCAAGCAGCGATGACCGGGCCCTCGCAGCTCTACCCACGTCACAAGGCCAGCAGCCAATCAGAAACCAAACAGGAAGTCAGCCATTTCGACTAATTAGTGGCGTTTTGGCGCATTTTTGGCCGTTATCACGGGTCGCACTTTAACGACAGTTTTGTGAGAAAAAAAAAGTTTTTTGAGAAAAAAAAAAGTTTTTTGAGAAAAAAAAAAGTTTTTTGAGAAAAAAAAAGTTTTTTGAGAAAAAAAAAATTGAAAAAAAAATTTTTGAGGAAAAAACATTTTGAGAAAAAAAAATTTTGAGAAAAAAAAATTTGAGAAAAAAAAATTTTTTGAGAAAAAAAATTTGAGAAAAAAAAATTTGAGAAAAAAAAATGTTTGAGAAAAAAAAATTGAGAAAAAAAAAATTTGAGAAAAAAAAATTTTGAGAAAAAAAAATTGAGAAAAAAATTTTTTGAGAAAAAAAATTTGAGAAAAAAAAAATTTGAGAAAAAAAAATCTTTGAGAAAAAAAAATTTTTGAGGAAAAAAAAATGTATGACACCAGCCGCGAGTCTGTACGACAAACGGTTCATGAATTATAGAGGCACTTCCTGTTTGGTGAAGGGCACTTCCTGTTATAGAGGGGGCGGGGCTTAATCAATTACAGCTCATCCCTATTGGTCGGAAAAAGACCAAAGTTGTGTGAGCATTTTACATTTTAAATGACGTTGCTAGGCAAAAGTATGGCAGTTATTTGGCGCCAAAGTTTCTGGGTTTTTTTCGGAGTCCCCCATTCAAAGTCAATGGAGTTTTTGGGCGTCGTTTTTTGCGAATTACGTCGCAATGGTAACGCGGATCGGAAAGAAAAGTAATAGCACACCATTCCCGGCCGAGCCGCACGTTTTGATGTATATATTGCGGCGGTGGCGTAAATTGTGCGGCAGTTATTACGTGCTGAAGTTTCCCCCATTCTAAGTCAATGGGGTTTTTGGGCGTCGTTTTTTGCGAATTACGTCGCAATGGTAACGCGGATCGGAAAGAAAAGTAATAGCACACCATTCCCGGCCGAGCCGCACGTTTTGATGTATATATTGCGGCGGTGGCGTAAATTGTGCGGCAGTTATTACGTGCCGAAATTTGTGGGATCATTATTAAGTGTGCCTGCTATGCAATAGCAGAACACTTATTGTAATCCGCCATACTTAAGTCAGTCAGTTAAGTGTGCCTGCTATGCAATAGCAGAACACTTATTGTAATCCGCCATACTTAAGTCAGTCAGTCAGTCAGTAAGTAAGTAATGTTCTTGCAAATTTCTGCTCGTAATAACTGCCGCACAATTTACGCCACCGCCGCAATATATACATCAAAACGTGCGGCTCGGCCGGGAATGGTGTGCTATTACTTTTCTTTCCGATCCGCGTTACCATTGCGACGTAATTCGCAAAAAACTACGCCAAAAAACCCCATTGACTTAGAATGGGGGAAACTTCGGCACGTAATAACTGCCGCACAATTTACGCCACCCCCGCAATATATACATCAAAATGTGCGGCTCGGCCGGGAATGGTGTGCTATTACTTTTCTTTCCGATCCGCGATACGATTGCGATGTAATTCGCAAAAAACGACGCCCAAAAACCCCATTGACTTAGAATGGGGGACTCCGAAAAAAAAACAGAAACCTTGGCGCCACATAACTCTGCCATACTTTTGCCTAGCAACGTGATTTAAACTTTAAAATGCACACACAACTTTGGTCTTTTTCCGGCCAATAGGGATGAGCTGTAATTGATTAAGCCCCGCCCCCTCTGTAACAGGAAGTGTCCTTCGCCAAACAGGAAGTGCCTCTATAACTCATGAACCGTTTGTCGTACAGACTCGCGGCTAGTATCATAATTCTTTTTTTTTCTCAAATTTTTTTTCCCAAATTTTTTTTCTCAAAAATGTTTTTTTCTCAAAAAAAAAATTTCTCAATTTTTTTTTCTCAATTTTTTTTTCTCAAATTTTTTTTTCTCAATTTTTTTTTCTCAAATTTTTTTTCTCAACATTTTTTTTTCTCAACATTTTTTTTCTATCAAAATTTTTTTTTTCTCAAATTTTTTTTTTCTCAAAAATTTTTTTTTCTCAAATTTTTTTTTCTCAAATTTTTTTTTCTCAAAATTTTTTTTTCTCAATTTTTTTTTCTCAAAATTTTTTTTCTCAAAAATTTTTTGTGTAAATTGTGCGGCAGTTATTACGTGCTGAAGTTTCCCCCATTCTAAGTCAATGGGGTTTTTGGGAGTCGTTTTTTGCGAATTACGTCGCAATGGTAACGCGGATCGGAAAGAAAAGTAATAGCACACCATTCCCGGCCGAGCCGCACGTTTTGATGTATATATTGCGGCGGTGGCGTAAATTGTGCGGCAGTTATTACGTGCCGAAATTTGTGGGATCATTATTAAGTGTGCCTGCTATGCAATAGCAGAACACTTATTGTAATCCGCCATACTTAAGTCAGTCAGTTAAGTGTGCCTGCTATGCAATAGCAGAACACTTATTGTAATCCGCCATACTTAAGTCAGTCAGTCAGTCAGTAAGTAAGTAAGTAATGTTCTTGCAAATTTCTGCTCGTAATAACTGCCGCACAATTAAAAAACCCCATTGACTTAGAATGGGGGAAACTTCGGCACGTAATAACTGCCGCACAATTTACGCCACCCCCGCAATATATACATCAAAATGTGCGGCTCGGCCGGGAATGGTGTGCTATTACTTTTCTTTTCGATCCGCGATACGATTGCGATGTAATTCGCAAAAAACGACGCCCAAAAACCCCATTGACTTAGAATGGGGGACTCCGAAAAAAAAACAGAAACCTTGGCGCCACATAACTCCATACTTTTGCCTAGCAACGTGATTTAAACTTTAAAATGCACACACAACTTTGGTCTTTTTCCGGCCAATAGGGATGAGCTGTAATTGATTAAGCCCCGCCCCCTCTGTAACAGGAAGTGTCCTTCGCCAAACAGGAAGTGCCTCTATAACTCATGAACCGTTTGTCGTACAGACTCGCGGCTGGTATCATAATTCTTTTTTTTTCTCAAATTTTTTTTCTCAAATTTTTTTTCTCAAAAATGTTTTTTTCTCAAAAAAAAAATTTCTCAAATTTTTTTTTTTCTCAATTTTTTTTTCTCAAATTTTTTTTCTCAAATTTTTTTTCTCAATTTTTTTTTTCTCAACATTTTTTTTTTCTCAACATTTTTTTTCTCAAAAAATTTTTTTTTCTCAAAATTTTTTTTTTCTCAAATTTTTTTTTTCTCAATTTTTTTTTTTCTCAAATTTTTTTTTTCTCAATTTTTTTTTCTCCAAATTTTTTTTCTCAAAAATTTTTTTTCTCAAAAAATTTTTTTTCCTCAAAATTTTTTTTTCTCGAAAAACTTTTTTTCTCACAAAACAATTTTTTTCTCACAAAACAATTTTTTCTCAAAAAAACTGTCGTTAAAGTGCGACCCGTGATAACGGCCAAAAATGCGCCAAAACGCCACTAATTAGTCGAAATGGCTGTGGGTGGTGTCATATGAAGAACCATAATGTTAAAGCTTATGCAAAAAATGCTAATGTTAAAAAATGTAACGCTAATGCTAACACCAACCGCTACACAAGGTTGCACAGACTTAGCGAGCTGCAGGCACACTTAAAATTTCTTGGAAATTTTCTTTTCTAGTTATTATCATTAAGTATGGCGGATTACAATAAGTGTTCTGCTATTGCATAGCAGGCACACTTAATAAAGTTACCCTAGAACTATAGTGTGTTGCCCTGTTAGGGCAACCACACTAATAATAATAACTAGAAAAGAAAATTTCCAAGAAATTTTAAGTGTGCCTGCAGCTCGCTAAGTCTGTGCAACCTTGTGTAGCGGTTGGTGTTAGCATTAGCGTTACATTTTTTAACATTAGCATTTTTTGCATAAGCTTTAACATTATGGTTCTTCATATGACACCACCCACAGCCATTTAGACTAATTAGTGGCGTTTTGGCGCATTTTTGGCTGTTATCACGGGTCGCACTTTAACAACAGTTTTTTGAGAAAAAATTGTTTTGTGAGAAAAAAAAATTTTGAGAAAAAAAAAGTTTTTTGAGAAAAAAATGTTTTTTGAGAAAAAAAAATTTGAGAAAAAAAACATTTTTGAGAAAAAAAAATTGAGAAAAAAAAATCTTTGAGAAAAAAAATTGAGAAAAAAAAATTTTGAGAAAAAAAAATTTTTGAGAAAAAAAAAATGTTTTGAGAAAAAAAGATTGGAGAAAAAAAAATTTGAGAAAAAAAATTGAGAAAAAAAATTGAGAAAAAAAAATCTTTGAGAAAAAAAAATTTTTGAGAAAAAAAAATTTTTGAGAAAAAAAAAATTTTGAGAAAAAAAAAAATTTGAGAAAAAATCTATTTGAGAAAAAAAAATCTTTTTGAGAAAAAATTTTTTTTGAGAAAAAAGAATTTTGAGAAAAAAAAAATTGAGAAAAAAAAAAATTATGACACCAGCCGCGAAACGGTTCATGAGTTATAGAGGCACTTCCTGTTTGGCGAAGGACACTTCCTGTTACAGAGGGGGCGGGGCTTAATCAATTACAGCTCATCCCTATTGGCCGGAAAAAGACCAAAGTTGTGTGTGCATTTTAAAGTTTAAATCACGTTGCTAGGCAAAAGTATGGCAGAGTTATGTGGCGCCAAAGTTTCAGGGTTTTTTTCTGAGTCCCCCATTCTAAGCGAATGGGGTTTTTTGGCGTTGTTTTTTGCGAATTACGTCGCAATGGTACCGCGGATCGGAAAGAAAAGTAATAGCACACCATTCCCGGCCGAGCCGCACGTTTTGATGTATATATTGCGGCGGTGGCGTAAATCGTGCGGCATTTATTACGTGCCGAAATTTGCAAGAACATTACCGACTTACTTACTTACTTACTTACTTACTTAAGTATGGCGGATTACAATAAGTGTTCTGCTATTGCATAGCAGGCACACTTAATAAAGTTACCCTAGAACTATAGTGTGGTTGCCCTGTAAGGGCAACCACACTAACTAGAAAATGTGCAATTTGGGAAATTGCGAGTGTGGTTGCCTGCCCTGCCGCCCCCTATTGGTCGAACTGGAAATGCTTTTGGGGATTTGTTGAGTATACCACCCCCGACTAGTGGTTAAAATTTGGTGTTGACTGGATGTTTCGTTTGTGATTTATGGCTACTTCTTACAAAACGGGCTCCTCCCGCTAAGTTTGGAACCCTGTTACGGAAGAACGGTATGGACTATCAAAATATCCTTTGAATATTTTTATCGCATGAGTCCATAGATCATGTGTCGTGTAATAGGCCTACGTTGTTTTAGTCATTAAATGTCTTGTTGAATTGAATATAAAGGACCTCAATGGAAATGAGCACTGGGGGTCATCCTTTAAGCATCCTTTTGTATAAATCTGTACCACTGCAACTGTTAATAAAGTATCATTTTAATCAATCAATGCAGTGTGGCTCTAAAAATGTTGATTTTTTTTTCTTTCGTATTATTGCGACCGAAGGTCGCATATACTCTGAAAAACCGTGTCGCTTGAGTGACCTTCCTTCCTTCCTTCCTTCCTTCCTTCCTTCCTTCCTTCCATAACCTGTGATTTCAGTGTGATGTCAGCGAGTTGTGACATCACTTCCTGTACGGGGCGGCTACACGAAATGTGGATAACACTATATATGGAGATAGTCCAGTCCATCATGTCATATGGGACCACCGTCATAGACAGTAGCCAAAAGAGAAGGATACACAAGACTAATGCCTCATTCACACTACAGATATATAGTTGAACGTTTTGCTTGGTAATTCAATGTTATCTCTATGGAAACCAGCTTCCATGCTCGAAAAAAAGCTTGGAAATGAAAAGTTTGCTTTTTTTTCACTAGTCCTCAATTTTATAGCAGCTTTTTTTATCGTTCACACTGCAACATAGCTTGCTTTGTTTTGCCCAACCAATCAGAGCACAGCATGGTCTGAGTAGGCGGGGATTCAGCCCCCCCGAATCAACTCGTCTGACCACAGACACGGAGCTGCAGAAATTGCGACATAAATATTTCAACTTTTTTTAAATAACGGCTATATATGTAATATTAATGATAATTTGCCATATATATGGCCTGAAATGAAAGGATATACAACCAACAATTCGTGAAAACCCCGTGTCCACCCGTGAGCGAGTATTCCTACCGTAGGAGACGGTAGGAGACGGTGTTACAACCACCGTCACCTACGTTTGGAATAATAGCCTCCCGTACGACCCCCTGCATCCAGCACTCTCTCTCCCCCGGGGAGAGCTAGACAGCTGGGGCAGCGCTGTGTGTGTGTGTGTGTGTGTGTGTGTGTGTGTGTGTGTGTGTGTGTGTGTGTGTGTGTGTGTGTGTGTGTGTGTGTGTGTGTGTGCGTGAGAGAGAGAGAGAGAGAGAGAGCGAGAGCGCACGAGAGACACGCTGACCTGCCTACATTCCAATCAATTAGCAATCCTTTTGTTTTTTTCTCTCTCTCGCTCACACACACACACACACACACACACACACACACACACACACACACACACACACACACACACACACACACACACACACACACACACACACACACACAAACACACACACACACACACACGGAAGCACACGGAAGCACAGCAGCAGCGGCAGTGACTGGACCGACCAAAACAGCTCGTTAAGTTATTTAACAGCTTGTTTGAATGTTCTATTATTATTTTTTTACCAGAAAAAGCTTATTTAGTAACTTATTTCCCATCTAGAGAGGCTATTTTATATTATAGGTTTCCGAATGCACTCCTGTTAAAACAACCTGTTTTCTCTGATCGAAAGCAGGCTGACTGGTTGGGTGACAGGTACCTTGGACCGCTCATTTGCATAAAAATAAAGCTGCATGGTTTGACCAAGCTGCCTGGTTGTTTAGCTCGCTTATTTTTATAACTATATATCTGTAGTGTGTACACGGCTTAAGAAAGACAAAAAAAGAGAAGAATAAAAAAGAAAAAAAAGGATACCAAAAGGAGAGAGAAGAAAGGGTGGATGAGGTAGTAGTGTATGTAGTTATGTAGCAAAAAGGGGGTATTGGAATTTTTCATATAGATTCTTGTAAACCATGTTTTTTCTGTTCTATGGACCCAGTAGGACACAAAAAAAATGGTTTACATTTTTTCCCCACCCTGGCACTATTTTGGCACCATGGCAACATATGGCAGTGTGAGGCAGTATTTTATGTCTGTCTGTATTACTGTCGACATCATTTCTTCAGATTTGCCTGGCTGATTTTCACCAAATTTGGTGCACAAGTGTATGGTATATCCCAGAAGACCCCATAAAATTTCCACCATGATCGGCCCATAGGTGGCGCTACAGCAACCAATTAAAAAAGCAAATTCATGGTTACTTACAAACTACTCATCCATTTTTCATCAAATTTGATGTGTTGTTGCATCATGAGCTGAGGCACAACCTCTGAAAATGTGACCACAATCCACCTATAGGTGGCGCTACACCAACAGATTCAAGAATCAAACACAGGATTTTCAGGACGATTTTCAAGTAATTCTGTAATTGCAATTCAAGGTATACAACTGATACCGAGAACTTCTACCAAGTGCTATCAACTACTGTGGCCTCTGTTCCTGCACACAACATGCTCATCATAGGAGGTGACTTCAATGCCCATCTGGGCCCCGATAAGGCCAGATTCACCTACCATAAAGACACTAACAAGAATGGCCGATTCCTGACTGACTTCATGGAACAGTCGAATCTCATTGCTTCAAACACAAGGAACCGCCCGAACAGACTGTGGACCCATAGGTCTCCTCGCGGTTACCTGTCACAGTTACAGTTAGACTACATACTTGTTTGAAGGAAGTGCTAAAACAGCATTAAAAACTGCCGTGCCTACACATCATTTATAAGTGTGGGCTCAGATCATAAAATAGTTTCTGGTACCTTTAAAATAAGCTATAGGCAAAGCAAACCACCAACCAAAGACCCCATGAAACAGATAGACCTGAAGAAAGTGTCATCAGACAATACATTGAATCAAGAATTCACAATATCAGTTCATAACAGATACTCTGCTCTTATCGACCAACTGGACGACCCAACTGACATCAGCTAAAAGTATGACAAGCTTGTTGATGCAACCCGGGAAATTTCCCTCGACAGCCTTCCTAGAAAGAAGAAAAAGTCACATCTGATCTCCAGCAGTAGTAAATAAAAGTAGTGGATACAAGAAGGGTACTGAAGAGTGTTGCTGACCCTCATAGAACTCGTCCCACAAGGGGCTCTGAAGCCAGACTTGAGGCTGCCAAGTCTGCTCTTAAGGATGCCTACACCAGAGAGCTTGAAGAACAGCTCATTTCCAAAACCAAGGAACTGGAAAGGGCTCACATTGGGAGACGACATGGTGCAGCATGGGAAGCGATAACAAACAAAAAGGCCTCTCCAATTATAAAGATCAAAGGAGACACCACTCAAGAAAGAATGGACAAATGGTTCGATCATTTCAGCACTCTTCTTGGAAGTCCTGACCAACAATTGGTTAACTTGAATGACCCTTTCTACCAGTGGCGGTTCTACGCGGAAGCTTTTGGTGCTTAAGCACCAGTATTTTCCTGACTAGCACCAGTATTTTCCGGATCCAGTATTTTCCTGATCGGGGCTTGCAAAATCGGGAGAGAGACGAGACGGTCAGACGGAGAAAAGTGTGATAACCAAGTGCAGTACTACTCCTAAACAACAGGAGGCGTCGGCATGCCCCGAGGCAATAAAAAGCAGAGAAGAATATTTCAAGTCCCTTGAAGCGTCAACACGACTCGCACACAACACAACACACACACACAGACAGATACATACATACCAGCCGGGCGGCATCGAGGCATGGAAAGATTCTTTGGGAAGCCCTCAACTCGGACAAAATCTGCACATACACATACAACAGACTACTGAGATGAATGTCATTTAGACAGACATCTCAACTACTCTACTCACTAGTGATACTAGTCTAGGCTCATAACAGCAGTGGGATGAGGAGCTTAGTGACTATAGTGCAGTGGTGGGGAGGGGATTGATGGCTAACTTAAGTATAGTATTTGACATGTGGTGATATTATAGTGTATATATATTGTTGCTTTAACCACAACGTAGTGAACCATGTTAATATGTAAAAGAAATCAAATAGTGTATAAACCTGTTATATTTTAAATGAGTTATTATGACTGACTAAGGCATAATCTGAGCAGTGAACTCTGCTGATAAGTTAGAAAAGCAGCAACCATCCAAAAGCGAGTGTCACTCACTCACTGCATACCTGATTCCCTGCTCTCAGTTGGGGCAAAATGTACCTAAAGCGAGTGGGCGGGTTTATGAGCAACAACAGGAAGTGAACTGGTCTGGGACCACTGCATGCAACATGTTTGTGTTGTTAAGAGAGAGGGGCTTTGTTTTCATCAATCTTTTTCCAAAAACTGGGACAAAAAAATGGATAAACAGGATAAAATATGCTACTCTGCTGTTGATTGTTGCTTCTGGTTTTGGAATCTAATTCTTCTGAATGGTGAGTACACTTGACTGCTGCTGCAGCTTGCCTAACTCTTTTCTTGATGTCAAAAGTTGTCCGCTGAGACAAATGTTACTTAAATCATCAGTTGTTTTGCTTAACCTAAGGGGTGGGTGGGGAATGGGAGAGGTGAATAGGGCAAAATGGCTGCAAAACTTAAAAAATAAATTAATAAAACTGCGGTATAGTATAGACTATCTTGCTGGCTGGTGCATGTGGAGACTGAGAGGCAAAGGGAAAGTGTAGTGTCCCGTTCCCGATTGTTTAGCAAAGAAATAAACCGCGGAAATCCGAATAAAACGCGTTCAAATCCGCGAAAAAACGCCAATTTTCGCGCGCGCGCTGCGTGACAAGCTACCCATTGATACCAACCTGTTTACCATGGAAGAACTCCAATCAGTCCTGAAAAACCTGAACAAGGCAAAAAAAAAGCCAGGACCGATAACATCCCAGCCTTCCTATGGAAGCACGAGCTCTTTCACGAACAACTGCTGGAATTCTGCAATGGAACATTCAAGGGTAACAAGCCCAAAGCATTCTCAAAGTCCTGCATTATCCCACTGCCAAAGACCGGTGATCTACAACAACCAAACAACTAAAGAGGCATCACGTTATCGGTCATTGCCTCTAAAGTCTACAACTCTCTTCTTCTGAACAGGATCACTCCTCACCTTGACCAGATTCTCAGAAGAAACCAAAATGGGTTCCGGAAGAAAATATCCAATTCTCCAAGGTGACACGCTTGCACCTTTCCTGTTCGTCATCGTGGTGGACTACGCTCTGAGACAATCAGTGGACGAACTCAGGGACAAAGGCCTCATGGTTGGAAGAAGATCTGGTCGTCAGAGTGAGAAATTCCAGACTGACCTCGACTATGCGGATGATGTCGCCTTGATCGCAGAGCACATAACAGCTGCACAGACTCTGCTTGTCTCATTTGAAGAAGCCGCCTCCAAAGTAGGACTGTAGTTAAACACCAAGAAAACAGAATGCATGCTTATGAATGAGGACCCTACTCACCCATGTATTACATCAATGGATGGAGCACACATTAAGGACGTTGAGGACTTTAAATATCTTTAAATGTGCAGGTGGCTGACAGCAGAAATGACTTTCTTGCCAGAAAGGGACAAGCTTGGAATGCCTGCAACAAACTCCTTAGAGTCTGGCAGTCTGATATTTCAACCTCCACCAAGGTCTCTTTCTTCAGGGCCTGTGTTGAAAGCATCCTGCTGTATGGTGCTGAAACAGGGACTATGAAGAAGGAACTACAAGACCGACTTGATGGCACATATACAAGACTCCTCATGTGTGTTAAAAACATCTCCTGGAAAACTCATCCAACCAAAAAGCAGATCTATGGTGAACTGCCGCCAATAACAACAACCGTAGCACGTCGGGGAGCAATCTTTGCTGGTCACTGCTACCGCTCTAAGTAAGTAATATCAGATATCCTGCTATGGCGGCTCCCGCAATCGTCCAGAGGAACCAGGCCCCATACATATCCTGACACCATCTCCAGGGACACATGACTTGCATTCCAAGAACTGGGACCAGCAATGGCCGACAGGACCCGATGGAAAGACGTAGCATCTAGGATCTCGACGACAGTCGAAGGATGATGATGATGAAATGAGTTATTTGTTAAAAATTGTCTAGTAGCTTTTGCACCATTGTGTATTTGCATCTGCAATCTGTGGCTGTAGCGCCACCTACAGGTGGATTGTGGTCAAATTTGCTGGGCATGTGCCTCAGTCCATGGTGCAACAACCCAGCAAGTTTGATTAACATTGGACGGGTAGCTTGTAAGTAATCATGAATTTGCTTTTTGAATTGGTTGCTGTAGCGCCACCTATAGGCGAATCATTGCCAAAATGTTATGGGGTCTTCTGGGGCACATCATAGACCCGTGGACCAAATTTGGTGAAGATCGGCTTGGCAGATTTGGAGAAATGATGTCGACAGAGATACAGACAGACACAAAATATTGGCACACAACATTATATTGCCATGGTGGCAAAACATGGCCAGAGTGGGGGAAAAAAATGTAAACCATGTTTTTTGTATCCAACTGGGTCTATAGAACAGAAAAAACATGGTTTACAAGAATCTATATGAAAAATTCCAAAAAATACACAATGACATATACTATAGGCCTATGTGTCTCAGAAAAGAAAATGAAACAAGGAGGTGGCAACAGGGCGGCTAGATAAAGTTATTAGGCCTGGATCCGACTTTAAGTCGACGCACAGGATTCCAGAAGTGTAGCGCTTATTCGCTCTTGTATCAAACTGGTACTCGAAACGTTCTTAGAATTTAATATATATTTTCTAAAGTAAATATGGGGGCGGCTGTGAAAGAAAGGAGGAGGAGGATAAAGATACCAAAAGGAGAGAGAAGAAAGGGTGGATGAGGTACAATGTGCGGTATCCTCCTTGTCAAGCTCGACGTTGGGCATTTGGACCTATACATGGAGAAATGGAGCGAACCTGTGTGGCCTAAACATGGAGATGTGATGTGGTACAGAATGACTCATATATGGGCATAAAAAGTATGTCATGTGACATCACTTCCTGTACAGACAGTCAGACAGACAGCCATTGACTCCGGCCTAACAATGGCTACTTATGACGGTAGTCCCATATGACATGATGGACTGGACTATCTCCATATATAGTGTTCTCCACATCTCCATGTTTAGGCCCTATCGCTCACACCCTAGGTGGGGTTGGCGATAGGGCCTTTTTTTGTGTGGAGTTTGCATGTTCTCCCCGTGTCTCCTAGGGTTGATAACAACTAGAATCGTCAGAGAAACGCTGTGGTTGGCCAGATAGTCAAGAATTGGCGCGACCTCGCCCTTTAGGGCGAGGTCAATGTCACCCTGAGGTCGCATTCCACCCTCAGGTGTCTTACTAGTTATTACTATTATTAATCATTGGCACTGATGGGCAGTAGCTAGCCACAGGTAGCTAAGCTACGTAACGATACATTTTTGGTTGACGATACGATACATGGACGATATTGGTTCATTCATGGCGATACGATTCGATTCAATGATTTAAAATCGATATAGTAACTATTTAGCAAAGAAATTAAATCTGTGTGAAAGGTGAGGATAGTGCAGGTTTTTAAGGGAAACATGTATTATTATGGATATAAATAAGTAAACACAGTGATGATCTGCCAAATACATGGCATTGTATATTGACAAACCTGCACCTTGACATGAACCCATAGATTACACACATTTATCGATAGACCAGTGTAGCTAAATGGAAAGGAAAATAAATTAAACCCCTCCTTTTCATTTTTTCTTCTTAAAGAGGTGGTGCCATGATTCCCCCCCCCCCCCCCCCCCCCCTCTAAAACATGATTATCAGGTATTCTAATTATACTAGGAGGAAGATTTTTTTCCAAAAAAGTATACAAAAAGAGTTAAAATTGGGTTTTTATGTGGCCACACCCCCAGTTCATTAAGTATGCATGGATGGCATGGTGGGTGGTGACCCAGCTGATATAGCCACACCCCACAGTGTTGGGTGAATGGCAATTGGGGAGGAGTTGATACTGTGACACACTTAGTATCTGTGTTTTTTAACTGACACTTTTGACCACAAGTGGCAGCCTCCAAGAGAAAACAAACAAATACTAAGAGAATAAATCATTTCTCAAAAAAAAAAAACACATCAGGGGGTCTAATGAAGTACTTTCAACCTCCTAGACACATGAAAAACAGAAAAAGTACCTAACTATATGGCACCACCTTTTTAAAGATACTAAATACAATGCACAAGTAGTTAGTATCGATACAATCGATTCTTTGCACTGCCGATTCGATACAATACAAAATAAAACGATACGATTCGATTTTAGCTGTTTTCATTTCGATATACTTCGATTTTTTAAGTTAAAAACGATATTTCGATGCAGTTACTATATCGTTACACCCCTATTAACTCATTGACTGCCAAGGCACAAGTTTCACGAGTTATTACAGTACTCCCAGGCTGCCACAGCCCGAGTTTCCCGAGTTGGAAGCCATTTATTTTTTTTCAAAAAATTTTTTTATAAAAAAAAATCTAAAAATGCCTCAAATGTATTAGGCATGATCGCAATTGCGAAATTGCATGTTTAGCCCCATAACAAACACATCTTTCAAAATGTCAAAAATGGCTGTTTTGTCTGACTTTGAAGGCTTGTATCTCATGAATGCCTGAACGGATTTCCAAGCGGATTATTTTGTTTGAAAGCTGTTAAAAAGTACTACACATATGGTGCATGATCTAGGCATGGGCGTGCACGATCCGTGCACTAAAAATTGATCCGTGCACTAGAAATTTAGGAAGGTGGCAGTGTTTGTTTTGTCTGACTTTGAAGGCTTCTATCTCATGAATGCCTGAACGGATTTCCAAGCGGATTTTTTTGTTTAAAAGCTGTTAAAAAGTACTACACATATGGTGCATATGTGGTGCATGGGCGTGCACGATCCGTGCACTAAAAATTGATCCGTGCACTAGAAATTTAGGAACGTGGCATCCTGGTACTTGGCGGCCATCTTGAAAAGGGCATTCAATGAGTTAACTACATCTAAGTAGCATAACGGAAATTTGCTAATTTTCTTTGTGGATAGCTAATAGCGTAGTTCAGCTATATTTAATCAGAGTAACTAGTAATGTAGCTTGCTACATTTTCCAAATAGCTTACCCATCACGGTTGGGAAAAATGAATAAATAAATAAACCAGTCAATTGAAATAGTGAGGGGACATTCAAGAGTCCCCAGATGATTAACTTTAATATGCAACATTGTTTTCTCACTCAACAGTAAACAAATCAACATAAAGTTTAAATGTATATGCAAATGATAAACATTGGTCAAATTGTCAAACATTAAAGGCAGAAATTGTGAACATAGCCGATTTACATGCTCACAAGTCACATCAGCAACCACTGCTGATATAGGCCGCTGTTTCCCAAACAGTGGGTCGGGACCCATTTGTGGGTCATGAACCAATTTATACGGGTCACAACCCGAGTAAAAATCCCATATATATATATATATATATATATATATATATATATATATATATATATATATATATATATAATTAAAACAGTGAAAACTGAAAATAGCCAATTTAAGGGGCAAACGTCTACTTTATCTTTTGGGTCTTGAGCTACAAAGTTTCAGAGAAACGGATGCGTTTCGGCCTGGCGTCCTTTGAAATGCTGAGGAAGGCGTTTTTTCATCCCAGTTACCCAGTGATTTCCGTGGCCAAATAATATAGGCCTACACATTAATTTGGGGGTCCTTGACGTGAATATGTTTGAGAACCACGGATCCTAAATATCACCAGGGGCCATTCTAAGATGAAAGATTGGAGGCATGTTTTGAAATATAGACGATATAATCAAATACAATCATTATTGTGTGTGTGTGTGTGTGTGTGTGTGTGTGTGTGTGTGTGTGTGTGTGTGTGTGTGTGTGTGTGTGTGTGTGTGTGTGTGGTGTGTGTGGTGTGTTTGCAGTGTAATGGTTTGAACCTTCACCCTACTAACTAATTCTCCTCCCCCTACAGTCGATTGTAGTTTTACATCTAATCTATAGTGTGATATGATAATGCCCTTTTCACCTTTTTAATATTCAATTGTGACTTATATACTGCTGAATTAAACTGAAACCTTCTATTGGAAACCTGATGTTTTATAGTGTGATTTAAGAATAAATGTACTTGATTATTCTAGAGAAGCACGTCTCTGCTCCCCTTACCAAACGAACCTGTGTTGCTATTCATGTGGTTATTTTAGTACTTTATTCCTTGGGCGAAACTCCCAAAGTGGCGTTGTCGATGTTATTACTATGTTATAAATCTGCCATGGTTACACAAGCATTTGTTTTGCACAAAAATCATTTGAAGCCCAAGGAATGTTGTTTGTGCAAAACAAATGCTTGCAATGGATTCAGCATCATGACAAACCCCTAGTTAGACCTCTCATATCCTACTTAAATACCCAGAAAAGAAAAAAAGTTCTTCCTGTATTGAAAGTCGGTGGGAGCCCAACTTGATTTGGCCGCTGTGGCGACCCCGAAGGCCGCTTCTGGCATTTATCAGAAATGGCTTAAACAAGATGTAATCTACTGATGTCATTCATGTTGATGACTAGACAGATTATTGTATTTACGTGATATAATCTGGATCTGTAAATTAAAAACAATACGTTATTTGATATCAAATAAAAACATAAGTTATTTGTCAGTATGTTTTCTTCATGTTAAAGCAATCGGACACTTTGGCAGAGGAATGTTTTGGTTGTTTAACTACCTTGTCATGGAGAAACTAGTCCAATTAGGGAGATTGCTGCATCACACAGGTGATTAGAAATGAACTAGCCTGGGAACGATGCAAATTGGGAGCGATGCAAATAAGGAATGCATGTCCTGCTGTTATATGCAATACCCGTTATACCCATTGGGTGGTCCTGGGAAGTCTTTGGCCGGACTCGCACATATGCGTGAAACATCTTCTCCGTATCGTCTGAGAATGAGGGGGGAGGGGAGAGTCCAATGCATTGTCAATGGAAGGTTGTCGTTGCCGTGTCTCTTGCTCAACCAAAGGCTGTCTTTTGGCCAAGATGTTTCACGCATATGCGTGAGTCCGGCCTTTGTGCAACCATAAACATCTGTGGGGAATGTCTGCAGTGTGCAAACTGACTGTGGAAAGTGGACTGACTAAGTGATCTAATGGCAGGTGTGGGGAATTCAGCAGGTGTGGGGGTTTTGCCAAATCAAGTTCAGGCTGGGAAATCAATTCACCCTTTGTCAAGTCCCACCCCATGTCGCTCTGTTACTAGGTGGGACAAAAAGCCAGGGAAGACTTTTTTTTTCATTCACTTCCATTATAAAAAACAAGATTTTTCATAGCCTCTTTATTGCTATTTAACTACCAAAAGAAAAACATCTATGTGATATTAATAAAAAAGGAACAAAAAAAGTACAGTAGTTACATTGAAAAACAGGGGGTTTCCCCCGGAAATACACATTTGAATTAGTTTAACCCTCTGAAAGAGAGAGAGAGAGAGAGAGAGAGAGAGAGAGAGAGAGAGAGAGAGAGAGAGAGAGAGAGAGAGAGAGAGAGAGGAATCTTGGGTGACCTGCACTGACCAGGAAGTTGTGGAACTATAGCCTCGCTCTCAACATAAAATTTATTTTAATTGTAATTCTGCCCATTTAAGATATATGTACCCAATCGAATATCTTAGTTACATCGATATTGTTCATGTGAACTAATTTGTTGAAGCATATCATTATAATTATCGAAATCGCTATGACCGCACAGTGGCGTACTGTGCCGCGATCAGTTGCATTTCTGCATTCAGCTCTTCATACCCAATCTAATGACACCTAGTACTTTCAAAAACGAATAAGAATTTTTATTTTCCAATATATATATATATTTCTCTACTTTATTACATTACCACCTTTAACATTAACTTATCCTTATCTCATATAATTTTTTTACACAAGTGTGTTTAATAAATGTATCTCTCCCCAGGGCTGTGGGTGGGTGGGCGGGTGGCTGGGTAGATGTTGTGCTGTCTAGTATGTCGTATTACTCGTATTGTTCTTGTCTGCGTTCATGTATGTCCTGTTTTTTTTTTAAACTGCCAAAACTCAATAAAAAGTATTTTAAAAAAAAAACGAATAAGAAATACATTTGAGCTGATCAGATTATTTTTCTATGAAACCATGAGTTGAGAAGCTAGCTATGCCTTGTAACTTGCATTTCTGGATTCTCCATTCAAATGCCCTTCCAATGACACCAAGCATGGGCAAGGAAAGTGTTTCCAGAAGATTTTAGCCCAATAAATGCTTATTTATAAGACAATAATAGCCAACAAACGGGAGCCTGTGTCTTGACTGGAATGGCTGTACTTAATGATTTTTTTTGTTTTATTTTCAGGTGCATAAGGCCTGTCTATTACCACCATGATTGGGCAAAAAATATAGAAGTTGAAATTTTCAGCAGATATGGGATTTTCAGCAGATATGCTGAATTATCCCAACATTCACTGTCTGTCATGTGAATTAAAATTTCTTGACAACCAGTTGACCAATCTCCATGTGAGTTGCATTTCTGCATTCAGCTCTTCATACCCAATCCAATGACACCTAGTACTTTCAAAAACGAATAAGAAATACATTTGAGCTGATCAGATTATTTTTCATGGAAATCAGCAAAAATCTTGGGCTGCCAGCATTAACAGCCAATAGCCACTTTTCCTTGGTAAATTCTAGTCTGCAAGAGCTTATGATTTGTTGTCATATCTCAAGAACTGTGTGACCATTGGTCATATAACTTGGTGTTCTGTGTTCAGATAACCGAGGCCGTTCTAATGGCACCATGAACTGTACCATAACAAAACATGAAAATAAAATAAATAAAATTGTAGATCTGCTGCTTTTGTGGACAAACAGCCGGCATCTCGAGTTGAGAACGTAACTGTGCCTTGTATGTTGCATTGCTGGATTCAGCATTCAAATGCCTTTCCAATTTGTATTTTAGCCTTTCATAGGAACAGGGGGGTTTGTGTGTGTGTGTGTGTGTGTATGTGTGTACAAATATTAATATCAATAATCAACGTTAAGACAACCCGGTTCGAGAGTGGTGTCTTCGGATCGGTCTCGGTGAGACGGACGCAATGGCACCTTCCTGGTTTACGTAGGACTAAGGGAACCAGAGAAAGGCAATGGGGAAGTTCTCAAAGAAATATACAGCAAATGTGCTGGGGAATTTGTTGGTTGAAAAACTGAAACTAAAATAATCATAAAAAAAATCTAAATATGGGCCTAAAAATGAACGGACAGTTTCCTTGTACTCAGGGAAGTAAGGTGCACCCAGCTGTGCAGTGAATTTGAATGATAATATTGATGAATATATTCAATATATTAATATATTAAAAATAAGATGTTTGTGAAAAAGTGAAAAAATTTGAATAAGGGCGCTGCGACGTTGAGGAAGTGACGGCTAAGACGTTCTCGGAATTCCGAACGCAATGGTGTGCCATTCAAGGACGCCGGACGCACCATTCGGCCGGTATCGCACATTCCCCACCGAAAAAAACCCCTGAAAGAATAGCATTTATGCTGAATTTTTAATAACTTCCCGGAAAAATTCTTCCATACACAAATGTTATTTGCATTACGATCGCATCGTCGAAATACATAACTTGTTTGATTCACTTCGGGAAGTTTGGGGCGTGACAACTGTTATGTTATGTTATTACTACTCATACATTTGTTGTTTTGCATATTGTAGGCTATAGCCTATTGTCTTTTGTCATTGAATGTCTCGATGAACTGAATACAAAGGATGGAAATGAGCCCTGGCTTTTTAGTTTTTTCTTTTTTTTTACAATGTCGTCAATTAAATGAAGTCCCCTCACATCTGTGGGCAAATTACATCCTGCACATAATTCCACATCAAACTCTGCTCTGAGTCTAATGATCATTACATCCTGATGTGAAAGAAAATGTGTCAAAAGAATAAAACATGACGGTTGTTATGCAGTTCTTTCTTTTTCTTTTTACCCCTTGTTCTCCCCAATGTAGTAGTTATGCCAAATGATTCTTCCCCACACACATTTCTCTCTTT
Organism: Nannobrachium achirus; assembly: GCF_963921795.1. Taxonomy (NCBI): domain Eukaryota; kingdom Metazoa; phylum Chordata; class Actinopteri; order Myctophiformes; family Myctophidae; genus Nannobrachium; species Nannobrachium achirus. The sequence goes on along the minus strand of NW_027664776.1, from coordinate 160,202 downwards.
TCACTGCTGTTGTATCCTACTGACTCACTAGTGCAGGGGTTTTCAAAGTGGGTGACGGGGCACCCTGGGGTGCCGCGACAGCAGTCCAGGGGTGCCGCGAGATCATTTGATGATATTTGGAATTTACTCCAATTATTACTTAATTACAATATATATTTAGTATAATTTTTAACTTGAAGTACAGAGCAATTTTCAGTCAGTTCTAAGTCTTAACCAAAATGGCTATTAGGCCTATCTCACAACATAATCACTAAAATATGCTATAAACATAAGGTGCTGGGAGCACCTTATGTTTTAATGATGAAGATAATGTAGGGGTGCCTCGGATGAAAAGAATATTTATAGGGGTGCCCTGAGCCAAAAAAGTTTGGGAATCCCTGCACTAGTGAATCAGTCTCAGTCATTCAGTGACAGTTACACATCTCCTCCACCAGGGGGCGAAAGGCATTAAAGCAACAGTGCCTGGATCGATTATTGCGCATGCGCTAAACACGTTGATCCGGAAGCCGGATCTTCCGGAAGTAGAATGTTTCTGGCGTGGCGTTTCCACAACAAAGGAACCGTTGGTGTTTCATGGTGGTTTTGGGACGCGACCAACAAACCTAAGCATAAAGGTGGTTGTCGGGGGGCAAGGAGCTCCGCTGTGTTCACTTGGACCGCGCGGAGGTGCCGTGGGTCGAAGATGTACTATTCTGTCCCTATCAGGACATAACTCGGACGGACTTTGCAACGCTCGACACGGAGACTCGTTCGCTTTAGCTCGGCGGCGGTGTCTCACGTGGATCAAGTCCGCTTGAGTGTTGGTGTTTAGTTTCATGGTGGTTGGGACACAGCTCGTGGTGAAAAGCTTCTCATATTAAAAGGAGTTAAAACGCTTCAAATGGAGTCTGTACGGCTGAAGATAAATGAACACATGACGTCGGTGGGAGAGGAGATATTGTGTGTTATGGAAAAGCAACAAAGTGTTGATGTTTGTCGCGTGAAGCTCGATGTCAGAGTGTTTGTGTTGGAGCGCCTCCGTGCGGCCGCAGAGGTCATGTGCAACCTCTTCCAGAGAGAGATGGAGTCGGAGACACTACACAACACCCAACTACACACTGCAGGTATGTCTGTTACACACACAACACCACACTACACACTGCAGGTATGTCTGTTACACACACAGCACCACACTACACACTGCAGTGTCTGTTACACTTAAAGGTAAAATGACATTCTGTTTTTACCAATCATAAAAGTCTTTGCCCTGGTCCTAAAAACATGTTTTAAAATGTTTAAACTTGAAAATCCACTCCATGGAGCCGCTCTTATGAGCCCTGTTTAGGTGTCATGAAAAAAGGTCTGTCACCTGAAATACTCTAAACTCACCACCAGGGGAGCCTCTCTCTCCACTCATTCTAACAAAATAAATATTAGTAGGCCTAGTGCAGTAAGTACATGTACTTGAGTACAATTTTGAGTATTTGTACTTTACTTGAGTATTTCCAATTTTCAATTCTTATACTTCTACTCCACTACATCTCAGAGGCAAATGCACTTTATCTCTCCACTACAATCATTTGGAGGCTTTAGTTACTAGTAACTTTGTAGATTTTGATTATTAATACAAATCAATCACTTCAGCCCTTATAGGCCAGCGATTCTCAAACTATGGTACCCAAAGTGGCCACACACACGCACGCGCACGCACATACAGATCTGCGGCCGCCCCTCCAACACACAGAGATGCATGCTCGCATTTTTGTTGCTTTCGCACAAGACAGTGGCTGTGACACAGACACACACAGAACCATGGCAGCTAAAGAGGCTGAGCTAAGCCCTGGCCTGAGGCATACGCGTCTGCATGATCAGCGGGGAATTGTGTCAATACGAGCCGAGGCGCAGGTGTTTTTTTTTACCCCGGGAACGATACATTACCGGAGCCCTGCGGTTACATATGTATCTTCAATTCAATTTAGACCGTCGGCGCCGCGGTAACGTTCCAACAGCTCCGCTCCGCAATGCAGAAAAACTTCATGGTCCTTAGTAGTTATAGCAACATATTTTGGCTAAATGCCTCAGTTTAGAGAAACACCTATTGCTTGTGTTATAGCGTTTTTTACTGTCTGCTCGCTTTTACTGTCTGTGTGTGTGTGTGTGTGTGTGTGTGGGTGGGTGGGTGCGCTGTGCACGGTCACAGCAACGACAGAGAGTATCGGTAAAAGGAGGGAGTTCCCACAACATTTTCAAGATGGCCAGCCAGTTTGAAAAATGGCTGCAACTGGACATACGTTTTGGACAATATCACTTTGCTTGGGCTTTAAATCTTTGATTTTCCTCTCATTTTGATATAAGAGAATGTTCTGGAGGTATTACAACCAGGCAAGTTCAGAAATAATATTAGGTTCCAATATGGCGGCATATTTTCCAATATGGCTGCCTATAAATTGATACATACCCAGGGGGCAAACCAGCCTGTTTTTTAGGAAACCTGCATTTGCCCCGACATACAAAGTTGTCCACCAGAAATATTATCTATGACCCAGTAGGATCACAACCTATATGGACAACCCGGTCAATTTGTACAACAAAGTCCAATATGGCCGCCTTTAGTTTTAATGGGGGGTGAATAGGGCACAATTTTAAACTGAGGGATATTTCCACGAAACTTCACAGGTTGATCAATGGTATACATATGAACATCTTTTGTATTGCAAGTTTCCATGAAATCCAATATGGCCGCCACAATATGGCCACCATAATGTAAGGACCCAGAAAATAGGTTTTGCCTCTAACTTCTGAACCAGATGAGCTAGAAACGCAAACTTGGTGTCTATTTCATGGTGTCTGACCATGGGAGACTCAATGGAATAGCTAATTTCATTATTGGGTGTGTCTGGACTCCCAAAATAGAGCTTTAACATAATTTCTACCATGATTGTTGACTGCTTTTGCAAATACAAGCAATATGAATCCATTTGCTAAGATTTATGGCACAGAAGGGACTTATACCTGTATTATTCTTGAATTTGCATGTTGTCAAAATGGCTGTAAACGAGATATTATATTTCCTGTCCGATTCTACTGTATGTAGTTGTAGCAATGACTTCAGATCAGTGTTGTTTTTGTTGACGAGACGTTAAGGAAAAATATTTCGTTGACGCCCCTTTTTTTCACGACGATGACGTGACGTTAACGTAACGAGCTAAACATAAGTCTGACGAAAATATGACGAGACGAATGTGTGTTTTCGTTGACGTAACGAAGAACGAGACGAACATCTGGTTTTCGGACGACGTTAAATAAACATACATGAAAGCCAGACAATATTATTGTAGTTGTTTCAATGGAGGAGTAGTGGCCAATCATATGGAACGTTTAATATCACGCTTCTAGGACACATATAGCAAAAGGCTCTGTGATTGGCTGGGATGTCGGCAGGAACACACGTGTTGTTTGTTGTTGTGGTCAGAAGTTGCACACATTACAGCTGGGAATGTTACTAAGTTTCTATTTGCAAATGAAAGCTAATCATCTGATTGAGTAAAGACCCTGTATCTGCATCGCGGCAGCAGCGTCAACATCAATTAATAGATTCTGTCGTCGGAAAAGAAGACACGATATGGATCTATTTTACAATCCAGTAAATAATGCAGGCTTACTTACAGTACCACGGAGCGCTGCTATTCCAATCCGGTAAGCTGACGGCACAAGCCTTTTAACAAATCATAATCATTTGCTTTGCTGAGAAGAGAAGAGAAGTTGATTTCCTTTCCCATTGACAACTGGACCCGCCGTGGTCACTTTCCTACTAATCCCTCATCCTCAACGTTTTCTGGCGCTAAGCTTCAGGCTAATGTTGGCTTGTTTAAGCAGACGTAAATTAATTGGATTGTTTGTTTTAAAGCATGCAAACTTTTTTCCCCGCTGGATGCGGAGAACGGTACGCGATAGTGAACGGTGCTATTCTCAAAGGCTACGTTAGTGACGTAGGGGTTGTTTGTTTCCTGTCATCGGCGGCCGACGTCGCGTATGACTGTGACGTCACGTGTAAATCCTTGGAACCCAACAGTACCGTGTGTGTGTGTGTGTGTGTGTGTGTGTGTGTGTGTGTGTGTGTGTGTGTGTGTGTGTGTGTGTGTGTGTGTGTGTGTGTGTGTGTGTGTGTGACTACAGTACAGACAGCACAAGCAAGTGCAAGTGGCCATGGATACTGTATTCTTATATTATATTACAATTGCCTCCTGTGTGAACTGTGCATATAAATAGGATGGGGCAGGTGTAATATACACTTGTCATTAGCCTATACGTTATGAATTCAATTGCACCTGTCATCTTTGATTCCAATGTCTAATACTTAATTTATTTATTTAAAGACACATTTTTCTTTTTGACTAAAACTATTGACTAAAACTGGACTAAAACCTTTGTGAGGGTTCGTCGACTAAAACTTGACTAAAACCTTTCGAGTTCTAGTCGACTAAAACTAGACTAAAACTATCAAGGATATAAATTACTAAAATCTGACTAAAACTAATAAGCATTTCGTCAAAAAGACTAAGACTAAGACTAAATCCAAAATGCCCGCCAAAAACAACACTGCTTCAGATAAAATCAGAGACCAAAACAATGTATCTTAGAAATTATTTTTTAATTAAAAAAAAAAGAAAAAAAGAGAGAGATTATCTCAATGAAATGAATGCAACTGCCTTTTTGGGTCTTTCACACATAGACATGCACATGCTTTCCAACAACTTCAGCTTCAGGGAAATTATAATGAACACATGATTAAAACAGGCTGCATTATAATGCAAATAATTGCTAGTCACTATCACTGTCATGTGTACCTATCCTGCTGCATCTTGTCTCCAGTCCTTGGCAACGACACCCCAAGTAGCATGCAATTCCCTTCTTCGCACATGAACAGTTTTTCTGGCAGCCTTTGATACAGCTACATGATATTGCCTTGTCCATTGATATAGGCCAGGCTGGCTCTGTAGATGGACAGGGGACTGCCTTCCCATCACTGAGAGACCATCCATATTTCAGTGAAGCAAGGGATGTCTGGCTTCGCGATGTGTGCAGTTTTATCTATTATGGCTGCTAGAGCAGCTCTTTTCAGGTGCAGGCCAAAGGCATTTTCTGTAGGTGGCAGCAGCTTCAACAGAGTTGATCGGTTATTTAGGAACTTGTACACTCTCAGCTTTGCCAGGTCAAAGTCCTCCGAATGGTCAGCTTTTGATGCATATACAGCTATTGTGAGGTCTCTAGCCTGATTCTTGACATCCTCTGAGAGGGAATAAGAGGAATTTTCACCAAACTCCTGAAGTGCAGGGAGATCTAGACCCATGCTGGTCTTGAACCATGCCTTCTTTCCAGTGAAAAGGGGATAGCTGGTGGTAGCTCTGCCACTCAGGCTGTGAATAAAGGGCAGGGCACGACACTGTGCGAGTCCAAGGGCTGAGACCATGTGATGGATAGGAAGATATGCATCCTGCTCTGTTCTCACCCACAGCTCTGGAAGGTCTAGGAGGTGGGTGGCAGCATGATATAGGCACATGATGATGATGTCTGTGTCATTAGCATGGATGACAACTCTTGTCAACTTTTTGAGCCTGGTAAAGAACACAGACATCATACACTTTTGCTGTGACCGGTACAGTGGGCCCTGTCTTAAGACAGCTGAGCAGGAACACAGGTATGTCTTTTGCAGGTATTCAAAACCTGCAAAAGAATATGAAGTCTCTGCACAATATACAGCTCCTGATCCTCAAGAGTTTTTTGCTGTCTCTGAAAACAAAGCAAACCTTCTAAGATTCCTCTGTGAAGAATGGTGTCAAAATGAGACACTTAAGTCTGCTCTTGGTACAATTCATCTTTACCTGAGTGGAGGATTTAAAGAAGAGACAAGGAGTGTGGTGATCAAGGAGGGGTGTGTTGTTGATGTCCCTGCACTAGAGTCAACACAACAGGAGGCCGACACAAGGGTAATTCTACACACCATCTACAGTGTCCAGGCTCACAAAGTTGATAGAGTTGTCATCCATGCTACTTGGGGTGTCGTTGCCAAGGACTGGAGACAAGATGCAGCAGGATAGGTACACATGACAGTGTTAGTGACTAGCAATTATTTGCATTATAATGCAGCCTGTTTTAATCATGTGTTCATTATAATTTCCCTGAAGCTGAAGTTGTTGGAAAGCATGTGCATGTCTATGTGTGAAAGACCCAAAAAGGCAGTTGCATTCATTTCATTGAGATAATCTCTCTCTTTTTTTCTTTTTTTTTAATTAAAAATAATTTCTAAGATAGATTGTTTTGGTCTCTGATTTTATCTGAAGTCATTGCTACAACTACATACAGTAGAATCGGACAGGAAATATAATATCTCGTTTACAGCCATTTTGACAACATGCAAACTCAAGAATAATACAGGTATAAGTCCCTTCTGTGCCATAAATCTTAGCAAATGGATTCATATTGCTTGTATTTGCAAAAGCAGTCAACAATCATGGTAGAAATTATGTTAAAGCTCTATTTTGGGAGTCCACCATCTTGCAAATATGCACAATAAAGGTCCAGACACACCCAATAATAAAATTAGCTATTCCATTGAGTCTCCCATGGTCAGACACCATGAAATAGACACCAAGTTTGCGTTTCTAGCTCATCTGGTTCAGAAGTTAGAGGCAAAACCTATTTTCTGGGTCCTTACATTATGGCGGCCATATTGTGGCGGCCATATTGGATTTCATGCAAACTTGCAATACAAAAAATGTTCATATGTATACCATTGATCAACCTATGAAGTTTCGTGGAAATATCCCTCAATTTAATATTTTGCCCTATTCACCCCCCATTAAAACTAAAGGCGGCCATATTGGACTTTGTTGTACAAATTGACCGGGTTGTCCATATAGGTTGTGATCCTACTGGGTCATAGATAATATTTCTGGTGGACAACTTTGTATGTCGGGGCAAATGCAGCACACCTTCCTTTGCCCCCTGGGTAACATCTGCTCATGGTTAATCCACAGTTGGTGATACAACCATTAAATCTGGCACAGATCACATTTATACTACCCTAATTGATAATCAACCTCTGGCCACGCAAAATGTTAACATTTGCCAAGATGGCCAGACAGTTTGCTGCAACTGGACGTAGGTTTTGGACAATATCACTTTGCTTGTGCTGTGAATATTTGATTTCCCTCTCATGTTGATATAAGAGAATATGTTCTGGAGGTATTACAACCAGGCAAGTTCAGAAATAATATTAGGTTCCAATATGGCGGCATATTTTCCAATATGGCTGCCGATAAATTGCATAAATGTACATCTGCTCATAGTTAATCCACAGTTGGTGATACAACCATGAAATGTGGCACAGCTCTCCTTTATCTTACCCTAATTGATAACCAACCTCTGGCCACGCAAAATTCCATAATTTTCAAGATGGCCACCTGTTTTCAAAATCGCTGCCCAGCCTAATTGATTTTTATATTGTGTAGTGTCACTGCACTACCAGGGCACACTGGTTGAGACACTATAGCACACTAGTCGCATGGGGTTCGATGTTAGCTATTAGTGAATACATATAGGTTGCACTCACAAGGAAGCTGACACAAGGATGTTCCTTTATGCAGCCTATGCTGCGAATCATGGTGTGTCAGCTGCCATCATCTGTAGCTCAGATACTAATGTTCAGTTTCAGCCATAGCTGAATGGTTAGGGAGCCCGCCTGGGGAACCAGTGTCCCTGGTTGTCCCAGGTTCGATTCCAGGCCAGGCCAGCAATGTCGATCTGTGTCCCTGAACAAGACTCTTAACCCCTAATTGCTCACGCGCTCCTTGTGGGCAGCGAATCAGCTGGGTTGGGCTGAAAATACTGATTTTTTCCCTCGCGGGAGGGGTAGGTAACCGTTTTAATTATTATTTCAATTGTTCACTTGGCTTGAAAAATCTGTGGATTGACTTTGGAAAGGGGAAGAACCACATATATATATACGATAGAAGTAGTTCCTACAAGGAAGTGAATGAGGCACGACTGGACTTGTTTGCAAGAAAGCAGTGATCATATGAATGTATCAACATGCTGCTCTGAAAGAACACTGCAAGAGATCTGGCATTCCAAGCAGGACATATATGGGGCCTGTCACTCTTATGTAGTCCTGTTTTGCCAAGTCCAATTCACTTGGGATAGCACCAGAGGGACAGAACCTGGCTTCCACAATGGATGGATCTTCCAGCAATTAGTGTGGTACGATGTGTATTTCCGTAGGATTTTTGTGCCAAAATTGATTTTTTTGCAGGTTCTATAGAGTCCAAACTATGAGAAAATGATGGGTGTATAATTTTTCGGACCCCCACCCCCTTTCTGGGGTCATCTATTTTAGGACCTCCCAGAACAGTACGCCAGCCAGTTAATGTCCAATTTTCTTAATATTGGAGTTGTAGGTTTTAAAACATTCTGAGTTCATTTATTACACTTTTGAAGCAGCCAGAATAACCTTTCTGACTTTTGGTTGGGGTCTTTCCTCACCTGGGACCCCCGGAATGACCCCTGTGCCTATCTCAGTAATCGTTCTGCTACTGCTCCAGAACAATGTCATATTAGGACATAATTGAAGCATAAAAGTCTTTGTAGCTGGGCTCTGAAAACTAAAATGAGTAGTAGCAAATACCAGGGGTCTTCCACAGGGGGTTCGGGACCCCTAGGGGGTCCTCAGAGTTACTACAAAGTGTAATTCTAAGGATTCTTTTGCTAAAATGTATTGTTCTGCTGCTTTGGCTTTTATAGGGACCAAACTGTCCGAAAATTATGCGTATCACATTTTTCCGACCCCTGCCCCCTTTCAGGGGGGTCATCTATTTTAGGACCTCCCAGGACAGTAGGCCAGCCAGTTAATGTCCAATTTTCATAATATTCGAGTTGTTTTGCCCAGAATAACCTTTCTGACTTTTGTTTGGGGTCTCTCCTCACCTGGGACCCCCGGAATGACCCCTGTGCCTATCTCAGTACTCATTACCGTCCTTGCACTGTTTCTGCTCCAGAACAGTGTCAAATTAGATCATAATTAAAGCATAAAAGCTTTTGTAGCTGGGCTCTGACAAAAAAGTAGCTAATACCAGGGGTCTTCCACAGGGGGTCTGGGACCCCCAGGGATCCTCAGAGTTACTACAGGGGGGCAGCTAAATCTCTGGTCACCCCAACCTCCCAGTCAGCCAAGACATCTGACTGGAACATACCCTCCAGTCTCTGAATTCCACCCATTTTCTTCAATTGGTGGAAGATCAGGACAATTTGTCAGGTATCATTTATACTGCATTGTGACGTAGTTGGCATTGAGGATATGTGGTAGCAGTGCAGCTCCAAGTTCTTTGACTGAAATCCCATCCCATATGAGTTATCGCAGATGAAGGGTTGTTGGACCAAAGTGCTCCAATGACTCCAATGTTGATGGTTGTAAGTGCCTTGCCCAGCCCTGAGGCTCATATGCTCATAGGGCATGTCCTGTTTCTGTAGCGTAAGGCAGCTTGATGTACACGTACCCCTGGACAGTGGACATGATAATAGTTTGTCACAGGGACATAGCCCAATCCAGCCTTTGATGCTGAGGTCCCATTTTCAGAATCTTTAGTATGACCCAGCTGGGGATCGAAACCCCAACCTCCCAGTCTCAGGATGAATGGAACCCTTGCCAAGGTATGTTCCAGTTAGGTGTCTTGCCGTCCCTGCTCCAAAGGCAATACTTGAGCCCATCAAATGTGGCTGCAAAACAGGTTGCAAGACCCAGTGCAGCTGTATGCTCAAGCAATAACCTGCCGTGCACTCCTCTCTGCAAATTATATGGTGGAGACTGTCAACACTATTAGGCAGGACATTCAACATGACTGTGTAATGGACATGTTCTACGTGGCCAAAGTGAGAAGTTGCAATACTTTCTTGTAATCCCTGCAGTAACACCTGTGAATCATAACTGTTATTGCGACCGTAGGTCGCAAGTTTACTATGAAAACCGGCACATCTTGTCCGCGTATCTCTGTCTATCTGTCTGTCTAAAGGTCACACCTGACACTGTGGTTCCCCTGACACATCACTGTGACATCACAGGTATTTAAATGTAAAAGTACATATATGGGTGTTCCCCAGAATCCCTTTTATGCCCATGAAGATCCCTGATGTCATCGATATACATCACTGGCCAAGACATGGCTCATATCTGTGTGGCTGGTTCAGATACAGGTATCTCCATGTATGGGCATACAAGGGATTGTATGTTGTGATGTCATGGGAACCATGCACTCTAACAGAATCCCTTTTATGCCCATATACAGTATGGAGATAGATAGCTGATGTCATCAATATTAAGCCCATATCTAACAGGACTTCATATGGGAATGCCCGTATATGGAGGAAGACGGCCCACATCTGTAGGACTGGTTCAGACAGGGATCTCCATGTATGGGCATAAAAGGGATGTACCATCAGTACATGGATCTCCATGGGTACCAGGGGTCTCCATATATGGGCAACTGGTCTGATATACATCACTGGCCATAAACCATCAAGTACACTACATAAACCAAGGATGCATACAACATGCATCCTTGGTGCATGTTAGCAAATTGCAGAAATGGTTGCTGAAATAGCCATTTGGCTGCCCCCCTGTAGTAACTCTGATGACATCTGGGGGTCCCAGGCCCCCTGGTATTAGCTACTCATTTTTTGTTGTCAGAACCCAGCTACAAAAGCTTTTATACTTTAATTATGATCTAATTTGACACTGTTCTGGAGCAGAAAAAGTGCAAGGACTGTAATGAGTACTGAGATAGGCACAGGGATCATTCCGGTGAGGAGAGAGACCCCAAACAAAAGTCAGAAAGGTTATTCTGGGCTGGCTGCTTCAAAAGTGCAATATATGAACTTAGAATGTTTTAAACCCTACAAAACAACTCTAATATTATGAAAATTGGACATTAACTGACTGGTGTACTGTTCTGGGAGGTCCTAAAATAGATGACACCCCAGAAAGGGGGCAGGGGTCGGAAACATGTGATACGCATCATGTTCTGACAGTTTGGTCCCTATAAAAGCCAAAGCAGCAGAACAATACATTTTAGCAAAAAAATCCTTAGAATTACACTTTGTAGTAACTCTGAGGACCCCCTGGCGGTCCCGAACCCCCTGTGGAAGACCCCTGGTATTTGCTACTACTCATTTTAGTTTCCAGAGCCCAGCTACATTGTTCTGGAGCAGGAGCAGAACGATTACTGAGATAGGCACAGGGGTCATTCCGGGGGTCCCAGGTGAGGAAAGACCCCAACCAAAAGTCAGAAAGGTTATTCAGGCTGCTTCAAAAGTGTAATAAATGCACTCAGAATGTTTTAAAACTTACAAAACAACTCTAATATTAAGACAATTTGACATTAACTGGCTGGCGTACTGTTCTGGGAGGTCCCAAACTAGATGACCCCAGTGTTGGGAAAGTTCACTTTAAAAACGAACTAGTTCAAGTTCAAGTTCAGAACTTCTAAAATGAACTAGTTCATTTTTAGTTCATAATTCCCCATTATGAACTAAAGTTCATGGTTCCCCAAAATGAACTACATAGTTCTTTTTTAGTTCTTTTTTTAAACCATATTTTTTTTATACTTTTGGCTATTCAAAAAAAAAGAAAAAAGAAAAAAAAAAGGAAAATATATATATATAAAGGTCTATATATATATAAATGTTTAGACGTTGCTGCATGCTATTATTTGTCAAAATTATTGACTCAGCCCATATAGAACCACACACAGCAATAATTTCATCCAACTTAACATTGAGGTGCCCACAATATTTATGTGCCCACTGCCTAGTTCCCAGTCTTCCTGCACCCTTATTGTGAAGGGCTGAATGTAATAACCATGTTATTGTCTCATTGTGTGAAATATCATAATATTCAAAACAAATATTTGACTCCAATTGATTCCCCACACAGTATTGACTTGATATAGCAATACAAATATATATATATTACACAGCAGTTGTGGGAAAACTAAGACATTGTTCAAAAAACACAATTCCGATTTTGGTCATTTTGGAAATAGGGCAAAAAATATATTTTTCTTCAATCTACTGTCTTGACACTCTAACCAAAATTGTTCTATAGACCATAATCTACAAATTGGAAGTGAAAGAAACTTTAACACACATTTGAAATAAAAACAAAAAATTACATGTACAAGGAACCCCACTAGAAAAAAAACGAAAAATTACATGTACAAGGAACCCCACTAGAAGGCAGACGTTTCTCGTGCACAGCATGTTTCCGCGTTGGTTAAAGTAGCTGATCTACAAGCTCACGTTGTCTCGTGGATGCGACGCGTTGTGAGCTTGCAGATCAGCTATTTTCGCCGTGCAACACAGATAGGACAAAGTATAGTCAGTCAGGCTTGCGAGACGAGGAGGAGATTCACAGTGCTGCAGCAGAGTGCAGACAGCACCGCATATCAACGGAGGAACGTTCACGAGGAGCTGCGTGCAGTGCCTACTATTGGAGCATGTGAATGAAAAGAGAGACGAGAGGAGCAGAGGACAGACGACCGCGGAGGCGCGGACCGCCGCATGAACGGCCGACGAACGCCGACGAACGTCGTTCACGGGCGTCAGAATGACCGCGTTCGACAATATCGTTCATCAAGCGAAAACAATTACGTTCAGTTCACGTTCGCCCAAAATATGAGCGTGTTCATGAACGATCGTTCTTTGAACGCGTTCGGGTACAACACTGGATGACCCCCAGAAAGGGGGTGGGGTTCCGGAAAATTATACACCCATCATTTTCTCATAGTTTGGACTCTATAGAACAAAGTTCTGCAAAAAAATCAATTTTGGCACAAAAATCCTACGGGAGGTGTTTTTTGGACGCATCGTACCACACTAAATGGCCAAATCATGCCAGGAGCTGATGTGATGTCATTGTAAAAATGAATGTTCTGGACGCAACAAAAACTTCTGGACTAATCTACACACCCCTCTGTGGTTGCAGTTGCTAGCACACAGGCCTTTCACTTTCCCAGCCACCATTATAAATGAGAATGTGTTTATAATGTTTGCCTGATAAAAAAAGCAAAAATAAATAATTAATACAATAAAAAAACAAAATGAATACTCTATAGGTCATTCTAAAGCTACAGAATCACTTTAAAATGTGCCATAAAAAGATTCTGTGAATGGTAATTTATACAAATATGTGTCACAAGCTCATATGGATTAACCATAAGCAGTAAATGTACATTCTGCAATTTATTGGCAACCATATTGGAAAATGTGCTGCCATATTGGAACCTAATGGTATTTTTTAAAGAAGTATTTCTTTGGTAGAAATACCTCCAGAACATATTGTCTTATATATCAAAATGAGGGGAAAATCAAAGATTTACAGCACCAACAAGTGATCTAGTCCAAAGCGTAGGCCCAGTTGCAATGCAGCCAAAACTGGTGGCCATCTCGAAAATGGAGGAATTACGTGTGGCCAGAGGTTGATTATCAATTAGGGTAGTCTAAAGGTGATCTGTGCCAAATTTCATGCATGTATCACCAACTGTGGATTAACCATGAGCAGATGTACATTTCTGTAATGTATCTGCCGCCATATTGGAACCTAATGTAATTTTTTATCTTGTTTGATTGAAATACCTCTAGAACATTATAACTAGATCAAAATGAGCTGAGAATCAAAGATTCACAGCCCCAGCAAAGTTATGTAGTCCAAAACGTAGGTCCAGTTGCAGCCATTCTGAAGACTGGCGGCCATCTTGAAAAATGTTGGAATTTTGCGTGGCCAGAGGTTGATTATCAATTAGGGTCATATGAAGGTCATCTGTGCCAAATTTCATGCTTCTATCACCAACTGAACTATCATATCAACTTTCCGCTACACTACGGCGAAACGTTGCCGGTTCAGCGCGTTCCATTCTCCCCTTGGGCGTTATCAGCATCGCAGCCCCGCGTGCACCAAAGCAATTGTGCCTCACGGAAAGAGAGACAATTAACTCTTTTGAAAATTGGAAACAAAATCTCCTCTACACACTGTCCCTTGAAGCTGGATTTGCCCCATTCATTGATGATGCCACGACGTGGCTCAAGAAGACCAGGGCGGGGCCTATAAGGGGATTTGTCGATGATGGTGAGGATGTTCCCGCCGCTAGGCGGCGCACTGCCGCTAACAAAGTGTATGCTCTAGAACTTATGCTTGGGCAAATTGCCAACTACTGCCCTGTCATTGCGAGGAACACTCTGGTAAATAACTCTACGTCCCTGGTGTTCATCTGGCAGACCATCCGCCAGCACTACGGCTTCCAGGTAACAGGGGCACAGTTTATTGACTTTGACAATATCCACCTCGATGGTGATGAGCGCCCCGAGACACTGTACCAGCGGCTAATGGCCTTTGTGGAAGACTCGCTACTGCGCCCTGACGGCTTCAGTCACCACGGTGATACGGTGGCCGAGGTGGCCACTTCCTGAGTGAGTGTACGTACCTCCCCGAGAGCGACCGCCGGTACATCGTAAAGGCACGCCAGATCATCGACATTGTCGAGGACGATTCCGATGCGGACATAGACTCCGAGGGTGACGCTCCTGCCCAGGAGCCGGCCAGCACGCCATCCTCCTCGAATGCAGTTTCCTACCGCGTTCAGACCCGACAGTCCCCGTACTTCGACGTGTTCCTGGATCACCATACTGTCCGTGTCACAGTCGACAGTGGAGATACGGGAAACATGATGCGTCACTCCACAGCCAGGCGCCTTGGGGCCCGAGTCATGCCCGGGGCCCGAGTCATGCCCAGCGCCCAGTCAGTCCATCAGGCAGACGGCTCATCGCCGCTACAGGTGGTGGGCGAGACACAGGTCACCTTCACACGAGGTGGCAGGGAGTTCCGGTTCGAGGGACTTGTTGTGGCGGACCTTGACGTGGAGGTACTCGCTGGCACCCCCTTCATGGAGGCGCACGACATCACTGTCCGTCCTGCGAGGAGAGAAGTGACCCTCGGTGACGGTGCAACGTACAAGTATGGCTCCTCCGCGTCGACTGGAACCAGCACAGCAGCTCGCCGGGCGTTTGTACTGCGGGCTCCCTCCCATGCGGGTGTCATCTGGCCCGGTGATTTCATCGAACTACAGCTGCCGGAGGACGTTCAGCCTGATGCCGAGTACGCCATTGAGCCCCGCACTGATACTCCGAGAGCCCCCAGGGTTAAGCCCTCATGGTTGTGGCCGTGCCCCAACATTGTCTCGAGTGTCGCGGGTAAGATACGCATTCCGAACCTGTCTGTGTTCCCCCACACTCTGAAACGTCACGGACACTTCTGCCAGATCACCCCCGTTTTCTAACCTGTGGTGCGCTCTACGGCCAGCTCCCCCCCTGTCGCTGCCTCATCTAACCCAACCGGATCTGACCACTCGTCGGCTGTGCAGGTCGACCCCGACGGCCTCCTCTCTCCAGAAGTTGCTGTACAGTTTCGTTCCCTGCATAGAGAGTTCGACGATGTCTTTGACTCCCAAATTAAAGGCTACAATGGTGCCTTTCTCCGCTAAAGTTAATATGGGCCCCGTTGAACCTCCCCAGCGGAAAGGACGCCTCCCCCTTTACGCCCGGGCAAACTTGTTGAGCTTCAGGACAAGTTCGACCAACTGGAAGAGCTCTGCGTTTTCAGGGACCCCGAGGACGTCGGCGTGGTGGTGGAGTACCTTAACCCTTCGTTCCTGGTGAAAAAGCCAAACGGGGGATCACGCTTAGTGACTGCATTTGCCGATGTTGGTCGCTATAGCAAGCCTCAGCCATCTCTCTTACCCGACGTTGACTCTACCCTTCGCCAGATCGCACACTGGAAGCACATTGTTGTCACAGACTTGACTAGTGCATTCTATCAGATCCCCCTCGCACGTGAATCCATGAAATATTGCGGGGTCGCG
The DNA here is from genome assembly GCF_963921795.1 of Nannobrachium achirus. Lineage (NCBI taxonomy): Eukaryota > Metazoa > Chordata > Actinopteri > Myctophiformes > Myctophidae > Nannobrachium > Nannobrachium achirus. The sequence goes on along the minus strand of NW_027664776.1, from coordinate 144,261 downwards.
ACCCCCTTCAAGGACGTGCGTGTCTACATGCGGTCAGCAATGGGCATGCCCGGCTCTGAGACAGCCCTGGAGGAGCTCATGTGCCGTGTCCTGGGACCCCTTCTACAAGAGGGGGTTGTCGCCAAACTCGCTGACGACCTGTACTGTGGTGGCGATACACCCCAGGAACTACTCCGCAACTGGAGGGGCGTCCTCCAGGCCCTGTACAGGTGCGACCTGCGGCTGTCTGCCTCTAAGACTATCATCAACCCACGGTCAACAACCATACTGGGCTGAATCTGGAATGCCAGCACACTCACCACCAGCCCTCACCGCATCAATACTCTGGCCTCCTGCTCCCCGCCTGACACCGTGGGCCGTATGAGGTCATTTGTGGGCGCATACAAGGTCCTCTCCCGTGTGATCCCAGGGTGCTCATCCTTCCTTGCCCCGTTTGACGCGGTCACTGCCGGCCGCCAGTCATCTGAACTGATCGTGTGGACTGACGAGATGCGCAATGCGTTTCTCGCCGCGCAGCGGGCCCTTTCCTCTGCCCGTGCCGTCACCCTGCCCAGGCCGTCGGAACAGCTGTGGATCGTGACGGATGGGGCTGTTCGTCAGCCGGGTATTGGCGCCACCCTTTACGTGACGAGGGGTGGTATACTGCGCCTGGCCGGCTTCTTCAGTGCTAAGCTGCGGGGTTCCCAGTCCACGTGGCTGCCGTGCGAGGTGGAGGCCCTCTCCATTGCTGCCGCCGCCAAGCACTTCAGCCCCTACATCATCCAGTCCGGGGTGAGTACATGCATTCTTACTGATAGTAAACCCTGTGTACAAGCCTATGAGAAACTGTGCCGTGGGGAGTTTTCAGCTAGCCCCCGAGTGTCCAGTGTGGACGAGAGTTGTCAGGTGTGCTCTTTCATTGAACCTACTGCTGATTCGGTGGAGCGTGGGGCGTCTGTGCAAGATATTCTGGACGGCACTGCTCACCTGCCCTTCACGAGCCGCCCCGCCTGGTTGGCTACGCAGTCTGAGTGTCCTGATCTCCGCCGCACTCATGCCCATCTCACGCAGGGCACCCGACCCTCCAAGAAGCTCACCAACATTCGGGATGTGAAGAGGTACCTTGCTGTGGCTACTGTTGCTGCGGACGGCCTGCTCGTCATCAAACGTGAAGTGCCGCTCTCCCCGACCCGTGAGTGCCTCATCGTTCCTCGGCAGGTGTTGGACGGCCTGTTGACCGCGCTCCATATCCGGCTGGCCCACCCAACGTGCCACCAACTCAAAGCCGTTGTCAGGCGCTATCTCTACGCCCTCGACATGGACAAAGCTGTTGAGCGTGTCTCTGAGCACTGCCATCCCTGTGCCGCCCTGCGCCGTTCCCCGAAGGCTAGGGTGGAGCAGTCCTCATCCTCTCCTCCCGAGGCTGTGGGTGTCATTTGCTGCCGATGTCCTCAAGCGCTCCCGCCAGACTATACTCGTCCTCCGTGAGACCGTCACATCGTTCACTTCCACCCTGCTGCTGTCGGACGAGCGACATGATTCCCTGCGGAATGCGCTTGTGCAGCTGTGTGTCCATCTGCGTCCCATGGACGCCCCCCCGGCGATCATCCGCACCGACCCTGCTCCCGGGTTCAAGGCCCTGGTCAATAATGAACTCTTAAGACATCACGGATTACGCTGGAGCTGGGCCAGGCCAAGAACCCAGACAAAAACCCTGTCGCAGAGAAAGCCATCCAGGAGCTGTCTGACGAACTGTTACGCCTCGACCAGCTTGGCGGCGCCGTCTCTCCAATGGTCCTCTCGGTCGCCACGGCAACCTTGAACTCTCGCCCTTACCCTAACCAGACTACTGGGACCTCGAAACAATAGAAATAACAAGATTCTGCCTTTGGTTGGGCAGGTGTACGGCACTCTGAAATGGCCACTCTTTATTGAAAGATACGGAAGATAAGGGCGGCAGTGGCTCAGGGGTTAGGGTTAGGGAAACTGTCATTAGAACACAGAGGGTTCTCGAAGGATTCCCAGTTTGATCCCGGACGGTTATATGTGTCCTTTCCGACCTGTCTCCTTTCCGACATTTCTCCATTCCGACACTAACTCTATCTCTAACCCTAACCCTATACCTAACCTCTATGGAAGTGCTGCCACTCTGACAATGAGAAGTAACTGTCGGAGTGGCGACATGTCGGAATGGAGAGCAGTCACCATCCCGGACTCCCTCAGAGTTGGTGTTGAAGAGTCCTTGAGCAAAAACCCCAGGTTGCTCCCGATGAGCAGGTTGGTGCCTTGAATGGGTGAATGTAAATCTATGTAAAGCGCTTTGGATAAAGTCGCTATATAAATGCACCATTTACCATTTAAGGGTACTTCTGCGGGCCTGAAGAGAATTGTAGAATCAGTGGTCATCGAGTAAGCACTTTATATTTCATATATTTATATTTATAGATCAGGCTTTTGCTGTGGTAGCCTATTCACCATATTCCTGGCCATTCTATGGAGGCTGCCATTTTCCTTTTACAGAGGGCGCTGGAGCATTTTTCTTTGTGTGCTGCTTCATAAACATCTTTTCACTTCCTCCCAAGTAAGGAAGTGACATGGAATTGTCTGTTGCCAGATTTTGCCAAAGAAATAAGCCCAACTGAAGCAACTACAGTAGGATATACTACTTTACATTCACATTTGAAAATAGCAAATCAGCAAGCTCACAATGTGTAACATTGCGACACATTGTGAGCTTGTATATGTGCTATTTAAAAAATATTGAGGGAAAACATTTTTTTTAATATCTTTGAATTTTTTTAACAACATAAATCTGTGGAGGTCCCTGGCACCACATATTTTCAGATGGGGGTCTGCGACTGTGGACAAATATGTAATCTGGGGTCCTTGATATGAAAAGATTTGGGAACCACTAGTTTAAAAAATATTAGAAAGTAAGCCGAATAAGAAATTATTTTTTTAGAGACACAAATTGCTTATTATAAGCAGACATGGCAACCCAGGTACATTCAGAGCCCATAGCCTAGATCGCCAACTACTGACACTTTAATGCAAGGACAACAGGAAACCAAATGATGTTTTTCAGGCCAGCTTTTTCAGCCTCCGCCTCTTTCAGGATATGAAAAGGAAGCCGGGGGCGGGGCCAGGAATAACGTGAATATCCCTACTCTCTCTCTCATAATGTTCATAGGGCTCAATAGTGGGCACGTTTGTCCCACTACAACCAGACAGGTTAAAAGTATCAATTTCAGACATATATTTCCAACAACCTCTTGAATAAAAATTAAAAAAAGCTCAAACTACCGAACGAAACCACTTTGCACAGTGAAATCGATGGTTAGTTAATCGAAGGATAGTCGCTCAGTCGTAAGTTGTAACTCATGACATGAGTTTTGTTTGTAGTCATACATCATTGTGTTCATGCTTAGCTGTACACTTCTCAAAATGAAAATCAAAACATATCGGGCGAGACTGATTCATCAACAAAAGAAGTCATGCCCATATGGGCTGTCCAGATATGGGCATGAAAGGGACAAGGACTGACAGATATGTATGGTCATATCAGTTGGATTGGCGGTGCGACAGAGGTGTGAGTGCTCCATTGTGGCCCAAACTCTTGACCTATAGCAGCAAAAATAGCTTACATCAGGATGGGGACAATTAATTTATCTCTTAGAACAAGTAGTGACTGATCCTTTCAACTGAACAAAACATACTAAACGTCTATAGTTTGATTTGATTACGTCATGGTATAATATACGGTTGCTGCATGGTAACCAAAAGTTCTTTCTACTGGTGATTTCCACAGAGCACCACAGGGAGAGGTCTACAGAGTCTAGAGAGATGGCCTCCCAAACATATTCAACGTTGTCAGAGGAACAGCGAGAGATGGACAAGGGACGTGGACTGTTGGATGCAACGATGCAACCTGTAGTGAAGTTGTACAGGATAGGTATGTACTGTTTTATTTACTTTACAACCTGTAGTAAAGTTGTACAGGATAGGTATGTAGTGTTTTATTTACTTTACAACCTGTAGTAAAGTTGTACAGGATAGGTATGTACTGTTTTATTTAATGTGGTTTAATCCTGTAGTAATGTTGTAAAGGATAGGTTTGTAGTGTGTTAATGAATACAAGAATTCAAGCCAAAAACACGCTTGCCCCGTGTCAAATGCTGGTGATATTGCAACGTGCGGAAACAGGTATTCCTAAGAGCAACCTCTATGTCTACGTCTAACTTATTCCTAAAATTAACCTTAGTAAAACTAGGTCTAAACCAAACCTTATTCTTAAATCTAACTTCAGTAAAACTATGCTTAAACCTAATAGTTTGGTATGCTATGTATTCCCGTAGGAATCTTTTGCCAAAATTGACGGGGGTCAAATTTTCAGACCCCTCCCTCTAGGCCTGGGCGATATAGCTTTTTTTAATATCGGTTTGATATTAAAAATAATATCGCGGTATTCGATATTATCGTCCAATTAAACAAACCTGTAATAGCGCATATGACAGACTGTATTTCTTCATGGTCTAAATGTGTATTTATTTTACGCCACTAGAGGGCAGCGGACAGCAATGTTAGAGCCTCTAGGGCACCCTATGGCCCTCGTGCAGCGGCATAAAACATTTTAAAAATAATGAAAAGAGGACGAAATATATGATGTACCAAGGTAACAACATTTATTAGTCAACACAATGAAACCTGGGTTACAAAACAGTGGGCATAAAAGCCAATTTCTGCTAAATACTGAAACGAGGTAGACTAGTCAGTCATATATTGAACACACATAGCCTACTTTCAACATACAGTAGCCAATACTCACAGGCCAGTAGGCCAAAATAAATCTTAATACAATCAAATGTCAACCTTGTAAACATGAAACCATTAAATGGTTTTATAAGAGTGCAAATAAATACAGTAGCTTGTACTGTAGCCTTAGTGCAAGCACATAACAAAACAATCTCGTATTTTTTCTTGTAGTTTAGCAAAATAAGAAATAAAGTCGTCACTTTTTTCAGTGCAGTGGCAGATTAGCGGGCCAATAATAATAAATAAAAAAGCCTTATATAACTCCGCTGCCAACAACAGGCTCTTCTCCAGCCGAAAAACACAAATACAGTGACAGGGTCACTCACTTTGGCTAATAATAATCAAAAGGCATCTTATATAGGGAAATAAAAATAAAAACACAAGGGTTAGGCCGCTCTGCTCATCTTAAAACTAAAAAAACAAAACAAAATAAAAACAAGTTACGCTAGGCCTAGTAGCTTAGGACTTATTCCTTCTTCTTCTTTTTAATTTTTATGTTTCTCGCCAGAAAAACTAGCATATTTACCATGTCTGGCTTGAGCAGAGAACGCGATGGGGTAACAATATTCCCTGCCGTGCTGAACACACGTTCGGATGCCACACTCGTGGCGCACACACACAAATACCTTCGGGCCACCCTGGACATCAGTGGAAACTGTCGCTGTCCAACATGTTTCCACCACTGTAGTGGACCCTCTTCTCCTCCGATCACCTCCTCGTGAGAATATTTGGCCAACTCCTCAGCTGCTCGCTCCTCCAGCGTGCGGACTGCTCGGCTGACCGTTACCCTCTGAAGGAGATTTCCCAAAGTTGGTTTGGCCTTTTTTGCGGGGGTTGGCTGAGAAGCTGGAGCAGGCTCGCCTCCTGCCGCCTCACCTACGGCGGCTGCTGCATCGGTTCCCCTCTCTTCTTGTCGCCTTTCCTCTTCTGCTCGCCTCTCCAGGCTCACCATCTCGGTGTTCAACTGGTGCTTTGTGTCCTCTAAAGCGGCATCACTTCTCTCATAACCCCCGCGCTAGCGAGGATCAAGGAACGTGCATTTGCGAGCAAACTGGAGCACGGTTAAGCTGTATTTAGATAGATAGATACCTTTATTATCCCAAGGGGGAAAATGTGTTGCCCAGAGGCAGCACAGCAGTATAAGGTTATTTACAAAGTTACAGAGAAGTATGAAAAAGATAAAAAGAAAAAACAAGAACAGAGTACAGAGTACAGTAAGTACAGTAAGAGCAAGGTACAACAGGAAAGGGAACGAGGAATAATGTATATACATAAAGCACGACTATCAAAAAATAATACAGTGCCCAAATCAAAGTGACCATACAGTCAATGCTAGTTAGTGCAACAAGTATCTCTACATCAAGTCAAACACAAGCAGAAATACTAAAAGAAAATTACTAACACAACCTAATAGTGCAGTGTCCAAAGGTCAGAGCGATAAAAACAACTAGCAAAAAAGAATAAAAATAAACAAGAAAGGGTGATGCGGCAAGACGCACAAAAACACACCCTGCCTGGAAGGTCCTTAGAGGTCAAAGTCAGTGCAGATATAGTTCCAGTAAGGAAAAAAAGGCTACCGTCGTCCTACGTTAGGAAGGTAGTCCTTGTCAATCGACCGTTGTGTGTCTCGTTGTACAGCTTGAGAGAAAGCGGTACAAAAGACTTTCCTAGTCTCTCGCATCTCCGCCCTGGGTAGACAAAACGGTCATTTCCTCTCTTACTCCAGTAACTGAAGATCTCAAGATGGAGGGGGTGGGAGGAGTTGTTCAAGATGGAGTCCAACTTCCTAGCCGTTCGCACCTTGGCAACTTCCTCCACCCACTGCAGAGAGGACCCAACAACAGAGCCCGCTTTCCTCACCAGTCTATTTAGGTTAAAGGTGTCGCCCGCTCTGTTGTTGCCACCCCAGTAGGTTATTCCAAAAAAGAGGACACTTGCCATGACAGACTGGTAGAACATCTGTAGCATCCTATTGCACACGCCAAACGATCTCAGTCTTCTCAGGAAGAACAACCTGCTTTTCCCCTTGCTGTGAATCGCCTCTGCGTTGTTCGACCAGTCCAGTGAACTGTTCAGGTGCACTCCTAGGAATTTGTAGTTGTCCACAAACTTCACCACCTCTCCATTAATGGTGCTTGGCACCGGGGGGACTCTCTTGGAAGTGCGGAAGTCCACCACCATCTCCTTGGTCTTGCTCGCGTTGAGCCTGAGGTGGTTGGCCTCACTCCACTGCACAAAGTCCTTAACCACACCATCGTGCTCAGCCGTGTTGTCACCCGAGATCTGGCTGACCACCACAGTGTCGTCTGAGAACTTCTGCAGGTGACAGGTCTTGGAGTTGAAGCGGAAGTCCGATGTATAGAGAGTGAACAGGAAAGGTGAGAGCACAGTGCCCTGGGGGGCACCCGTATTGCTCACCAGCACATCAGACCGACAACTCTGCAGCCTCACATACTGTGGTCTGCCTGAAAGGTAGTCTGTGATCCATGCCACCAAGCCCTTGTCCACCCCCATCAGCGCAAGCTTCTCTGCCAGCAGAGGAGGTTGGATAGTGTTGAAAGCACTGGAGAAGTCAAAAAACATGATTCTGACCGTGCAGCCCAGATCTTCCAAGTGGGTGAATGCCTTGTGGAGCATGTAGGTGATGGCGTCGTCAACCCCAATGTCAGCCTGGTAGGCAAACTGAAGGGGGTCCAGGTGTTCACTGACCGCCGGTCTCAATTGGTTCAGTACCAGCCGTTCAAAGGCCTTCATGACTTGGTATTTGGCCTCCAGCTTGGCTAGGATTCCCTGTTTAATGGTCTTGGTCAACGGTAGATCATCGTCGTTTACTTTCAGCGTATCCTCTCTGCATAACCGGAGCATGGGAAGGAGAGCCGAGCTGGTCACGTAGTCTTCGGCTGATAAGATATCAGTGAAGTCTTCCAGTCCCTTGTAAACAGCTGTTAGGATGTCTATGTCAGCCCATGTTAGTTTCAGCTGTGTTCTCCTGTCAGCAGCCAGAACAATCATGACCGACTTAGCGTGGGCCAGGAAGCGCTTGACCATTTTAAGTTTAGAGCCCCAACATGTGGGGCAGTCCTGTAAATAAATAAACAAACAATTAGCCTATATAGTCAGCTGTAATTTACGTGTTACAAGCGAATATCACACAAATTGTAATAGGCTACAAAAAATCATGAACATGAACATTCATAATGTATTTAACTTTTGGTGGATTAAGAATATATATATATATTATAAATAATATATTTATCAGCATATTACCGTTTTCAGACTTTGTATCTTTGCCCCCCGTTCTGCCTGCTGCTTGTGTAGCTCCCTCTTACGGTTCCAGCTGTGTGAAAAGGCCCCGGCGATGTTACGGACGTTGGCCAGTCGATCCAACACTGGCTTTTTCTGCTCCGTAACTGTGTTGGTAACAGCTAAGTTGAGATTGTGACCGAAACAATTTATCCATCCCAGATCCCTGATTGCGGCAGCAATGTTTGCACCGTTGTCTGTCGTGATGGCTGACATTTTGTTTGGATCAAGATTCCAATTCTCCAGTGCTGAGTTGAGTGCTGTGGCTAGATTTTCCGCTGTATGGTTTTCTGGAAGGTGGCTGGTCTGAAGACAGCGGGACTCGAGGTCCCATTCTGGTGTGATTACGTGGGCAGTCAGTGACATGTACGGGGCCATTCTTCTGTCTGACCACATATCAGTTGTGCATGAGTAGCTGTCTGCTGCCGCTAACAGCTCTTGAACCTCAGTTTTCACTTCATTATACAGTTCGGGAATAGCTTCTTTTACGAAGTGCTTACGCCCAGGCAGCTCGTACTGTGGATCAAGCGTTTCTACCATTTCCTGGAATGATCCTTTCTCCACCGTGCAGAAAGGGACCATCTCTTTCACCAGGTATCTCGTCACAGCACGGGTGCATGTTTTCCACAGCATACCATCTCTGTTGTACTTCGTTAGTCTCGCAAAAGCACTTTGAACTGATGGCTGTGTTGGTTTAGCTTTGGGCCGTTCTGGGGGAGGGTGCCCCAGCATGGCAAACTCACGGGAATGATGCTTCTGTAGGTGAAATCTCACATTGCTCGTATTTCCTCCGCTTGCTTTGACGTCTTTTGCGCAAAGCTTGCAAACGACCACATCCAGATTAGCTGGTTCTCCATTTTCATTCGGCTGAAACCCGAAATGCTGCCAAAGAGGACTATTTCCAACTGTTTTTTTAGCCACAAGTTTGCTCGGACTCACTCTGCGTGCCACCAAGCGTGCCGCCATGTTGCGTTTACCTTCCACTGAGGAGTCTGTCCCATGTGACCGCGGCTCTGCTCCGCCCGGCACACATTGGGCCTAACAAAATAAAACATTGGGTTCCGGTTGGCTGTAATTTTAGGGCTGAGTAGGTAGGGAATTTATTTTATTTTATTTTATTTTTTTGTGGGCATGATGGGTAGCAAGGAATTTTATTTTATTTCCTCATGGGAAGGATGGGTAGGTAGTTTTTTTTTTTTTTTTTCTATGGCAATGATCGATATGCTTCTTTTTTAATATATTCTGTTTTCCTGAGTTACGAATTTCTAAATCATTAAATGGTTCATGTACACTGCACTTACAAAATAGTGTCTGAAAACAACAAACAATAAACAATTGAAAACTTTGATTAGAATGTCCACACACTGGTTGAATACTTTTGAGTTTTAATTCAACTCTAAGTAAAGTACCAAAGTAAAGTGCTGTATCACTCACATACCAAAAATAAAATAAGAACATTCGAAAGTAAAAATTGAGCTTTGAATTAATTTATATTTAATTAAAACAAATCTGCCGCACTTCTCGCGAGATTCTGGGCGCATGTAACGTTAAAAGGTGGCTGGTCTCGCAAGGCAGAAGTCTCCATTCGCCGCTGCAAAAGTGGGCTGATCTACAAGTCCACAATGCGTCGCTGATCCAATACGTTGTGGGCTTGTAGATTAAGGGTGCATGTTTAGCGACACCGTCATACAGCGAAGAATAAACCTCCAGCTTAACTTTGCCTTCACACTGACCGTCCGTCCTCCGCCTAGCAGACACAGTGCTTTGCCTCTTGAGTTAAATGTGCTCACGTTTAATCACACAATGTAACTTTAATTGATTCAGAATGATAACGAGTCAAGCTGAAACGGGCGACTCATTTGGTAGTGATGGGAAGGCAGACTGTTTACGAGACTTCTCCACCGAAAACACTATGTAAAGCATGGATTTCTTCTCTCACGAGTCTGCCTGCACGCAGCCACGTTCACGGTAAAACTCCCTCCGTCCCTCTGTAGACTACCTAATTTGGTTCAAACGAAAACATAATCCATTGGTGTGATTATAATTGCTTGTTTCACGTCGTGGTTGTTCCACTTCCAACTTCCATCACAGCTGCTGTGACGCTTCGCATAGACGATGCGATGCTGCTGCTCTTGCTTTTACCAACGCCAGTAGCCAGGCATGTGCACACAGACATCAAACGGGGCTTGAGCCCCTGCCCTTTTAACTCTTTGAGTGCCCCCTTTTTCACCACTAGAGGGCCCCAATGACCAGAGAATTCTACTTAGACAGTGCTGGTATATGCACAAGCCCTGCAGCCATGACATGCCTGAACACTTTCCTTTGTGCATGTACAGGAAGAGGATGAAGTTAGCTTGAAGTTAGCTATTGGCTACCAAGCATTTTAGAAGATCTATTTTCTGCAATTTAGCCTCGATTAAACCTTGCACACCTCATGCATGGGAAAAAAACAGAGAAGAATGAGCTCTAAAAAATCCAATGCAATCCTGGATTGCATTGGAGTGGATTTGTGCAGTTTGTTCACAGCTTTCAAACAAAAAAATCCGATTGGAAATCCGTTCAGGCATTCTTGAGATAATAGCCATTATGTTTTACATGTTATGTAAACAAAAATGGCTGCCCTGTATGTTAGATGGGGTTGTATGGGGGTGGAACATGCAAAATCGCGATTGAAATCATGTTCACCAGATTTGATGGGGTCCAAAAAAAATTTTTTTTTTAAACATTTTTCAATTTTTTTTTTCTTTTTTTATTTTATTTTTTTTAAGCCGAACTAGTTCGGGATCGGCACTCTGCGATACGCTAATAAAGCCGAACTAGTTCGGGATTGGCACTCAATGAGTTAAGAGAGAATTGTACACCAAAGGGCCCTTTTAGAAATGTCAGCCCCTGCCTCTCTTAACATTCTCTGCACGTCCCTGACCAACGCGGTCCCTGACCAACGCGTCTCCTCGCGATGACGCTGAATAGTAAAACAAAACATTTGCGCACATGATATTTTAGACGAAAGAAAACTTTGATTAAACTTCGCGAATGTGGTCGCACCAAATATATTTTTTGTAAGACGTTTTTGATCGACTCGTCGGATTTTGACTTAATTTTATTTATTTTTTTATTTTCACTCCAAATGCCAATAAAATCATCTGGGTCGCACGTATTTAATAGGGTCGGTCGCCAACCGGAAACCAACATATTATTTTGTTAGGCCTTGTCAGCGTCACAGTACTGTATGTACAGTAGGTTATTGAATAGAATTATCACACACATATAGCTACAGTGCTTAACAAAAACATCTAGTCGTGTTTAAAGGCACAAAAAAAAATATATATATATATATATATATTTTTTTTACGATATTGACGGTATTAACACATATGGTGCCAACCCCGAGTTTCCCGAGTTTGTATTGGTACCAACGCTGTGCCAACCCTGAGTTTCCCGAGTTTGGGCCGTTTTTGAAGAAAGAAAAAAAAAATTCAAAGAATTTGTTTTTCAAAAATGTTTTTTGGATCTCCAAAAATGTATTAGGCATGATCGCGATCGCGAAATTGCATGTTTAACCCCCATACCAACCCATTCTTTCAAACATGGCAGCCATGTTTGTTTACATCTGAAGAAAACATAATGGCTGATAAATCATGAATGCCTGAACGGATTTCCAAGCGGATTTTTTTGTTTGAAAGCTGTGAACAGCATCTACACACGTGGTGCATGATTAGGCGTGGGCGTGCACGATCCGTGCACTATAAATTACATGGAAGTCTATGGAGACCATGGCATCGTGGACCATTGAAAAAATCATGGCTACGAGCAGGTTAATTTTTAATATCGATATTGTCATTTGATACCGCGATATACGATAAAACCGGGATATCGCCCAGGGCTACCTCCCTCATTTCCTGGGGGGCGGGTCACTTCATTTTTAACCCTATTAGGCTATGTTTTCCCAATTTCCCATAGATTTTTTTTTGCTAAAATAGTTTTTTAAATACTCAAGCTGTCCCTGGCCTAACACATGTCAACTTCTCCTTGGTTGATCACACAGTCAGGAGTTCCTTGATGGACATGGTGAGCTTCATCTCTGGATGAAGACTTCGTATTTTCTAATGACTGATCCATATACCTAATATTACCTATCAAAGACAACTCGACCCTCAACATAGCCAGTGGAACATCGTTATGATGTGTTTGTTGAATGCATCCTGAAGATCTGACAGCTTCAGCTTGCTTGGTGTCTTTTTCATGTTCTGAAGCACACCCATGGCATCAACTATAAGAACTTTGACAGAATAATCGTCCTCCGTCAGATCATGCTATGGGACACCTAACCCTAACCCTAACCCTTTCTACAGGGGCTCTGCCGAAAATTTGACCCCCATCATTTTCTGATAGTTTGGACCCTATAGAAGCCAAAACAGGAAACAAATCAATATTGGCAAAAAAAAAAAAAAGAACTATGGGAAATTGGGACTAGATAGCCGAATAGGGCCAAAACTGAAATGACCCGCCCCCAGGAAATGAGGGAGGGGTCTGAAAATGTGACCCCCATCATTTCGTTTTTTGTTTTAAACATATTGGATAGTGGATACACCGCTGGAATAATTCATCATTGATCAGAATATAAGTAGCCTACTTCTACCTTTGTAGTCATCTCAAAGTAAAATCCACGTTTTGCTTGCTTGGATTAGAATCCAGAGAAGTGTTCACTGTTGCCAGCCAGCTGTGTTGTTAGGTTAACGAGGCTTGTAGAGAATGACCCTGATTTGACATAGATACGCGTTTTGCGTCTCTCTCTCTCTCTTAGTTTAACGAGGCTCATAGAGAATGACCTCTCTCTCTCTGCGACGTGAGAGATAACTGCTGTAACGTTGCTGTAAACTTAGTTCCAAAAAACATAATTCCAAAGTCATTGGAGTAGATATGGACAACAGTTGTTGTCGATCTAAGGATAAAGTTTGTAGTTCCCTTAAACGGTCATTTCCACAGGAGCTAACAGTTAGAAGCTAGATGTAAGGAGGATGAAGCGTTGCCATTCAGTTTCTGCGACAGAAACAAGCAAACAGGTCTATAAAAAAGGGTTGCCAGATCCTGTTTTTGCCAGCAAACAGGTCTATAAAAAAAAAAAAAAACTGGGGAAGGTCAGTCAAACAGAAACGTTGTCTGATATTGTTTAAGAACAGTGGTTCTCAAACATTTTCATGCCAAGAGCAAGGACCCCAAATGTGTAATATAGTGTACAGAAAATGGGGACTATTTGGCCTATTATTGTTGCTATTAACCATTATAACCAAATAACCTTGAAAATAATGAAGGGTAGACAATAGTGCCACTATCTTATACAATATGATAATATATCGTATCGAGAATCGAATCATGACCTTAGAATATAAAGTTGAATTTAATTAATATATACAATGTCAATGTTGTGTAAGAGGAATCATTAAATATATAAATGCTCCTACAGTGACACAATAGAATAATTTATGGATTTCACGCTGTGATCGATCGGTGATATCGGGATTGTCAGATATTGATTACACGCTGTGATCGATCGGTAATATCGGTATCGGCAGATATTGATTCCAGCTGATCGGTATCGGCCAGAAAAAACCTGATCGGAACATCTCTATCCACTGGTGTAGCAGAGTGTTTCCAGCGAGACAAGATGCACAATGTTTGATCAGAATGGAACTGAGCCTTCATTAGTATCATTAGCTACACCTGTGAAGAAAGTAAGGAAGAGGCCCAATGGTTTCTATTATGGCTTGAATGGAGCCTAATGGACTGGTGAGTGGTGCTAGTACCGCTATATTGTAAATAGTCAATGCATACTTGTCCTGTAACGCACAACTGCCTCTCGATGCTGAACCCCTATCTGCTCCCGATGAGCAAGTTGGTGGCATGGTTTCCTCCCCCATATGTGTGTGAATGGGTGAAAGCAATGCACATATGCACAATCTATGTAAAGCGCCTTGGATAAAGGCGCTATATACATTTACCATACAACAGAAGCTTAACACACAAGGCCTTTATGAATAAATAAAAGACAATGTTGCTCTCTACAAACTGCGAGAGATGGCCAACCCACTTTTTCATATAAATATGCAACTCATGTCATATCAAATTCCATATCTTAATAAAGTCCTTATTATATTCCTTCATTGCAGACCAGTGTGCAGAGTCCAGCCTGAAGGTGAAGATGAGTTGGAGTGTTTCTGTTAAACAGGAATCTGAAAACCACCTGGACATCAGTACGTTTCATGCCTTCTCTTCTCTTCTCTTCTCTTCTCTTCTCTTCTCGTCTCGTCTCGTCTCGTCTTGTCTGCTCTGCTCTTGCTGTCTCTCTTAGAGAGAATGTTTGCAGGAAATGGCTTTTTAATGCATGAGAATAGACTCATGATTTGGAACTACCAAAGCTTTAACACAGAGGAAACGCTGCATAAAATATCAAAGTACAAACCTTTAATATTTTTTCTCTCTCATTTTATCTTTTTATTCTTTCCTAGACTTTGTTTCCCTCCCTGTGTGTAAAGAGGAGCTTTTCCCTGAACATCAGGAGAGGAGTCCCAGTCTGGAGGAACCACAACCTCCACAGATTAAAGAGGAACAGGAGGAGCAACTACAAGAGGAGGCTGATGGATCAACGTTGACATTACTAGCAGTGAAAAGTGAAGGTGATGATGAAAACAGAGAGACAGAGGCTGTAGCCAGCACCTCACCTGAACACATGAAAACACAAGCTGATGTAGAGGACTGTGAAACATCACAACCACCTAGTGGTGACCAGCTCCTCTCTCCACACTGTTCTCAATCTGACATCACTGAAGACAGTGATGAGTGGGAGGAGACCAGGGAAGGTCAGTCGGTTGTAAACACACTGGATTCACACAAGACACACAATGTGGAAGGACAAACATTGTCTTTAAGCCACAAGCTGTCCCAGGATCTGCCATTGTCAAAACAAACTCACTCCAAGAACAGCCACACAGGGAAGAAAAGTTTTAGTTGTACGGTGTGTGGCAAAATGTTTAATTGCAAGGTACATCTGAAGAGGCACACTGTTGTTCATACAGGGGAAAAGCCCTTTACGTGTACTGTTTGTGGTAAAGGCTACGGTCAAAGTGTTAATTTAAAAACACACATGAGGACTCATACAGGGGAAAAACCCTTTACTTGTACAGTTTGTGGTAAAGGCTGTGGTCGAAGTAGTGAGTTAAAAGCACACATGATGACTCATACAGGGGAAAAACCCTTTACTTGTACAGTTTGTGGTAAAGGCTGTGGTCAAAGTGGTGAGTTAAAAGCACACATGAGGACTCATACAGGGGAAAAACCCTTTACTTGTACAGTTTGTGGTAAAGGCTGTGGTCGAAGTAGTGAGTTAAAATCACACATGAGGACTCATACAGGGGAAAAGCCTTTTACTTGTACAGTTTGTGGTAAGGGCTGTGGTCATAGTGGTGAGTTAAAAGTACACATGAGGACTCACACAGGGGAAAAGCCTTTTACTTGTACAGTTTGTGGTAAAGGCTGTGGTCATAGTGGTGAGTTAAAAGTACACATGAGGACTCATACAGGGGAAAAACCCTTTACTTGTACAGTTTGTGGTAAAGGCTGTGGTCAGAGTGGTAATTTAAAAGCACACATGAGGACTCATACAGGGGAAAAACCCTTTACTTGTACAGTTTGTGGTAAAGGATGTGGTCAGAGTGGTGAGTTAAAAGCACACATGAGGACTCATACAGGTTAAAACACCTTTACTTGTACAGTTTGTGGTAAAGGCTGTGGTCAGAGTGGTAATTTAAAAGTACACATGAGGACTCACATAGGGGAAAAGCATACAGGATAAAACTCCTTTACTTGTGCAGTTTATGGTACGCTCCATGGATTTATTTTGTCACTTGGCTTCTCAGTCTGGACAGCTTCCTTTCTCCAAGGGGAGGTGAGACATAGAATGCAAGTGGAATCCAAACGTGGCTTCTTATTGGTCTGTGGTGGGGGTGGGACAAATACACCAGTGTGTATTGGCTGGCTGATGACGTAGTACCCTGTACTACGTCATCAGCCAGATGTACCCTAATCTACTCTGATTTGTTGGAACAACGTCCAATCAGCAACAGCGTCACCTCCGTCAAAACTGATATACGAGTCAACTGAATCATGGCCAGACTGAGAAGCGAAATGATAAAACTGATCCACGAAACGTAGTTTAGCAGGCTGGCACCCTGGCTTCATACAGGCAGGCAAACCCTTTAGCTGCGGTTTGTGGCAAATGCTTGGTCAAGATACTGAGGACTCAAATAACTGTATTATGGATGTCTTGTGGAGGTGTGACCAATGCCATTTTGCTATTGTGGGTGCGGAATTCTGCACACTGCATCAAATCGGTTCACGGTAAAACGGCCCTGAATTAGTCACAGGTGTTGGGTGTTACTTTAATCAAACCAATCGGAGAGAGTATCAGCTGCCATTCCCTTTAAGATCAGTGCAAGACATGCGTTAAGCGGCGAGACCAAAAGAGTATAGTTTATATTTTATATTTATATATTTCCAAATAGCTTACCCATCACGGTTGGGGAAAAAATAATAAATAAATAAACCAGTCAATTGCAATAGTGAGGGGACATTCAAGACCCCCCTCCCCTGATGACAGCAAAGTGACAATTTAAGGACTTAAGACATTTTAATACAGAACATACAGTATTTTCTGGACTATAAGGCGCACCTGACTATAAGGCGCAATGTCAATGAATGGTCTATTTTCAAACTGTTTTCATATATAAGGCGCACCTGACTATAAGGCGCACATAATAGACGCTACCGTTGCGTTATGCATCCAACAGATGGAGCTGTGCTAAAGGGAATTTCAATGTCAATGAATGATCCATATATAAGGCGCACTGGACTATAAGGCGCACTGTAGTTTTTTGAGAAAATTAAAGGCTTTTAAGTGCGCCTTATAGTCCGGAAAATACGGTAATTAAAAAAGTAGTGTCGATTTGGCTGGCTACTTTTGCCATGCAGCTTGTAGCTTAGGTAACTACATTTCTTTGGGGATAGCTTTGCTGTAGCTTTAGCTATGTTTAATCGAGTGTAACTTGTAGCTTAGGTAACTACATTTTCCAAGTAGCTTGCCCATCACTGATCATTGCAGCTGAAAAGGCCTTAGGACACAAACAGAAAAAAACCTGCCATGACTCAATGGAGAGGATTTTTCAGTTAAAGCCTTTTTAATACACGTTTGAAGGACCTCGATAAAGACTTTTATGTTTGTAAGACCAGCATTTCATGAGACCTTTAAACACAAAAGCAATCAGCAGGAGTACAGTCATACACTTAGTCTCAAAGGATCACACAAAAAAGCCCAGTGAACTTGAAATTATTTGGGGGGGGGGGGATGATTAACTTAATGTGCAACATTGTTTTCTCACTCAAAAGTACAAACCAACATAAAGTTTAAATGTATATGCAAATGATAAACATTGGTCAAATTGTCAAACATTAAAGGCAGAAATTGTGAACATAGCCGATTTACATGCTCACAACGCCTCATGTTGCGAGGCGTTGTGAGCATGTAGATCTGCTATTTTCACAATAGAACCTTATTATATCAAATGTAATGCCTCATCTATTCGTGCTCGTCAGGGTGGGGGGTCCCCAGTTAAAATATGATTATTTTGGGGTCGCGGCTTGAAAAGGTTGAGAACCACTGATATAGGCCGCTGTTTCCCAAACAGTGGGTCTGGACCCATTTGTGGGTCATGGACCAATTTATACGGGTCACGACTTCACGACGTAAAAATCCCATTTTATTTTCCTACATAAAAAAATAATTAAAAAAAATGCCGATTTAAGGGGCAAACGTCTACTTTGTCTTTTGGGTCTTGAGCTACAAAGTTTGGAACAGCTGTTATAGGCTATTATATTCATCAAAATAGCATAAAAATTACACCAAAATCGTCATGAAGATTCATTTCATATTATGCACAGCAGTATAGTCTCACCAGAGAAACTGATGCGTTTCGGCCTGGCGGCCTTCGAGTCTTGAAACGCTGAGGCATTTTTTCATCCCAGTTACCCAGTGATTTCCGTGGCCAAATAATATAGGCCTACACATTAATTTGGGGGTCCTTGACGTTAATTATGTTTGAGAACCACGGATCCTAAATATCACCAGGGGACATTCTAAGATGAAAGACTGGAGGCATGTTTCCAAATATAGATGATATAATCAAATACAATTATTATTGTGTGTGCATGCACATGTGCGTGTTTGCGTGTTACATGGTCCTTGTATGGTTACATACATAAATGTTACCCCACATTCATTGGTGATGATCCATTTGCATGTATGTTACTCTATGTCGGTATAGATCCATTTGTCTATCCATATGTGCGGTGTGGGGTATTCCTACACAGCTGTAGAAAAGGAAATGAAACAGAGTTACAGTTAATATTTTAAACGGGATACTGTGTCATTAAACATGCAGTATAAAACGTAGTATAATTCCTTGAGTGTTGACTGTGAATTCATGTATTCACATGTAGCTCATTCAGTTTGTATATTCATTAAGTTCAGCTTTCATCTCAAAGCATCCCAAGTATCTCTGGTCAGTTATAATTCTCTCAACAAACACTTGGGGCCCTATTTTTGACCGTCCTAAACCCTAAATCCCTAAACCTCTTTACCATTTTGAAAAACATTTTTTAAATGGTTCAAATAGCTGATCTACAACTAGCTGATCTACAGCTACCGTATAGAAACAAACAATCAGGATTTGACGGTGCATGAGCAGCAAGAGGCATGCGCAGGAGAAGCGGACCAGAACATGATCTACAAGCTCACAACATGTCGATGTAGATCGGCTATTTTGAGTATTAAAAACGATATAATCAAAATAGTAACAATGCAAAGAAGTTTAGGGGTTTAGGATTTAGCATGGAAGAAAATGGGGCCCTTAGTCTCAAAATATAATTGATTGTGGACTCCTGATGCAACTAATCAGTGTTACCATTTTATTCTCCAATTTTACATTACATAATTTTGTTCATGTGAAGATCATATAAAAATGACAAATGGTTTATATAGCTGTAGATCAGCTAGCTCAGCTTTTTGAACTATTTAAAAAATCTCCCTCCTATAGGTGTAAACGGGATCATGTGGGGGTTTCAGGGGATAGCCATTGCCATTGCCATTCTCAGCTGGAAGGAATGAGTGAGTGAACGCAGTATGACGTCAGGCCCCGCCAGGCTAGGGGGGTGGGGGGATACGGGATAGGGGATGTTTTTTTTTTATTTATTTTTTTACTCATAATAATGTACATTGTAATCTACATGTGAGCCTCTGTGCTACTTCTATTTGAAAATGTAATACACATATTTGAAAAGAAAGATTATACTAAGATCCCAATGGCAGTTATTTTTGCCACTTCTAGTTTTTCCCCCTGAAATGACACCTCTCTCTGGTTCCGATTTAAACAATTTGCTTCTCAAAATAAATGGCAATTTAAAACTTGACTGAATTAAAGAAGTCATTTTTTTCCATTAATCAATTCAAAATTAATGTAAAAATATAAACAAAACATGTTGATATATACATTTTGAATGGATGCTGTAATTCTATGGATCTGTTACAGAGGATTAAATTACTAAGCCGTTTTTTCTTTGAAATTATATTTTAAGTCTGTTTAAAAAGGATGTACTTTACCATTCAGTTAGTCAGGGGACTTGATTACTTCATAGACATCTGTGTTGCCTAAAGGTAAATAAGCATTCATTTGGTGCTTATAAATGTTATTTCAATTTATTTCAAATCCATTCATTTATATTAAAAATAACCAGATGTCAGAAATGTTCTTGACCGATGTGATTGGTTTAAAGACTGACCATGCTGTAGTGGGCAGTACACATGATCAGTAACTCCACTTTGATTGGTCCTCTGGTCTGCAGCTGAGCCCTGATTGGTGTCCTCGTACTCAATGGGCCTGTTATTAACTCTACTACTGCCAGATTATTTATTTATTTATTGGGTCTGGCGCCATCAAAAAGCGGCTTACCTTTGCAACGTTATAGTAGATTGAGAGACTTTTTTTTTTCTTTTTTTTTTTGCCTTATATTGCCTGGCAGGCTGCGCTTTCGCAGGCCAGCCAGCAGAGGGGGGCGTAATGCCATTAATGTGAATGTGGCCGCTTCCTCTTGCCATACAATGGGAAGACACATTGCACACAAAGCCCCAGGGCCTGAGATAATCAACACGGAAGCAAAATGGTCTCCGTTGATGTAAACGCATAATGGATTTTTAAGAACATCACTGCTCGCGATGTGATTACAGTACACGGCGGCACGACCCCTCATCAGCTTACAGTCATCAGACGAGGTAAACGAACGAGCGCCGTATTGGCGCGCCTCACTCGTTAAAATTGGGGCGAACAGGAACGTTCAAAGCAGAATAAGAGTTAAAATAAAATAAACATTTATCAGAAATGGCGTAATCAAGATGTAATCTACTGCTGTCATACATGTTGATGAATAGACAGAGTAGTGTACTTACGCGATATAATCTGGATCTGTAAATTAAAAACAATACGTTATACATATTATTTGATATCAAATAAAAACATATAACTCATTTGTCAGTATGTTTTCTTCATGTTAAAGCAATCGGACACTTTGGCAGAGGAATGTTTTGGTTGTTTAACTACCTTGTTATGGAGAAACTAGTCCAATTAGGGAGATTGCTGCATCACACAGGTGATTAGAAATGAACTAGCCTGGGAACGATGCAAATTGGGAGCGATGCAAATATGGAATGCATGTCCTGCTGTTATATGCAATACTCGTTATACCCATTGGGTGGTTCTGGGAAGTCTTTGTGCAATCACAAACATCTAGGGGGTAGCTAGTCTTCATACCCAATGACACCTAGTACTTTCAAAAACGAATAAGAAATACATTTGAGCTGATCAGATTATTTTTCATTGACATCAGCAAAAATCTTGGGCTGCCAGCATTAACAGCCAATAGCCACTTTTCCTTGGTAAATTCTAGTCTGCAAGAGCTTATGATTTGTTGTCATATCTCAAGAACTGTGTGACCATTGGTCATATAACTTGGTGTTCTGTGTTCAGATAACCGAGGCTGTTCCAATGGCACCATGAACTGTACCATAACAAAAAATAAAAATAAAATAAATAAAATTGTAGATCTGCTGCTTTTGTGGACAAACAACCGGCCATATCTCGAGTTGAGAACGTAACTGTGCCTTGTATCTTGCATCGCTGGATTCAGCATTCAAATGCCTTTCCAATTTGTATTTTAGCCTTTCATAGGAACAGGGGGGTTTGTTTTTCATTTGTTTGTGTGTGTGTGTGTGTGTCTGTGTGTGTGTGTCTGTGTGTGTGTGTGTGTGTGTGTGTGTGTGTGTGTGTGTGTGTGTGTGTGTGTGTGTGTGTGTGTGTGTGTGTGTGTGTGTGTGTGTGTGTGTGTGCGTGCGTGCGTGCGTGCGTGCGTGCGTGCGTGCGTGCGTGCGTGCGTGCGCGTGCACGCAAAATACAAATATTAATATCAATAATTCAACGTTAAGACAACTCGGTTCGAGAGTGGTGTCTTTGGATCGGTCTCGGTGAGACGGACACAATGGCACCTTCCTGGTTTACGTAGGACTAAGGGAACCAGAGAAAGGCAATGGGGAAGTTCTCAAAGAAATATACAGCAAATGTGCTGGGGAATTTGTTGGTTGAAAAACTGAAACTAAAATAATCATAAAAAAATCTAAATATTGGCCTAAAAATGAACGGACAGTTTCCTTGTACCCAGCTGTGCAGTGAATTTGAATGATAATATTGATGAATATATTCAATATATTAATATATTCAAAATAAGATGTTTTTGAAAAAGTGAAAAAATGTGAATAAGGGCTCTGCGACGTTGAGGCAGTGATGGCTAAGACGTCCTCGGAATTCCGAACGCAATGGTGCGCCATTCAAAGACGCCGGACGCACCATTCGGCCGGTATCGCAAATTCCCCATCGAAAAAAAATGAAAGAATAGCATTTATGCTGAATTTTTAATAACTTCCCGGAAAAATTCTTCCATACAAAAATCTTATTTGCATTACGATCGCGTCGTCGAAATACATATATAACTCGTTTGATTCACTTCGGGAAGTTTGGGGCGTGATAACTGTTATGTTTGTTATTACTACTCATACATATGTTGTTTTGCATATTATTGTAGGCCTATTGTCTTTTGTCATTGAATGTCTTGATGAACTGAATACAAAGGAATACAATGGAAATGAGCCCTGGCTTTTTAGTTTTTTCTTTTTTTTACAATGTCGTCAATTAAATGAAGTCCCCTCACATCTGTGGGCAAATTACATCCTGCACATAATTCCACATCAAACTCTGCTCTGAGTCTAATGATCATTACATCCTGATGTGAAAGAAAATGTGTCAAAAGAATAAAACATGACGGTTGTTATGCAGTTCTTTCTTTTTCTTTTTACCCCTTGTTCTCCCCAATGTAGTAGTTATGCCAAATGATTCTTCCCCACACTAATTTCTCTCTTTTCACTGCTGTTGTATCCTACTGACTCACTAGTGCAGGGGTTTTCAAAGTGGGTGACGGGGCACCCTGGGGTGCCGCAACAGCAGTCCAGGGGTGCCGCGAGATCATTTGATGATATTTGTAATTTACTGCAATTATTACTTAATTAACAATATATATTTAGTACAATTTTAAACTTGAAGTACAGAGCAATTTTCAGTCAGTTCTAAGTCTTAACCAAAATGGCTATTAGACCTATCTCACAACATAATCACTAAAATATGCTATAAACATAAGGTGCTGGGAGTGAAAATTATGAATATAATGTAGGGGTGCCTCGGATGAAAAGAATATTTATAGGGGTGCCCTGAGCCAAAACAGTTTGGGAATCCCTGCACTAGTGAATCAGTCTGTCAGTCATTCAGTGACAGTTACACATCTCCTCCACCAGGGGGCAAAAGGCATTAAAGCAACAGTGTCTGGATCCATTATTGCGCATGCGCTAAACACGTTGATCCGGAAGCCGGATCTTCCGGAAGTAGAATGTTTCTGGCGTGGCGTTTCCACAACAAAGGAACTGTTGGTGTTTCATGGTGGTTTTGGGACGCGACCAACAAACCTAAGCATAAAGGTGGTTGCCGGGCGGCAAGGAGCTCCGCTGTGTTCACTTGGACCGCGCGGAGGTGCCGGAAGTCGGGGGTCAAAGATGTACTATTCTGTCCCTATCAGGACATAACTCGGACGGACTTTGCAATGCTCCACACGGAGACTCGCTTTAGCTCGGCTGCGGTGTCTCACGTGGATCAAGTCCGCTTGAGTGTTGGTGTTTAGTTTCATGGTGGTTGGGACACAGCGCGTGGTGAAAAGCTTCTCATATTAAAAGGAGTTAAAACGCTTCAAATGGAGTCTGTACGGCTGAAGATAAATGAACACATGACGTCGGTGGGAGAGGAGATATTGTGTGTTATGGAAAAGCAACAAAGTGTTGATGTTTGTCGCCTGAAGCTCGATGTCAGAGTGTTTGTGTTGGAGCGCCTCCGTGCGGCCGCAGAGGTCATGTGCAACCTCTTCCAGAGAGAGATGGAGACACTACACAACACCCAACTACACACTGCAGGTATGTCTGTTACACACACAACACCACACTACACACACTGCAGGTATGTCTGTTACACACCCATCACCCAACTACACACTGCAGTGTCTGTTACACTTAAACATACCTGTCTCGGAAGCTTAATTTCAAATATAAAGTGCTTATTCCATGGCCATAGATGTTGCAATTCTCTTCGGGTGGGTACAAGTAACCGTATCTTCAGTAGTGTTCAATGAAAATGCATTTTAATCTGAATGGTGGCCATTTTTGGCGTATTTCCTCCATATGTTTCAACTACAAAATCCAGTTGGGGGTTGTTTCGAGGTCCCAGTAGACAGAGGCTAACCTGCCGACGCGAGTGAATGCTAACCTGCTCATGCAGGTGAATGCTAACCCAAAACCTAAACCCTAACATTAAGCTTAAACCTAATCCCTACCCTTACCCTAACCAGACTACTGGGACCTCGAAACAATAGAAATAACAAGATTCTGCCTTTGGTTGGGCAGGTGTACGGCACTCTGAAATGGCCACTCTTTATTGAAAGATACGGAAGGTAAGGGCGGCAGTGGCTTGATTGATTGATTGAAGAATTTATTAGAAGTTTGCAATAGAAAAAAGTACAGTTTCATGACAGTACAAATCACTGGTACAAGGTCAACTAAAAGGAGATCCTAGAAAGCCGAGGCTTATTTCCACAGGAATCACACTTTAAGTATCTCATATAACATTGAAAGATAGACGGATAGAACATAGTACTTTATCTAGGATAATATCAGTTTCAAAAGCATAACATCAAATACAAAGGCAGAAAAAGAGAAGAAAAAAAAAAAAGGGGGGGGGGGGGGGCACGGGGGCTTAGTCTATTTACAAGTCACGGGTAGCAGCTGTCTGAAGGTGACTTTTCATACCAATTTTGAAGGAGGCTAGGGATTTGCTCTCCTTTAGGGCTTGTGGAAGGGCGTTCCACATGTTGATGGTGTAGCAGGAGAACGAGTTAGAGCCTTGTTTAGTGTTAAATCTACGTTGATGATGATTAGTGGAGCTGCCTCTGGTGTTGTGATCGTGAACATCCTTGACCTTTAAGAAGTAGTTTGTCAGGTACATGGGAATCTTGGAGGTGTAGTGTATCTTGTACACCAGGCCCATTGCAAGATGCTGTACTCTGTCAGCTACTTTGAGCCATCCCACGCTTTCGTGGTGATGATCGGTAAGGTGGGTCTGAGGAGGGAGACCAAGCACAACCCTAATTAGTTTGTTTTGGGCTGTTTGGAGCTTTAACTTTAAGGCAGCTGGGGCGTCGCGATACCAGACAAGGACTCCGTAATCAATGAGGGGCCCAATAAGAGCACCTCCTAGTGTCTTTCGGGATTTAATATTGATCAGCGGGGCAACACTTTGCAAGAAGCGAATTCGTTGGTTGACTTTATTGATTACCTTGGTGGTCATTTTTTCACTGGATAGGTTAGCCTCCAGGATGCAACCCAGGTAGCAGATGTAGTTGTTTTCTTTCTATCACAGTGTCACCTACTTCAATTGTGAAGTTCTCAACTAGGCTAAGTTTCTGACTAGATCCAAAGAGGATACATTCAGTTTTGCCTAGGTGAATTGAGAGTCTGTTGTCATTGAGCCAGGTGCAGATCCTGTTAAGTTCACAGTTAAGGGCCTTTTCAACCTGCGATATGTCTCTGCCTGAGACTAGGAGAGCCGAGTCGTCCGCGAACAGAAACAGATTGCAGTCACAAGCAGATGACATGTCGTTTTATATTAAGAACAAGGGGCTCAGGGGTAGAGAAACAGTCATTAGAACACAGAGTCATTAGAACACAGAGGGTTCCCGAAGGATTCCCAGTTTGATCCCGGACTCCCTCAGAGTTGGTGTTGAAGAGTCCTTGAGCAAGAACCCCAGGTTGCTCCCGATGAGCAGGTTGGTGCCTTGAATGGGTGAATGTAAATCTATGTAAAGCGCTTTGGATAAAGTCGCTATATAAATGCACCATTTACCATTTAAGGGTACTTCTGCGGGCCTGAAGAGAATTGTAGAATCAGTGGTCATCGAGTAAGCACTTTATATTTCATATATTTATATTTATAGATCAGGCTTTTGCTGTGGTAGCCTATATCCCTACTCTCTCTCTCATAATGTTCATAGGGCTCAATAGTGGGCACGTTTGTCCCACTACAACCAGACAGGTTAAAAGTATCAATTTCAGACATATATTTCCAACAACCTATTGAAAAAAATATATATAATAATAAAAAAGCTGAAACTACCGAACGAAACCACTTTGCACAGTGAAATCGATGGTTAGTTAATCGAAGGATAGTCGCTCAGTCGTAAGTTGTAACTCATGACATGAGTTTTGTTTGTAGTAGTCCCATACATACATCATTGTGTTCATGCTTAGCTGCACACTTCTCGGTTAGTTAATCGAAGGATAGTCGCTCAGTCGTAAGTTGTAACTCATGACATGAGTTTTGTTTGTAGTAGTCCCATACATACATCATTGTGTTCATGCTTAGCTGCACACTTCTCAAAATGAAAATCAAAACATATCGGGCGAGACTGATTCATCAACAAAAAAAGTCATGCCCATATGGGCTGTCCAGATATGGGCATGAAAGGGACAAGGACTGACAGATATGTATGGTCATATCAGTTGGATTGGCGGTGCGACAGAGGTGGGAGTGCTCCATTGTGGCCCAAACTCTTGACCTATAGCAACGAAAATAGCTTACATCAGGATGGGGACAATTAATTTATCTCTTAGAACAAGTAGTGACTGATCCTTTCAACTGAACAAAAGTACAAAACATACTAAACGTCTATAGTTGTCTCCACCAGCCGAAGGCATGGGGGAGAGTATGTTTTCCCCTTTGTCCGTTGGCCTGGTCGCTGCCAAAGTGAGCACACACATTCCCTGGATGCCAATCTAGAACCTCTGCCCCACATTTTTCAAATGGGCCTTTTCTAGCGCCACCTAGTGGCCGATGTTCACAAAAAACATTTCTGTGCGCTACTCTTACAGATTTTGTCCAAAAATCCTACAAATCGGTAGGCAGTATCTCGACAGTCATGTGATCGACGCGGATCTGTCCGATTTTGCATATTCCATCCTGATTGGCTAAGATTGGCTTACAAAGTTTGTAGGATTGAGCCGTTTTGAACAAAATGCCTCAAATCACAAATGCAAAGTGCAATTATCATGAAATCGCGCACACACGTTCCCACTAGGCCGAGGAAGAAATGCCACTTATTTATTTTTAAATCAGCCTCATGGTGGCGCTATAACAGGCCGATTTGTGGTTTTACATATAACTCCACCGATCAGTTTCAAACTTTGTAAGCGCACTCCCTAGAGGCTAAGGATAAACCTTTGCCAAATTTTTGGATATTACTCCTTGAGATTTTATCCAAAAATCACGCAAATCGGTACACAGTAACTCTATAGTCATGTGATCAAGTTCGATCCGTCTGATATTTCATATTCCATCCTGATTGGCTAATATTAGCTTCCAAAGTTTGCAGGATTGCTCCGTTTTTGAACAAAATGCCTCAAATCATCAACGCAGCTTGCAATTACCATAAAATTTGCCACACATATTCCCACTAGGTCAAGGTGCAAATGCTACCTTTTTCACATTGGCCTGTTATAGCGCCACCAGCAGGTAGACTTTAGAAAAACACATTTTTGGAACACAATGCTTCAAATCATGCATGCAGCGTCCAATTGCTATGAAAGATCTAAGGTGAAGAACATATGCCACCCTTTTTACATTGGCCTATTATACAGTAGCACCACCAGGACGCACGGCCTGGTGGAGACCTGTGCTCGGAAGAGCACTGCTTCTAGTTAGATTTGATTATGTCATGGTATAATATACGGTTGCTGCATGGTAACCAAAAGTTCTTTCTACTGGTGATTTCCACAGAGCACCACAGGGAGAGGTCTTCAGAGTCTAGAGAGACGGCCTCCCAAACATATTCAACGTTGTCAGAGGAACAGCGAGAGATGGACAAGGGACGTGGACTGTTGGATGCAACGATGCAACCTGTAGTGAAGTTGTACAGGATAGGTATGTAGTGTTTTATTTACTTTACAACCTGTAGTAAAGTTATACAGGATAGGTATGTACTGTTTTATTTAATGTGGTTTAATCCTGTAGTAATGTTGTACAGGATAGGTTTGTAGTGTGTTAATGAATACAAGAATTCAAGCCCAAAACACGCTTGCCCCGTGTCAAATGCTGGCGATATTGCAACGTGCGGCACCAGGTATTCCTAAAAGCAACCTCTATGTCTTAACTTATTCCTAAACTTAACCTTAGTAAAACTAGGTCTAAACCAAACCTTATTCTTAAACCTAACTTCAGTAAAACTATGCTTAAACCTAACCTTCTTCCTAAACCTCTGAAAACTATTCCTTCTGTGGAAAAAATGGGAGTATGTTTTGGGTTGAGCTTTCCGGTTACCCTTAATTCTTATGACAATTATTATTATTATTATGAGAGTGTACAAATGTAACCAAATGGACCCTTACGGGTTGATCTGGTTCCATTTGTACACTCCCAGAGTTAAACACCCGTAAGGGACCATTTGGAAGAGAGACTTGTATTCGAATCGAATATTCGAAGCTTCGTTCGAAGGCACGGTATTCGAATTTAAAAAAGAAATTCGAATAATCGTCCGTTTGTCCTTTGGGGGGGGCGCGTGCCTTAGCTTGCGCCTCGCTCCACTCTAGCGTGATAGCGGCACCCCCTTCTCATACACGTGTTAACATTAATAACAAGCCAACAACAACAAGAGCAAGCATGAAGCCATCAGAATGGTCGCCGATGAAGAAAAGAAAAGACAGCGCGCTGTCACATATAACCGTGTGCATGGGTGTTGCACCGACTTTGGTTTGGCGGAGAAATGTGTGACACCAATGTCTGAGCAACATCACCCAATGTAACTATGCGCAGTGATGGGCAGTACAAGTAGCGACGCTACATAGCTTAACTAAATTCTTCAGTAGCGTCACGGTAGCGCCGCTCGTTTTGAACCAAATAGCTTTTAGCGTAGCGGAGCTATTTTTAGACCCCAGTAGTGACGTAGCGTCCACCAAACGCTACACATTACTAATAAAGGTTGTGCGCAAAAAAATCCCCGGAGAAAAGCCATGGTACAGCCTGTGCACATGAATCACAGCTCGTTTTATACTTCTATAGTACAGCGGTGTCATTTGCAAAAAAGGACTATCAAGCTATCAACGTGTCTCGGCTCGGCAGGGTGTTCGCTTGAAGATCTACCCTTGCTTCCATGGCTCCTCCCCAATAGCAAGAAGTCACTGCTCTCTGTCTGCACCGGTGCACTCACTGCACACAGAGAGAGACACGGAGAGACGGAGGGGATATGGAACTAAACCTACACAGTGAAACTAAAGTTATTTGCAACGTTTGCAATGTTAGAACTTCACTCGTTATAACTTTAACCAAATGCGGGTGAAACAGTGAAGGGGACACCGCACCGCATGTAGAGTGCACGGAACGTCGGACTCGGACTGGACATACCTCGCATATCGATCAAAAACAACCATTCGCACCTCGTTTAAAAAGCGTGCCTCAACGACGTGAATTAACATAAGAATGAGCCATCAGCTGGATGCATATTGCATATCTGATCCATTGTGTGACCTGCTAAATTAGTGCTAAAGGTTCTGTTCTGTCTAAAGCAGAGATGGAAAAAGTACTCACAATTTGTACTTAGTAAAAGTATCAATACGTCGCTGTAGATGTACCCCATTACAAGCGAATGTCCAGAATTCAAAATGTACTCGAGTAAAAGTATGAAAGTATTGGCATCAAAATGTAGGTCTACTTAAAGTACCAAAAGTAAAAGTAGGCTACTAAATGTTTGAAAATAACCAAGGAAGGTATAAAATAGGGCTAAAGTGGAATAATGTAGTCTATATTTTATAATATAATCTTTCATAGCTGTAAAGTAACTAGTAACTAAGTTTTCAAATAATTGTAGTAGAGTAAAAGTACAATATTTGGATTTTAGATGTAGTGAGTAGAAGTAAAAGTAC
The DNA here is from genome assembly GCF_963921795.1 of Nannobrachium achirus. Classification (NCBI taxonomy): domain Eukaryota; kingdom Metazoa; phylum Chordata; class Actinopteri; order Myctophiformes; family Myctophidae; genus Nannobrachium; species Nannobrachium achirus. Next base: position 114,455 of record NW_027664776.1, on the reverse strand, counting down.
TGAAAACTGGAAATACTCTGGAAATACTCAAGTAATGTACAGAAACCTCAAAATTGTACTTAGTGTAAGTAGGCCTACAGTAAATCTACTTTACTTTACACCACTGGTCCGAAGTAGTCAAAGTAGAACGTTACACTCAACTCACCATCTATCTGCACTACAGTACAAAATGATTGTATAACATGAATCAATTCAAATGAGAATGTTACAATACTGACTGACTGACTGACTGACTGACTGACTGACTGTCTGTCTGTCTGTCTGTCTGTCTGTCTGTCTGTCTGTCTGTCTGTCTGTCTGTCTGTCTGTCTGTCTGTCTATAGATCTGCTATTTTCACAATATTTATCGGTGGAACAGAGTGAAACTAAATGTAATGCCTCAACTCCTAATTCCAATTGCTTGTCAGGGTGGGGTCCCAAGTTCAAATAGGATTTTTTGGGGGGGTCACAGCCTGAAAAGGTACACATTTAATTTAAAAAGTAAATGAAAGGATGAAACAAAAAGCCAGACACGAGGGCTTTTTTCCAGTTTTATAATAATCAATTGAACTGAGCATTTTTTGCCTGACTATTTGTTTGGTGGAAAGTTGCACTTGGTCATGAAGTTGATAAAAAAAAAAAAAAAAAAAGTAGCTTTGTTGTAGTTAGCTACTTTTGCCATGTAGCTTGTAGCTTGCTTGGCTACATTTTCTGTGGGTAGCTTCGTTGTAGCTTAAGCTATATTTCATCAAGAGTAGCTTGTAGCTTAGCTTACTACATTTTCCAAGTAGCTTGCCCATCACTGACTATGCGATGCAGTCGCCTGTGCCGGGCCAGTGTCGGTGTAACATGCATGCGGTTGCTGTATTCCAAGTTCCACACGCACGCTGACAGACACATAAGCTTGTTCTTCAACAGGGAACAAACAGCGAAAATTGGATTTTACAAAACGGACTCCGTCAGCGTTGATCCCGTTTTAAAGAGGAAAATAGAGCTTAAAACCAACTTGCTAGGCTTATGTCGTCGTGATGTTGATGAAGACAAGTTTATATCGGATCTGCGAGCTCAAAACTAGACGCACCCGCATACTTGTCTGAGTTGTATGAGTGGAACGTTAAATCAGACTGCAGTGCAATTATTTACTATAAAATCTACTATTACATTTGCGTGTACAGTGGGACTTGGGAGTTAATCTGTTATATAGGGCTCGTGATCGCGCTGCTGCTGTTGGCTGTTGCAGCCGCGATGTGTTACATTACAGACGTGATTTGATTATGTCAATCCTACTGTGTTTTGATGTAATGAAAATAGGGAGCACATTTCCTTAACGGTCATCACTAAAAAATGCAATCGAAGGTCAGCCCTACCTGTAACACACAACTGCCTCTCGATGCTGAACCCCTATCTGCTCCCGATGAGCAAGTTGGTGGCATGGTTTCCTCCCCCATCTGTGTGTGAATGGGTGAAAGCAAAGCAATGCACAATCTATGTAAAGCGCCTTGGATAAAGGCGCTATAAACATTTACCATACAACAGAAGCTTAACACACAAGGCCTTTATAAATAAATAAAAGACAATGTTGCTCTCTACTAACTGCGAGAGATGGCCAACCCACTTTTTCATATAAATATGCAAGTCCTTACTCATGTCATATCAAATAAAAAGTCCTTATTATATTCCTTCATTGCAGACCAGTGTGCAGAGTCCAGCCTGAAGGTGAAGATGAGTTGGAGTGTTTGTGTTAAACAGGAACCTGAAAACCACCTGGACATCAGTACGTTTCATGCCTTCTCTTCTCTTCTCTTCTCTTCTCTTCTCTTCTCTCGCTGTCTCTCTTAGAGAGAATGTTTGCAGGAAATGTCTTTTTTTTAATGCATGAGAATAGACTCATGATTTGGAACTACCAAAGCTATAACACAGAGGAAACACTGCATAAAATAACAAAGTACAAACCTTTAATGTTTTTTCTCTCATTTTATCTTTTTATTCTCCCCTAGACTTTCTTTCCCTCCCTGTGTGTAAAGAGGAGCTTTTCCCTGAACATCAGGAGAGGAGTCCCAGTCTGGAGGAACCACAACCTCCACAGATTAAAGAGGAACAGGAGGAGCGACTACAAGAGGAGGCTGATGGATCAACGTTGACAGCAGTGAAAAGTGAAGGTGATGATGAAAACAGAGAGACAGAGGCTGTAGCCAGCACCTCAACTGAACACATGAAAACACAAGCTGATGTAGAGGACTGTGGAACATCACAACCAACTAGTGGTGACCAGCTCCTCTCTCCACACTGTTCTCAATCTGGCGTCACTGAAGACAGTGATGAGTGGGAGGAGACCAGGGAAGGTCAGTCGGTTGTAAACACACTGGATTCACACAAGACACACAATGTGGAAGGACAAACATTGTCTTTAAGCCACAAGCTGTCCCAGGATCTGCCATTGTCAAAACAAACTCACTCCAAGAACAGCCACACAGGGAAGAAAAGTTTTAGTTGTACGGTGTGTGGCAAAATGTTTAATTGCAAGGAAAATCTGAAGAGGCACACTGTTGTTCATACAGGGGAAAAGCCCTTTACTTGTACTGTTTGTGGTAAAGGCTACGGTCAAAGTGTTCATTTAAAAACACACATGAGAACTCATACAGGGGAAAAACCCTTTACTTGTACAGTTTGTGGTAAAGGCTGTGGTCAAAGTGGTAATTTAAAAGCACACATGATGACTCATACAGGGGAAAAACCCTTTACTTGTACAGTTTGTGGTAAAGGCTGTGGTCAAAGTGGTAATTTAAAAGCACACATGATGACTCATACAGGGGAAAAACCCTTTACTTGTACAGTTTGTGGTAAAGGCTACGGTCAAAGTGTTAGTTTAAAAACACACATGATGACTCATACAGGGGAAAAACCCTTTACTTGTACAGTTTGTGGTAAAGGCTGTGGTCAAAGTGGTAATTTAAAAGCACACATGATGACTCATACAGGGGAAAAACCCTTTACTTGTACAGTTTGTGGTAAAGGCTGTGTTCATAGTGGTGAGTTAAAAGTACACATGAGGACTCACACAGGGGAAAAGCCTTTTACTTGCACAATATGTGGTAAAGGCTGTGTTCATGGTGGTGAGTTAAAAGTACACATGAGAACTCATACAGGGGAAAAACCCTTTACTTGTACAGTTTGTGGTAAAGGATGTGGTCAGAGTGGTGAGTTAAAAGTACACATGAGAACTCATACAGGGGAAAAACCCTTTACTTGTACAGTTTGTGGTAAAGGCTGTGGTACCAGTAGTGATTTAAAAACACACATGAGGACTCATACAGGGGAAAAGCCCTTTACTTGCACAGTTTGTGGTAAAGCTTTTAGTCTAAATAATAATCTAAAAGTACACTTGAGGACTCATACAGGTTAAAACACCTTTACTTGTGCAGTTTGTGGTACGCTCCATGGATTTATTTTGTCACTTGGCTTCTCAGTCTGGACAGTTTCCTTTCTCCAAGGGGAGGTGAGACATAGACTGCGAGCGGAATCCAAATGTGGCTTCTTATTGGTCTGTGGTGGGGGTGGGACAAATACACCAGTGTGTTTGGCTGGCTGATAACGTAGCTACCCTAATCTACTCTGATTTGTTGGAACAACGTCCAATCAGCAACAACGTCGCCTCCGTCAAAACTGATATCCGAGTCAATTGAATCATGGCCAGACTGAGAAGCGCAATGATAAAACTGATCCACGAAACGTAGTGTAGCAGGCTGGCACCCTGGCTTCATACAAGCAGGCAAACCCTTTAGCTGCGGTTTGTGTCAAATGCTTGGTCAAGATAAGGAGGATTCAAATAACTGGGTATGCTCTGGGGGTGGGGGGTGCTGAGGGTGCTACAGCCCCCCTGGTACTTTTTTTTTTTTTTTTTTTTAAGATATATATGTCACGGTTTGTTAGAGAAACGGGACGGTCGAGAAACGGAGCACTCGTGGTGCCGCACGGGGCGGAGCAAGCGGTCGCCACAACAACGTCCTCCAGGCGGAGCCGCTCGATTGTCCACGACATTGCAAGCGGCGCGAAGGCCAGCGGACCTTGGTCCTGCTCTTCGCCCCCGAGCGCCGCAGGCGCGAGTGGCCGCGAAGAGCGGGCCAGGGCCGGCCGCGCGAGTTACGAAGCCGTGGTGAATGCAATCGTTATATTTATGCCCAGGCCGCAAGGCCTGGGCAAGCCCACGATAAACGCTCATAGTAAGCTAATGGCTAAGCTAATGGCTAAGCTAATGGCTAAACACCGCCCAGCTAGGCTAGTAAATAAAGAAAGAGAGTCGCAAACGAGTGACGTCAGCGCCTGCACTAGTGAATGGCTGTCTATGGGCTGTCGTCGCCATCTGGTGGTGATTAGTGTGTGGTGAACGACAAAACAAGCGCTCTTACTCTTACCGTCCTGAGTTACCCAAACATACTGTAACATATATACACACAGAGCTATATTAAAACAATAATGTATTTGACTTTGGGGAATACACTATGTTGAAACGAGGTGTTTGATTATCACATGTTTACCTTGCCACCTCCGGTTGGAAGGGAAGTTGAATTAAAATTTTGTTTTCAAATAAATCCCGCTTTGATGGCACAACAAAGTCTATTTATTTGAGAACTATAAGCTGTCTTGTAGGCTCATTGTTGCAAACTAACACTGTTGTGTATGGGGAATAAAAAACTGTAGAAAACCATTACAAAAATAATACCCAATGTTGTAGTGTGTGTGTGTGAGTGAGTGACTGTGTGTGTGTGTGTGTGTGTGTGTGTGTGTGTGTGTGTGTGCATGCGTGCTGTGTGTTGCACTGTGTGCTAAAATAACTAATAAACAGTTACTTGTTACACCGTTGTGTGGGAAATAAGCACCCAAAACAGTAATACAAATAACCCAAAACCTCTCAAGAAAAAGAGAGGAGGAGGTAGAAAAGACTATTGGCCACTATTTCTGACCAGCTGAGAATCGATAAGAGAATCGAATCGATAAGCAGAACCGGAATCGGAATCGCTAAAATCTTAACGATACCCATCCCTAGTCTTGTGGAGGTGCGTTGATGCAACGCTGAGGAAGGCCGAAGGGCCGAAACGCGTCCGTATACTGTCCATGCATTGAGGTAAATAAAATCATCTAAAAGGGATATTCCATGAGTGCTGGCTACCACTTCTTTCTCATTGTGGAGGTGTGACCAATGCCATTTTGCTATTGTGGTTGCGGAATTCTGCACACTGCATCAAATCGGTTCACGGTAAAACGGCCCTGAATTAGTCACAATTGGGTGTTACTTTAATCAAACCAATCGGAGAGAGTATCAGCTGCCATTCCCTTTAAGATCAGTGCAAGACATGCAGATAACAGCAAAGTGACAATTTAAGGACTTAAGACATTATAATACAGAAAATAATTAAAAAAGTAGTGTCGATTTGGCTGGCTACTTTTGCCATGTAGCTTGTAGCTTAGGTAACTACATTTCTTTGGGGATAGCTTTGCTGTAGCTTTAGCTATGTTTAATCGAGTGTAACCTGCCATGACTCAATGGAGAGGACTTTTCAGTTAAAGCTTTTTTAATACACGTTTGAAGGACCTCGATAAAGACTTTTATGTTTGTAAGACCAGCATTTCATGAGACCTTTAAACACAAAAGCAACCAGCAGGAGTACAGTCATACACTTAGTCTCAAAGGATCACACAAAAAAGCCCAGTGAACTTGTCTCAATTGGGGTCCTATAGGCCAGTGGTTCTCAACATTGTTTTCTCACTCAACAGTAAACAAACCAACATAAAGTTTAAATGTATATGCAAATGATAAACATTGGTCAAATTGTCAAACATTAAAGGCAGAAATTGTGAACATAGCCGATTTACATGCTCACAACGCCTCACGTTGCGAGGCGTTGTGAGGCGTTGTAAGCATGTAGATCTGCTATTTTCACAATAGAACCTTATTATACAAAATGTAATGCCTCATCTATTAATGCTCGTCAGGGTGGGGGGTCCCCAGTTAAAATAGGATTATTTAGGGGTCGCGGCCTGAAAAGGTTGAGAACCACTGCTGAGTGCTGATATAGGCCGCTGTTTCCCAAACAGTGTCTCGGGACCCATTTGTGGATCATGGACCAATTTATACGGGTCCCATTTTATTTTCCTACATAATATATATAATATATATATATATATATATATATATATATATATATATATATATATATAGAGAGAGAGAGTGAAAACTGAAAATAGCCAATTTAAGGGGCAAATATCTACTTTGTCTTTTGGGTCTTGAGCTACAAAGTTTGGAACAGCTGTTATAGGCTATTATATTGATCAAAATAGCATTAAAAATTACACCAAAATCGTCATGAAGATTCATTTCATATTATGCACAGAAGTATAGTCTCACCAGAGAAACGGATGCTTTTCGGCCCGGCGGCCTTCGAGTTTTGAAACGCTGAGGAAGGCGTTTTTTCATCCCAGTTACCAGTGATTTCCGTGTGTGTGTGTGTGCGTGTGTGTGTGTGGGTGTTTGCGTGTTACATGGTCCTTGTATGGTTACACACATAAATGTTACCCCACATTCATTGGTGATGATCCATTTGCATGTATGTTACTCTATGTTGGTATAGATCCATTTGTCTTTATCCACATGTGCAGTGTCGGGTATTCCTACACAGCTGTATCAAAGGAAATGAAACAGAGTTACAGTTAATATTTAAAACAGGATACTGTGTCATTAAACATGCAGTATAAAACGTAGTATAATTCCTTGAGTGTTGACTGTGAATTCATGTATTCACATGTAGCTCATTTAGTTTGTAGGCCTATATTCATTAAGTTCAGCTTTCATCTCAAAACATCCCAAGTACCTCTGGTCAGTTATAATTCTCTCAACAAACACTTGGGGCCCTATTTTTGACCATCCTAAACCCTAAATCCCTAAACCTCTTTACCATTTTGAAAAACATTTTTTTAAATGGTTCAAATAGCTGATCTACAACTAGCTGATGTACAGCTACTGTATATAAACAAACAATCAGGATTTGACGGTGCATGAGCAGCAAGAGGCATGTGCAGGTGAAGCGGACCAGAACATGATCTACAAGCTCACAACATGTCGATGTAGATCGGCTATTTTGAGTATTCAAAATAGTAACAATGCAAAGACGTTTAGGGGTTTAGGATTTAGCATGGACGAAAATGGGGCCCTTGGTCTCAAAATATAATTGATTGTGGACTCCGATGCAACTAATCAGTGTTACGATGTTTTTCTCCAATTTTACATTACATAATTTTGTTCATGTGAAGATTATAAAAAAAATTACAAATCGTTTATGTAGCTGTAGATCAGCTAGCTCAGCTTTTTGAACTATTTAAAAAATCTCAGGTGTAAACAGGATCATGTGGGGGTTTCAGGAGATAGCCATTGCCATTGCCATTCTCAGCTGGAAGGAATGAGTGAGTGAACGCAGTATGACGTCAGGCCCCGCCAGGCTTGAGGGGTGGGGGAATAGGGGATTTTTTTATTTTATTTTTTCACTCATAATAATGTACATTGTAATCTACATGTGAGCCTCTGTGCTACTTCTATTTGAAAATGTATTACACATATTTGAAAAGAAAGATTATACTAAGATCCCAATGGCAATTATTTTTGCCACTTCTAGTTTTTCCCCCTGAAATGACACCTCTCTGGTTCCGATTTAAACAATTTGCTTCTCAAAATAAATGGCAATTTAAAACTTGACTGAATTAAAGAATTCATTGTTTCCGTTAATCAATTCAAAATTAATGTAAAAATATCAACAAAACATGTTGATATATACATTTTGAATGGATGCTGTAATTCTATTGATCTGTTACAGAGGATTAAATTACTAAGCAGTTTTTTCTTTGAAATTATATTTTAAGTCTGTTTAAAAAGGATGTACTTTACCATTCACTTAGTCAGGGGACTTGATTACTTCATAGACATCTGTATTTTTCATTGACATCAGCAAAAATCTTGGGCTGCCAGCATTAACAGCCAATAGCCACTTTTCCTTGGTAAATTCTAGTCTGCAAGAGCTTATGATTTGTTGTCATATCTCAAGAACTGTGTGACCATTGGTCATATAACTTGGTGTTCTGTGTTCAGATAACCGAGGCTGTTCCAATGGCACCATGAACTGTACCATAACAAAAAATATAAATAAAATAAATAAAATTGTAGATCTGCTGCTTTTGTGGACAAACAACCGGCCATATCTCGAATTGAGAACGTAACTGTGCCATTGTATCTTGCATCGCTGGATTCAGCATTCAAATGCCTTTCCAATTTGTATTTTAGCCTTTCATAGGAACAGGGTGGTTTGTTTTTCGTGTGTGTGTGTGTGTGTGTGTGTGTGTGTGTGTGTGTGTGTGTGTGTGTGTGTGTGTGTGTGTGTGTGTGTGTGTGTGTGTGTGTGTGTGTGTGTGTGCGCGTGCGTGCGTGCGTGCGTGCAAAATACAAATATTAATATCAATAATTCAACGTTAAGACAACCCGGTTCGAGAGTGGTGTCTTCGGATCGGTCTCGGTGAGACGGACGCAATGGCACCTTCCTGGTTTACGTAGGACTAAGGGAACCAGAGAAAGGCAATGGGGAAGTTCTCAAAGAAATATACAGCAAATGTGCTGGGGAATTTGTTGGTTGAAAAACTGAAACTAAAATAATCATAAAAAAATCTAAATATGGGCCTAAAAATGAACGGACAGTTTCCTTGTACCCAGCTCTGCAGTGAATTTGAATGATAATATTGATGAATATATTCAATATATTAATATATTCAAAATAAGATGTTTTTGAAAAAGTGAAAAAATGTGAATAAGGGCTCTGCGACGTTGAGGAAGTGACGGCTAAGACGTCCTCGGAATTCCGAACGCAATGGTGCGCCATTCAACGACGCCGGACACACCATTCGGCCGGTATCGCACATTCCCCATCGAAAAAAAATGAAAGAATAGCATTTATGCTGAATTTTTAATAACTTCCCGGAAAAATTCTTCCATACAAAAATGTTATTTGCATTACGATCGTGTCGTCGAAATACATATATAACTCGTTTGATTCACTTCGGGAAGTTTGGGGCGTGATAACTGTTATGTTATGTTATGTTATGTTATTACTACTCAAACATACGTTGTTTTGCATATTATTGTAGGCCTATTGTCTTTTGTCATTGAATGTCTCGATGAACTGAATACAAAGGAATGCAATGGAAATGAGCCCTGGCTTTTTAGTTTTTTCTTTTTTTTTACAATGTCGTCAATTAAATGAAGTCCCCTCACATCTGTGGGCAAATTACATCCTGCACATAATTCCACATCAAACTCTGCTCTGAGTCTAATGATCATTACATCCTGATGTGAAAGAAAATGTGTCAAAAGAATAAAACATGATGGTTGTTATGCACTTCTTTCTTTTTCTTTTTACCCCTTGTTCTCCCCAATATAGTAGTTATGCCAAATGATTCTTCCCCACACTCATTTCTGTCTTTTCACTGCTGTTGTATCCTACTGACTCACTAGTGCAGGGGTTTTCAAAGTGGGTGACGGGGCACCCGGGGGTGCCACAACAGCAGTCCAGGGGTGCCGCGAGATCATTTGATGATATTTGGAATTTACTCCAATTATTACTTAATTAACAATATATATTTAGTATAATTTTAAACTTGAAGTACAGAGCAATTTTCAGTCTGTTCTTAACCAAAATGGCTATTATCTCGCAACATGATCAATACAATATGCTATAAACATAAGGTGCTGGGTGTGAAAATTATGAATATAATGTAGGGGTGCACATCTCCTCCACCAGGGGGTGAAAGGCATTAAAGCAACAGTGCCTGGATCCATTATTGCGCATGCGCTAAACACGTTGATCCGGAAGCCGGATCTTCCGGAAGTAGAATGTTTCTGGCGTGGCGTTTCCACAACAAAGGAACTGTTGGTGTTTCATGGTGGTTTTGGGACGCAATCTGGCGTTTGCCAACAAACCTAAGCATAAAGGTGGTTGCCGGGGGGCAAGGAGCTCCGCTGTGTTCACTTGGACCGCGCGGAGGTGCTGAAAGTCGGGGGACGAAGATGTACTAAATTTCTGTCCCTATCAGGACATAACTCGACTCGCTCGCTTTAGCTCGGTGGCGGTGTCTCACGTGGATCAAGTCCGCTTGACTTGAGTGTTGGTGTTTAGTTTCATGGTGGTTGGGGAGTTAAAACGAGTTAAAACGCTTCAAATGGAGTCTGTACGGCTGAAGATAAATGAACACATGACGTCGGTGGGAGAGGAGATATTGTGCGTTTTAGAAAAGCAACAAAGTGTTGATGTTTGTCGCGTGAAGCTCGATGTCAGAGTGTTTGTGTTGGAGCGCCTCCGTGCGGCCGCAGAGGTCATAAGCAACCTCTTCCAGAGAGAGATGGAGACACTACACAACACCCAACTACACACTGCAGGTATGTCTGTTACACACACAACACCACACTACACACTGCAGGTATGTCTGTTACACACACAACACCACACTACACTCTGCAGGTATGTCTGTTACACACCCATCACCCAACTACACACTGCAGTGTCTGTTACACTTAATAGTCCCTGGGACGCGGCCGTCTATTGTGTGTTTCATTGATCCCCACTCTAAAACAACATTCTTTTTTCACAGTAGACATATAAAATTCTTATGAGTACTGTGATTAATGTTTTTGTAAAGTAGGGGTTGTTAAGCTAGGGTGTAGGGCTGGCTATGTGGGTTAGATTCAATATTACATAATAGGTATCAAGCATTGTCCATTACACTAAACATTTGAGTACTAACAAATATGGCAAATACAACTATACACATTCTCAGTAATTCTACAGGTCCATAAATTACATCCTCTCAGGCAAACAGTTAAGAATAAACGGGTAACATTTGACCACAACCAACAAAGGGCAACATGCAATACCATAAACTCCTATAACCAATAAATACAGCACAGTCTCAAGAACTCACATCAGTGACGCATAACGCATGGAAATGTTCAGGGTTTGGTGCCTGTGCCTCCAGGCCTAGGCTCTGCTGCTGTTGCACTTGCTGTTGCCTCTGCTGCTGCCACACTGAAGTGAGGAACTCAGGCAGTTTATATAGTCAGTCAATGATTAGGGAGTGAGTGCAGGTGTGGTGGGTGGAGCTGTCAATGAGGAGCCAGAGGGAGGGACAGTCCAGTGAACTTTTCTACAGCCGCCCCAAATACGACAGTATTTAACCCAAAAAAAGTCTCTGGCTATAGGGCCGCCCCATGAAGAACAAATGGGTGGTGGGGGAGGCTCAGGTGGTGGCAGACGAGGGGGCCTAGGTGCTGGGGGGGGGGGGGGGGGGGGCTCAGGTGGTGGAGGGAACCGAGGAGGGCTGGCTACTGGAGGCGGAGACTCGGGAGCAAGCCCCCAGAACCCTGGGGGCGCCCTGAAACCAAATGGACATGGTGGCCGTTTTGAGGTACTGCAGTTGGGTCTACTCACATGAACGCGCGTCTAGGCTTCTTTGTATTGACGCGCGTTCATACCGGAAGTGCTCGTTCATGAAGCGCGTCCATGAACACAAAATTATGACGCAAAACGCGTCACAGTGGCCCACTACGTCACGGTTTTACTAGCCTCATGCGCTGGGTGAGCAACTTAATGCAAGTGGACGGGCGGGGATATCTGGTGTCCTCTCTATTCTTATTATAACTCTATGCTCGGGAGCCCTGGCTGGAGGAGGTGGAGACTCGGGAGCCCTGGCTGGAGGAGGCGGAGACTCGGGAGCCCTAGCTGGAGGAGGCGGAGACTCGGGAGCCCTGGCTGGAGGAGGCGGAGACTCGGGAGACCTGGCTGGAGGAGGCGGAGACTTGGGAGCCCTGGCTGGAGGAGGCGGAGACTTGGGAGCCCTGGCTGGAGGAGGCGGAGACTCGGGAGCCCTGGGCACAGGAGGCTGACGAGGAGGCGGGGCCCTGGGCACAGGAGACTGACGAGGAGGCGGGGCCCTGGGCACAGGAGGCTGACGAAGAGGCGGGGCTATAGGCGGAGCCGAAAGAGGAGGGGCCCTGGGCGCTGGAGGCAAGGAGGCAGGAGGGGCCCTGGGCGCCGGAGGCAAGGAGGCAGGAGGGGCCCTGGGCGCCGGAGGCAAGGAGGCTGGAGGAGGAGCCCGGGGCGCTGGAGGCAAGGAGGCTGGAGGAGCCCTGGGCGCTGGAGGCAAGGAGGCTGGAGGAGGAGCCCGGGGCACCGGAGGCAAGGAGGCTGGAGGAGGAGCCCGGGGCACCGGAGGCTTGGCAGGAGAGGCCTTTGGAGGCCTGGACTGGAGGGAGGACAGTACCTGCAGCATTCTGCTGTAGTTGTCTTGCATTCTTTTGTTGTTTTCTAGCATTATGGTGTAGTTGTGCTGCATGCTGTAGTTGTATTCTAGGGCTTCCTGGTAGTGACTCGGGCTGGTGCTGGTATCCTCTTCCTCCATGGCAAAGCTGCTATTCGGGCTTCGAAGGACCATTTAAAGTAGGGGTTGTTAAGCTAGGGTGTAGGGCTGGCTAGGTGGGTTAGCTTCACCATGGGTGCTTCGGTCAGGAAGCGATTGAAGAGGAGAGGAATTTCCTTTGTCATGGTTTTATTTACTATAAAGACAGAAAAGATAAATACAATTACATACAATTCAATATTACATAATAGGTATCAAGCATTGTCCATTACACTAAACATTTGAGTACTAACAAATATGGCAAATACAACTATACACATTCTCAGTAATTCTACAGGTCCATAAATTACATCCTCTCAGGCAAACAGTTAAGAATAAACAGGTAACATTTGACCACAACCAACAAAGGGCAACATGCAATACCATAAACTACTATAACCAATAAATACAGCACAGTCTCAAGAACTCACATCAGTGACGCATAACGCATGGAAATGTTCAGGGTTTGGTGCCTGTGCCTCCAGGCCTAGGCTCTGCTGCTGTTGCACTTGCTGTTGCCTCTGCTGCTGCCACACTGAAGTGAGGAACTCAGGCAGTTTATATAGTCAGTCAATGATTAGGGAGTGAGTGCAGGTGTGGTGGGTGGAGCTGTCAATGAGGAGCCAGAGGGAGGGACAGTCCAGTGAACTTTTCTACAGCCGCCCCAAATACGACAGTATTTAACCCAAAAAAAGTCTCTGGCTATAGGGCCGCCCCATGAAGAACAAATGGGTGGTGTGGGAGGCTCAGGTGGTGGCAGACGAGGGGGCCTAGGTGCTGGGGGGGGGGGGGGGCTCAGGTGGTGGAGGGAACCGAGGAGGGCTGGCTACTGGAGGCGGAGACTCGGGAGCAAGCCCCCAGAACCCTGGGGGCGCCCTGAAACCAAATGGACATGGTGGCCGTTTTGAGGTACTGCAGTTGGGTCTACTCACATGAACGCGCGTCTAGGCTTCTTTGTATTGACGCGCGTTCATACCGGAAGTGCTCGTTCATGAAGCGCGTCCATGAACACAAAATTATGACGCAAAACGCGTCACAGTGGCCCACTACGTCACGGTTTTACTAGCCGGAAGAAGGGGTGAAAACGCCTCATGCGCTGGGTGAGCAACTTAATGCAAGTGGACGGGCGGGGATATCTGGTGTCCTCTCTATTCTTATTATAACTCTATGCTCGGGAGCCCTGGCTGGAGGAGGCGGAGACTCGGGAGCCCTGGCTGGAGGAGGCGGAGACTCGGGAGCCCTAGCTGGAGGAGGCGGAGACTCGGGAGCCCTGGCTGGAGGAGGCGGAGACTCGGGAGCCCTGGCTGGAGGAGGCGGAGACTTGGGAGCCCTGGCTGGAGGAGGCGGAGACTTGGGAGCCCTGGCTGGAGGAGGCGGAGACTCGGGAGCCCTGGGCACAGGAGGCTGACGAGGAGGCGGGGCCCTGGGCACAGGAGACTGACGAGGAGGCGGGGCCCTGGGCACAGGAGGCTGACGAGGAGGCGGGGCTATAGGCGGAGCCGAAAGAGGAGGGGCCCTGGGCGCTGGAGGCAAGGAGGCAGGAGGGGCCCTGGGCGCCGGGGGCAAGGAGGCAGGAGGGGCCCTGGGCGCCGGAGGCAAGGAGGCTGGAGGAGGAGCCCGGGGCACCGGAGGCTTGGCAGGAGAGGCCTTTGGAGGCCTGGACTGGAGGGAGGACAGTACCTGCAGCATTCTGCTGTAGTTGTCTTGCATTCTTTTGTTGTTTTCTAGCATTATGGTGTAGTTGTGCTGCATGCTGTAGTTGTATTCTAGGGCTTCCTGGTAGTGACTCGGGCTGGTGCTGGTATCCTCTTCCTCCATGGCAAAGTTGCTATTCGGGCTTCGAAGGACCATTTAAAGTAGGGGTTGTTAAGCTAGGGTGTAGGGCTGGCTAGGTGGGTTAGCTTCACCATGGGTGCTTCGGTCAGGAAGCGATTGAAGAGGAGAGGAATTTCCTTTGTCATGGTTTTATTTACTATAAAGACAGAAAAGATAAATACAATTACATACAATTCAATATTACATAATAGGTATCAAGCATTGTCCATTACACTAAACATTTGAGTACTAACAAATATGGCAAATACAACTATACACATTCTCAGTAATTCTACAGGTCCATAAATTACATCCTCTCAGGCAAACAGTTAAGAATAAACAGGTAACATTTGACCACAACCAACAAAGGGCAACATGCAATACCATAAACTACTATAACCAATAAATACAGCACAGTCTCAAGAACTCACATCAGTGACGCATAACGCATGGAAATGTTCAGGGTTTGGTGCCTGTGCCTCCAGGCCTAGGCTCTGCTGCTGTTGCACTTGCTGTTGCCTCTGCTGCTGCCACACAGAAGTGAGGAACTCAGGCAGTTTATATAGTCAGTCAATGATTAGGGAGTGAGTGCAGGTGTGGTGGGTGGAGCTGTCAATGAGGAGCCAGAGGGAGGGACAGTCCAGTGAACTTTTCTACAGTTTTCATATTGAATTCGTACGCACTAATGAGAAAGACCGATTTTATCAAATGCTAATTAAAACAGGCAAATATACAGGGCACCTAAGACATCTCCATGGCAACCAGGAAGAAAACATTACACAAAGCTGACATTTCTCGCCCAAAAAGACTAACATTAGCGTAATAAATTGCTTTTTCCTAACGAACTTGCAACAGGTATACCATAGACTACTAATAGTTAATTCATAACCGTGTTGGACTACTTTTATATACCAGTTTATATTTTCGCTATTGCCTGTCGTTCACTGACACTGTAGTCTCTGGAACGCGGGCGTTTCATACTACCATTATCATAAAATAAGTGGTAACATTATTTTTCTGCTTTCAATCCTAAAAGTAGAGATTAGATTATGAAAGGAAGGTGATTAGGTGATGAAAACTAGCAAAACTATAGCAGTCATTCACTTTGATCAACGCGATGCATCTCCCGTCCAATGTAATTGTGATGTGGATGTCAAACAAACGTTAATCACGTCGTATTTAATTATACTTTATCTGTTACAAATGATTGTCCAAATAAACCATACGTTATATAAACTGTGAGCCATTTATAGACAATATGCAGTGTTGCCCTGGGCATCGTTGTAGGCTGTTAGGTCTGCATTAACATATGAACTGAACGAGTATGCATGATCAAGTTATCAATGATTTAACTCCATGATAGGGACTTAGGTGTGAAGTCATTAAAATATCGTACCCTAAACAAATCACAAAAGCAACGCAAAGTACCTTCATTGATGAGCTGCTTCTTCCTGTCATCTGATCAGTGTCCACACAGTGGATTAATTCGAGTTGCATTTTATCAAATGAAACTAACAGAACAAAAAACAATGTGCTGAACCAATGCGAGTCTTTGAGAAAATTACAGTTAGTATCTTCACCAATAATGAGCACATTTCTAGAGACACGGTAACACATTCATTGTACTAAATAGTCCCCCCAGGAATCCGCGATTCCGCGATCACAGAATTTTTCGCGGAAATCGAAGCCCTCCGCGGATATCAGAGCCTCCCGCGGATATCATAGCAGTCCGCAGAATAGGACAAGACGAGGAGCAGAATATTACATTTTACATGTAGTTTTCATTACGGCCGCTAGATGTCGCGGTGATATAGACGGACAAGACTCACAGCCTAGCCGGTCCTCGTGCCGGATACGGAAACGGAAATGGCTTTGTTTGCCGTGGCATGCATTCATGTGCTGTGACTCGTGTGTGTGGTGACGATACCAGAGCGGATGGTGCTGATTTTAATGGACTAGGAACTAGGCACATCGTCTGACACATCGTCTATAAACAGTGTTTATATTGGCTCACAAGCCTCACATGGTGAGAAAGACGCACTCACGCATGCTATACATGGACCACCCGCGGATTTCTCGGCCATTCGCGGACTTTTCTGACGTCCGTAGAATAACGTCGCGAGTGGCAGCAGAGCGGCGGGAGTAGTCATTACTACTATTATAAAACGACGTGTACATGGTCTGGTCAGTGGCCACCTCATACAGAGCCTGGGGAATAGCTTAGCTTCCCTCCTGCTGGTTGCACTGACGCTGTATTGGTCCGGTCCCACATTCGTTCCTGACAGAAACTGTGTCCTGAACTATAGTTCCTCTATGTCTATGGTCCTGGCAATAACAATGCTAATGCAGAAGAGAATAAATAAATATTACACCCATACTAGGTAGTAGGTAGGCTATCCTCTAAAATGTGGTTACTATGGGCAGGGTTTGCATGACAATATAGTCTTTGCAACAGAAAGTAATTATTAAAAACAATAACAATTAAAAAAAAGAATAGATTTAATATTAGATTTATATTCTCAAAAATGATTATTTGATTATTCTAACCACTAATTAAAATTAATTGTAGCTATTTCATGAAGGGTTTTACTTGATTATTAGAACTATATCATTTTTAGCTTGATAACTGGTCATTTTAGGTTGTTTTTTAATGTCCGCGGAATCAAGAATTGTTCACCACAGAATTCCGCAGAATCAGGATTGTTCTCCGCGGAATTAAGAATTTTTCTCCGCGGATTCCTGGGGGGACTAACTAAATGACAAGAAAGCATATATTCAGAAGGATATGGAAACCAGTGAAATAACAAGTTACCTCAGTAATTTATTCAAAGTTAAAGATATTACATAACAGCAGCAAACTGTGGCTGACCCAGCAACGACTTAACATATTTTCTGCATTTTGAGTGGATTTCACACCAGCCTGAACTTAACACAGCATGTGTCAAAGAGCAGCACAATGATACATAGCATGCACAGAAACAAAGACACCAAAAAGTGTGATAAATCTTTATTTTCCAGAATCGTTTTAAAATGGGCACATCATTATATGTTCAATCATGAATGTAGACCCATCTCATAAGACTGCTGTCTGCATTATGACACAATCCATGCCACAATAATTTCCCAGATCTTGTGGTTTGTGTCCCAGGCTCCGCTCCTGCAGCTCTGCAAGTCTGTAACACATATCATCACATAATAATGAAGTATTTTTTATAACGCTTTGCCAAGTACTCAAAGCGCTCTTCGATGGATCATTCATTCATGTATCCAATTAAATTTGTATAATTTAATCTCGGGTGTTCTGTTCTGTATTATTTAGGCTCTGTAGATTATTTAGAGCCAAAACTGTGAGTATAACCTTTAACACTCACTACATTCTAAATACTGTACTACGCCAGGACAAGTAGACGGAATGGCATCCAAGCCTGAATCTAACTACCAGCACATCAACTTGAAGATCGAGATAAAACAATTATCCATATAATAAACCTTTAATGTTTGACTGTGCAGTAAATCATATAGCACTGAACAGGGTCGTAGTATTATATAGTATGTAGATGGAGCACTATGACAAGACGAACGTAATCTAAACACATTAACAGCTGTCTTAAGGTTAGATCTTTTCAAGAGAAAATGAACAAATCACAAACCGTTGCTAACACTAACTTTGGCAACGTGACTGCAGAGATATGAACAGAAATTAAAGATACGCGATGAGACAATGTGTAGCATTGCAATGATCGTGAGCCATTATAGCTATATCAAAGATCGGGGCATATTGATTGGCCACTGCTTAATATATCTTAACCATTTGCAGCTGTAAATATTCACGCTAAATGTGCATCTTTAAAACAGCCTGCTGCCATCAATCTTGTCTCTTGTCTATGATCGCCATGAACGTTATAATGATCCATGTTAATGCGTCGTCAACACGGCTCATTCTATAGTCTGCGTTCATTGTAAATGTTCATGAGTATATCAAACAATTGAGCATCATCACGAAACAAATATTACCTTCACAGGAGTTGTCGTTGTGTTGTGTGTTAGCTGCTATGGTTAGCTGTGATCAGAGCGTCCACGACGGGTACTTCCTGCTTCTTCCATCAAGGAACGTGATTGGCCGAAACGGCTGAGCCGTATAAGGAACACACGCTTTGATTGGTTTATACTTCGGTTGCCAGGTATTGTGTTGCCAGATTTTTAATAATAAGTAGTGAAATTATATATTAAGTTTTCTTATTGTGAAGTTCGCTTTCAGATGGGAAACATGTGATACTGTGTTCACAAAGAATTTATCTACACAATACTAAAAGAATTAGCCTGTTTTATGATGGGGATCAACCAAAACCTTAACTAAAGCAGATAGACGGGAATGTCCGGCTGGCTATAAACGTACATGTCTCAGAAGCTTAATTTCAAATATAAAGTGCTTATTCCATGGCCATAGATGTTGCAATTCTCTTCGGGTGGGTAAAGTAACCGTTTCTTCAGTAGTGTTCAATAAAAATGCATTTTAATCTGAATGGTGGCCATTTTCGGCATATGTTTCAACTGATTGATTGATTGAAGACTTTATTAGAAGTCTGCATAGGAAAAGGTACAGTTTCATGACGGTACAGTTCACTGGTACAAGGTCTACTAAAAGGAGATCCTAGAAAAGACTAAGCTTATTTTCACAGGAAACCATTTAAGTATCTCATAACACTGAATGATAGACGAACTACGCAACCCTATCGGTTGGGGTTGTTTCGAGGTCCCAGTAGACGGAGGCTAACCTGCCGACGCGAGTGATTGCTAACCTGCTCATGCAGGTGAATGCTAACCCAAAGCCTAAACCCTAACATTAAGCTTAAACCTAACCCCTACCCTTACCCTAACCAGACTACTGAGACCTCGAAACAATAGAAATATCGAGATTCTGCCTTTGGTTGGGCAGGTGTACGGCACTCTGAAATGGCCACTCTTTATTGAAATATACGGAAGATAAGGGCAGCAGTGGCTCAGGGGTAGAGAAACCGTCATTAGAACACAGAGGGTTCCCGAAGGATTCCCAGTTTGATCCCGGACTCCCTCAGAGTTGGTGTTGAAGAGTCCTTGAGCAAGAACCCCTGGTTGCTCCCGATGAGCAGGTTGGTGCCTTGAATGGGTGAATGTAAATCTATGTAAAGCGCTGAACCCCTATCTGCTCCCAATAAGCAAGTTGGTGGAATGGTTTCCTCCCCCATCTGTGTGTGAATGGGTGAAAGCAATGCACAATCTATGTAAAGCGCCTTAGATAAAGGCGCTATATACATTTACCATACAACGGAAGCTTAACACACAAGGCCTTTATAAATAAATATAAGACAATGTTGCTCTCTACTAACTGCGAGAGATGGCCAACCCACCTTTTCATATAAATATGCAAGTCCTTACTCATGTCATATCAAATTCCATATCTTAATAAAGTCCTTATTATATTCCTTCATTGCAGACCAGTGTGCAGAGTCCAGCCTGAAGGTGAAGATGAGTTGGAGTGTTTCTGTTAAACAGGAACCTGAAAACCACCTGGACATCAGTACGTTTCATGCCTTCTCTTCTCTTCTCTTCTCTTCTCTTCTCTTCTCTTCTCTCGCTGTCTCTCTTAGAGAGAATGTTTGCAGGAAATGGCTTTTTTTAATGCATGAGAATGGACTCATGATTTGGAACTACCAAAGCTATAAAACAGAGGAAACACTCCATAAAATAACAAAGTACAAATGTTTTTTTCTCTCATTTTATCTTTTTATTCTCCCCTAGACTTCGTTTCCCTCCCTGTGTGTAAAGAGGAGCTTTTCCCTGAACATCAGGAGAGGAGTCCCAGTCTGGAGGAACCACAACCTCCACAGATTAAAGAGGAACAGGAGGAGCTTCTACAAGAGGAGGCTGATGGATCAACGTTGACATTACTAGCAGTGAAAAGTGAAGGTGATGATGAAAACAGAGAGACAGAGGCTGTAGCCAGCACCTCAACTGAACACATGAAAACACAAGCTGATGTAGAGGACTGTGGAACATCACAACCAACTAGTGGTGACCAGCTCCTCTCTCCACACTGTTCTCAATCTGGCGTCACTGAAGACCGTGATGAGTGGGAGGAGACCAGGGAAGGTCAGTCGGTTGTAAACACACTGGATTCACACAAGACACACAATGTGGAAGGACAAACATTGTCTTTAAGCCACAAGCTGTCCCAGGATCTGCCATTGTCAAAACAAACTCACTCCAAGAACAGCCACACAGGGAAGAAAAGTTTTAGTTGTACAGTGTGTGGCAAAATGTTTAATTGCAAGGAAAATCTGAAGAGGCACACTGTTGTTCATACTGGGGAAAAGCCCTTTACTTGTACTGTTTGTGGTAAAGGCTACGGTCGAAGTGATCATTTAAAAACACACATGATGACTCATACAGGGGAAAAGCCCTTTACTTGTACAGTTTGTGGTAAAGGCTACGGTCAAAGTGTTAGTTTAAAAACACACATGATGACTCATACAGGGGAAAAGCCCTTTATTTGTACAGTTTGTGGTAAAGGCTGTGGTCGAAGTGGTGATTTAAAAACACACATGATGACTCATGCAGGGGAAAAACCCTTTACTTGTACAGTTTGTGGTAAAGGCTGTGGTCGAAGTGGTGATTTAAAAACACACATGATGACTCATACAGGGGAAAAACCCTTTACTTGTACAGTTTGTGGTAAAGGCTGTGGTCGAAGTGGTGATTTAAAAACACACATGAGAACTCATACAGGGGAAAAACCCTTTACTTGTACAGTTTGTGGTAAAGGCTGTGGTCGAAGTAGTGATTTAAAAACACACATGAGGACTCATACAGGGGAAAAGCCCTTTACTTGCACAGTTTGTGGTAAAGCTTTTAGTCTAAATAATAATCTAAAAGTACACTTGAGGACTCATACAGGTTAAAACACCTTTACTTGTGCAGTTTGTGGTAAAGGCTGTGGTCAGAGTGGTAATTTAAAAGCACACATGAGGACTCACATAGGGGAAAAGCATACAGGTTAAAACTCCTTTACTTGTGCAGTTTGTGGTACGCTCCATGGATTTATTTTGTCACTTGGCTTCTCAGTCTGGACAGTTTCCTTTCTCCAAGGGGAGGTGAGACATAGACTGCGAGCGGAATCCAAATGTGGCTTCTTATTGGTCTGTGGTGGGGGTGGGACAAATACACCAGTGTGTATTGGCTGGCTGATAACGTAGCTACCCTAATCTACTCTTATTTGTTGGAACAACGTACAATCAGCAACAACGTCGCCTCCGTCAAAACTGATATCCGAGTCAACTGAATCATGGCCAGACTGAGAAGCGAAATGATAAAACAGATCCACGAAACGTAGTGTAGCAGGCTGGCACCCTGGCTTCATACAGGCAGGCAATCCCTTTAGCTGCGGTTTGTGTCAAATGCTTGGTCAAGATAAGGAGGATTCAAATAACTATATTATGGATGTCTTAATTAACGCCAGGTCTTGTGTAGGGATGGGTATCGAGAACGGTTGCCCGTGGATCGGTTCCATGGAATCGAAGCCAGCGTTCTAAAGTCTGGCTGTATATTTCACGAGAATGTTCATTTTTTGATAATGAGGCGTTAAGTTGTTACTCAAGCTCACTGCATGAACGGACAAGTCTCCCGCCGTTCTGTGTCCGAACTAGAGTGCCCAAAAAAGTTTGTTTTGCAAGCCCGCCTGCTGCCGCCTCCCACGTTCTTACTACAAAACACGCTACATGTCCAATGTGCTCCGTGTTGCTAAATGCTCCCCTATATCACATGTGCAAGAAAGAAAACTATGTAAATCCTTTGATCCAAACTGTTGAAGACAGTGCTTCTGCTTTAGCTGTGTACAGCAGCAGCTCCGCGAGCTTCAGTGAGCTTCGCAACCGACATAGAGTAGGCTACAGGGGCGCTGGAAGGGGGGTGCTGAGGGTGTTTCCAGGGGCGCTGCAAGGGGGGGTGCTGAGGGTGCTACAGCCCCCCTGGTACTTTCTTTTTTCTTTTTTTTTTAAGATATATATACACACAGAGCTATATTAAAACAATAATGTATTTGACTTTGGGGAATACACTATGTTGAAACAAGGTGTTTGATTATCACATGGTCACCTTGCCACCTCCGGTTGGAAGGGAAGTTGAATTTAAATTTTGTTTTCAAATAAATCCCGCTTTGATGGCACAACAAAGTCTATTTATTTGAGAACTAGAAACTGTCTGTAGGCTCATTGTTGCAAACTAACACCGATGTATATGGGGAATTAAAAAAAAACATTACAAAAATAATACCCAATGTTGTAGTGTGTGTGTGTGTGTGTTTGTGTGTGTGAGTGAGTGAGTGACTGTGTGTGTGCATGCGTGCTGTGTGTTGCACTGTGTGCTAAAATAACTAATAAACAGTTACTTGTTACACCGTTGTGTGGGAAATAAGCACCCAAAACAGTAATAAAAATAACCCAAAACCTCTCTAGAAAAAGAAGAAAAGGAGTGGAGGAGGTAGAAAAGACTATTGGCCACTATTTCTGACCAGCTGAGAAACGATAAGAGAATCGATAAGGAATCGAATCGATAAGCAGAACCGGAATCGGAATCGCTAAAATCTTAACGATACCCATCCCTAGTCTTGTGGAGGTGTGACCAATGCCATTTTACTATTGTGGGTGCGGAATTCTGCACACTGCATCAAAGCAGTTCACGGTAAAACGGCCCTGAATTAGTCACAGGTGTTGGGTGTTACTTTAATCAAACCAATCGGAGAGAGTATCAGCTGCCATTCCCTTTAAGATCAGTGCAAGACATGCGTTAAGCGGCGAGACCAAAAGAGTATAGTTTATATTTTATATTTATACATTTCCAAATAGCTTACCCATCACGGTTGGGAAAAATGAATAAATAAATAAACCAGTCAATTGCAATAGTGAGGGGACATTCAAGACCCCCCTCCCCAGATAACAGCAAAGTGACAATTTAAGGACTTTTTAATACAGAAACTAATTAGAAAGTAGTGTTGATTTGGCTGGCTACTTTTGCCATGTAGCTTGTAGCTTAGGTAACTACATTTCTTTGGGGATAACTTTGCTGTAGCTTTAGCTATGTTTAATCGAGTGTAACTTGTAGCTTAGGTCAGTGGTCCTCAACCTTTTCAGGCCGTGACCCCCAAAATATTCATATTTTAACTGGGGACCCCCCACCCTGACAAGCACTAAGAGTTGAGGCATTACATTTTGTACAACACGGTTCTATTGTGAAAATAGCAGATCTACATGTCTCAAAGGATCACACAAAAAAGCCCAGTGAACTTGAAATTATTTTGGGGGGGGGATGATTAACTTAATGTGCAACATTGTTTTCTCACTCAAAAGTAAACAAACCAACATAAAGTTTAAGGTATATGCAAATGATAAACATTGGTCAAATTGTCAAACATTAAAGGCAGAAATTGTGAACATAGCCAATTTACATGCTCACAACGCCTCACGTTGCGAGGCGTTGTGAGCATGTAGATCTGCTATTTTCACAATAGAACCTTATTATATAAAATGTAATGCCTCATCTATTAGTGCTCGTCAGGGTGGGGGGTCCCCAGTTAAAATATGATTATTTTGGGGTCGCTGCCTGAAAAGGTTGAGAACCACTGATATAGGCCGCTGTTTCCCAAACAGTGGGTCTGGACCCATTTGTGGGTCATGGACCAATTTATACGGGTCACGACTTCAGGACGTAAACATTTTATTTTCCTAGTCTACTTTGTCTTTTGGGTATTGAGCTACAAAGTTTGGAACAGCTGTTATAGGCTATTATATTCATCAACATAGCATAAAAATTACACCAAAATTGTCATGAAGATTCATTTCATATTATGCACAGCAGTATAGTCTCACCAGAGAAACGGATGCGTTTCGGCCCGGCGGCCTTCGAGTCTTGAAACGCTGAGGAAGGCGTTTTTTCATCCCAGTTACCCAGTGATTTCCGTGGCCAAATAATATAGGCCTACACATTCATTTGGGGGTCCTTGACGTTAATTATGTTTGAGAACCACGGATCCTTAATATCACCAGGGGCCATTCTAAGATGAAAGACTGGAGGCATGTTTTGAAATATAGATGATATAATCAAATACAATTATTATTGTGCGTGTGCGTGTTTGCGTGTTACATGGTCCTTGTATGGTTACACACATAAATGTTACCCCACATTCATTGGTGATGATCCATTTGCATGTATGTTACTCTATGTCGGTATCTCCATTTGTCTTTATCCACATGTGCGGTGTCGGGTATTCCTACACAGCTGTATCAAAGGAAATGAAACAGAGTTACAGTTAATATTTAAAACAGGATACTGTGTCATTAAACATGCAGTATAAAACGTAGTATAATTCCTTGAGTCTTGACTGTGAATAAATGTATTCACATGTAGCTCATTCAGTTTGTATATTCATTAAGTTCAGCTTTCATCTCAAAACATCGCAAGTATCTCTGGTCAGTTATAATTCTCTCAACAAACACTTGGGGCCCTATTTTTGACCATCCTAAACCCTAAATCCCTAAACTTCTTTACCATTGTGATTTTTTTTAAATAGTTCAAATAGCTGATCTACAACTAGCTGATCTACAGCTACCGTATAGAAACAAACAATCAGGATTTGATGGTGCATGAGCAGCAAGAGGCATGCGCAGGAGAAGCGGACCAGAACATGATCTACAAGCTCACAACATGTCGATGTAGATCGGCTATTTTGAGTATTAAAAACGATATAATCAAAATAGTAACAATGCAAAGAAGTTTAGGGGTTTAGGATTTAGCATGGAAGAAAATGGGGCCCTTAGTCTCAAAATATAATTGATTGTGGACTCCTGATGCAACTTATCAGTGTTACCATTTTATTCTCCAATTTTACATTACATCATTTTGTTCATGTGAAGATTATATAAAAATGACAAATGGTTTATATAGCTGTAGATCAGCTAGCTCAGCTTTTTGAACTATTTAAAGAAATCTCCCTCCTATAGGTGTAAACAGGATCATGTGGGGGTTTCAGGAGATAGCCATTGCCATTCTCAGCTGGAAGGAATGAGTGAGTGAACGCAGTATGACGTCAGGCCCCGCCAGGCTGGGGGGGAGGGGGGATACGGGATAGGGGATGTTTTTTTTTTTTTGTTTTTTTACTCATAATAATGTACATTGTAATCTACATGTGAGCCTCTGTGCTATACTTCTATTTGAAAATGTAATAAACATATTTGAAAAGAAAGATTATACTAAGATCCCAATGGCAGTTATTTTTGCCACTTCTAGTTTTCCCCCCTGAAATGACACCTCTCTCTGGTTCCGATTTAAACAATTTGCTTCTCAAAATAAATGGCAATTTAAAACTTGACTGAATTAAAGAATTCATTGTTTCCGTTAATCAATTCAAAATTAATGTAAAAATATCAACAAAACATGTTGATATATACATTTTGAATGGATGCTGTAATTCTATTGATCTGTTACAGAGGATTAAATTACTAAGCAGTTTTTTCTTTGAAATTAAATTTTAAGTCTGTTTAAAAAGGATGTACTTTACCATTCACTTAGTCAGGGGACTTGATTACTTCATAGACATCTGTGTTGCCTAAAGGTAAACAAGCATTAATTTGGTGCTTATACATGTTATTTCAATTTAATTAATTCCATTAATTCATATTAAAAATAACCAGATGTCAGAAATGTTCTTGACCGATGTGATTGGTTTAAAGGTTAAATGACATTCTGTTTTTACCAATCATAAAAGTCTTTGCCCTGGTCCTAAAAACATGTTTTAAAATGTTTAAACTTGAAAATCCACTCCATGGAGCCATGGTCTCTCTCTCTGTTTAGGTGTCATGAAAAACGGTCTGTCAACTGAAATACTCTATAATCACCACCAGGGGAGCCTCTCTCTCCCACTCAGCAGTTCTCAAACTGGTACCCAAAGTGGCCACTGGCCACACGCACGCACGCTCACACACACACACACACACACACACACACACACACACACACACACACACACACACACACACACACACACACACAGAGGTCCGCCCAGCTCCAACACAATGACCGAGAGATGCATGCTCGCAGACGCGATGCATGTGTTTCGCTGCTTTG
Organism: Nannobrachium achirus; assembly: GCF_963921795.1. Lineage (NCBI taxonomy): Eukaryota > Metazoa > Chordata > Actinopteri > Myctophiformes > Myctophidae > Nannobrachium > Nannobrachium achirus. The sequence goes on along the minus strand of NW_027664776.1, from coordinate 88,025 downwards.
CTTTGGTACAACAAGACACACTGTGACACACACACACACACACACACACACACTGACACACAGAGGCTGAGCTGAGCCCTGACGAGGCACACACAAACAGCATCGAGAGTCGCGAGTGTTTTTTTCTTCCCCGGGACCGACGTTACCGGATCTCTGTGGTTACATCTGTACCCCCGCGGAGTTCAATTTAGACCGTACGCGGTAACGTTATAGCTCTGCTCCGCGCTGCAGAAACACTTCACGGTCCTTCTGTAGTTATTATAGTAACATATTTTGTCTAAATGCCTCCGTTTAGAGAACCACCTATTGCTTGTGTTATCATAGCGTTTTACTGTCTGCTCTCTGAGTCGCCGTGCCCGTGTGTGTGGAGGGAGGACAGGGCAGCGTGGAGTTATAGTCGGCTGCTCCACGGTCCACGGAGCTCTGCCCCCGGGAGAAGTGCGCTGTCCTCGGGGACTCGTGATGAGGAGGGAGGCGCTGCCCACGGACCCAGCCAGGGCGGAAAATACATAGCGATATATAGCGATTTTCATTATTTCACAAAAGCATAAACTGACTACTTGATATGAAGGATATTGATGTAAATAAGATATCCGAATGGGTAAATATATTTTATATGCCCATATTTACAATTAAAGGATAATATAATGTAAGAGGTCACTTCCTCAAAACTTGGGCTGTGGAGAAATACAGACAGGGACACTGGGAGAGGGGAGAGAGGTGAATCGACTGACGACGTATGAGTCCAGTAGCCAATGAACTGCGCGTTTGAGACTCATTATGCAGAAACCAGCACAAACACACAGATAGCAGGAAAACCACTGCATGTCAAAAGTTGCGTTTTTTTTGGTGTAATTGAGGCCAGGAAACATTAAAAAAAGCATAAAAAACTCAAAATTTATTTTTGGATGTCACCACCCCTTTAAAGACTGACCATGCTGGTGGGCAGTACACATGATCAGTAACTCCACTTTGATTGGTCCTCTGGTCTGCAGCTGAGCCCTGATTGGGGTCCTCATACTCAATGGGCCTGTTATTAAAATAAAATAAACATTTATCAGAAATGGCGTAATCAAGATGTAATCTACTGCTGTCATGCATGTTGATGAATAGACAGAGTATTGTACTTACGTGGTATAATCTGGATCTGTAAATTAAAAACATATTATTTGAATCAAATAAAAACATTTAATATAAGTTATTTGTCAGTATTTTTTCTTCATGTTAAAGCAATAGGACACTATCAGAGGTTTGTTTTGGTTGTTTAACTACCTTGTCATGGAGAAACTAGTCCAATTAGGGAGATTGCTGCATCACACAGGTGATTAGAAATGAACTAGCCTGGGAGCGATGCAAATAAGGAATGCATGTCCTGCTGTTATATGCAATACCCGTTATACCCATTGGGTGGTTCTGGGAAGTCTTTGTGCAATCACAAACATCTGGAGGGTAGCTCTTCAAGTCTTCATACCCAATCCAATGACACCTAGTACTTTCAAAAATTAATAAGAAATACATTTGAGCTGATCAGATTATTTTCCATTGACATCAGCAAAAATCTTGGGCTGCCAGCATTAACAGCCAATAGCCACTTTTCCTTGGTAAATTCTAGTCTGCAAGAGCTTATGATTTGTTGTCATATCTCAAGAACTGTGTGACCATTGGTCATATAACTTGGTGTTCTGTGATAACCAAGATAACCGAGGCTGTTCCAATGGCACCATGAACAGTACCATAACAAAAAATAAAAATAAAATAAATAAAATTGTAGATCTGCTGCTTTTGTGGACAAACAACCGGCCATATCTCACGTTGAGAACGTAACTGTGCCTTGTATCTTGCATCGCTGGATTCAGCATTCAAATGCCTTTCCAATTTGTATTTTAGCCTTTCATAGGAACAGGGGGGTTTGTTTTTCATTTGTGTGTGTGTGTGTATGTGTGTGTGTGTGTGTGTGTGTGTGTGTGCGTGCGTGTGTGCGTGCATGCGTGCGTGCGTGCGTGCGTGCGTGCGTGCGTGCGCGTGCACGCAAAATACAAATATTAATATCAATAATTCAACGTTAAGACAACCCGGTTCGAGAGTGGTGTCTTCGGATCGGTCTCGGTGAGACGGACGCAATGGCACCTTCCTGGTTTACGTAGGACTAAGGGAACCAGAGAAAGGCAATGGGGAAGTTCTCAAAGAAATATACAGCAAATGTGCTGGGGAATTTGTTGGTTGAAAAACTGAGACTAAAATAATCATAAAAAAATCTAAATATGGGCCTTAAAATGAACGGACAGTTTCCTTGTACTCAGGGGAGTAAGGTGCACCCAGCTGTGCAGTGAATTTGAATGATAATATTGATGAATATATTCAATATATTAATATATTAAAAATAAGATGTTTTTGAAAAAGTGAAAAAAAACGTGAATAAGGGCGCTGCGACGTTGAGGAAGTGACGGCCAAGACGTCCTCGGAATTCCGAACGCAATGGTGCGCCATTCAAGGAAGCCGGACGCACCATTCGGCCAGTATCGCACATTCCCCACCGAAAAAAAATGAAAGAATAGCATTTATGCTGAATTTTTAATAACTTCCCGAAAAAAATCTTCTATACAAAAATGTTATTTGCATTATGATCGCGTCGTCGAAATACATATATAACTCGTTTGATTCACTTCGGGAAGTTTGGGGCGTGATAACTGTTATGTTATGTTATGTTATTACTTCTCATACATATGTTGTTTTGCATATTATTGTAGGCCTATTGTCTTTTGTCATTGAAAAGTCTCGATGAACTGAATACAAAGGAATGCAATGGAAATGAGCCCTGGCTTTTTAGTTTTTTCTTTTTTTTTTACAATGTCGTCAATTAAATGAAGTCCACTCACATCTGTGGGCAAATTACATCCTGCACATAATTCCACATCAAACTCTGCTCTGAGTCTAATGATCATTACATCCTGATGTGAAAGAAAATGTGTCAAAAGAATAAAACATGACGGTTGTTATGCAGTTCTTTCTTTTTCTTTTTACCCCTTGTTCTCCCCAATGTAGTAGTTATGCCAAATGATTCTTCCCCACACTCATTTCTCTCTTTTCACTGCTGTTGTATCCTACTGACTCACTAGTGCAGGGGTTTTCAAAGTGGGTGACGGGGCACCCTGGGGTGCCGCAACAGCAGTCCAGGGGTGCAAGATCATTTGATGATATTTGGAATGTACTCCAATTATTACTTAATTACAATATATATTTAGTATAATTTTAAACTTGAAGTACAGAGCAATTTTCAGTCAGTTCTAAGTCTTAACCAAAATGGCTATTAGGCCTATCTCACAACATAATCACTAAAATTTGCTATAAACATAAGGTGCTGGGAGTGAAAATTATGAATATAATGTAGGGGTGCCTCGGATGAAAAGAATATTTATAGGGGTGCCCTGAGAAAAAAAAGTTTGGGAATCCCTGCACTAGTGAATCAGTCAGTCAGTCATTCAGTGACAGTTACACATCTCCTCCACCAGGGGGCGAAAGGCATTAAAGCAACAGTGCCTGGATCCATTATTGCGCATGCGCTAAATACGTTGATCCGGAAGCCGGATCTTCCGGAAGTAGAATGTTTCTGGCGTGGCGTTTCCACAACAAAGGAACCGTTGGTGTTTCATCAAAGAGATTCTATAATAAGAGACGGCACTCCCTATACATCCCATTACAACAAGCAGCGCCCATGTTGCTCCGCCATCTTGGAATGATGACGACTTCCGGTGGTTAAAAAAAACATAATAAATTCATGCTGTACATTCAAAAACGTGTTTTTATTCTGCTCTACTATGATATATTTAATGATTCTATATAACTGGTCTGTGTTGAACAGCAAAAAAGTATTATAGCCTATATATGCATACTACTATAATGATTTACTATTTTATTTATATTATTTATCAATGGATCAAAACTGAAATGACTTACTAATAGTAACATTTCAAGGTGCATGTGTGCACATGCGTGTATGCTAATGCATGTTTGCGTGCGGCCACACATGTTTATATGATGTGTTAATACCAAATAGAAATTATTAAAACGCATCATTATAAAAGGGGGGAAACTCTGCCCTCTGCTGCTTTTTAGGCAGCACTGAATCTGTTCCTAAGAGATTATGAATGACAAAACCATAAAACATTATATAGACCTAATGTAGGCCCACATGATAAATTATTGTCTACAAAAGCCAGACTAATGTCAAACAGATAAAATAAATTAACATTAGACCAATTAGAACAATCCGAAATGTATTATTCATACCAAATTATTACTATTTCTTATAACTGAAAAAAATATCATTTAAGCTTCTATTGATCTGTTTAGCAGTCTATGATAATATGTAATATCAATGGTGATTTTCACTTTGTTTGGTGATCAAGACAGCTTTGGAAAACGTTATTCACACCCAATTTAATTGTTTTGATTAATTTAAGAGCAGAGCCATCATTCCAAGATGGCGGCAGCGCTACAGCTGCGCCATCTAGTGGTGATTCCATATATTTAAGGACTGCCGTCTCTTATTATAGAATCTCTTTGGTTTCATGGTGGTTTTGGGACGCGACCAACAAACCTAAGCATAAAGGTGGTTGCCGGGGGGCAAGGAGCTCCGCTGTGTTCACTTGGACCGCGCGGAGGTGCTGAAAGTCGTGGGTCGAAGATGTATTCTGTCCCTATCAGGACATAACTCGGACGGACTTTGCAACGCTCCACACGGAGACTCGCTCGCTTTAGCTCGGCGGCGGTGTCTCACGTGGATCAAGTCCGCTTGAGTGTTGGTGTTTAGTTTCATGGTGGTTGGGACACAGCGCGTGGTGAAAAGCTTCTCATATTAAAAGGAGTTAAAACGCTTCAAATGGAGTCTGTACGGCTGAAGATAAATGAACACATGACGTCGGTGGGAGAGGAGATATTGTGTGTTTTGGAAAAGCAACAAATTGTTGATGTTTGTCGCGTGAAGCTCGATGTCAGAGTGTTTGTGTTGGAGCGCCTCCGTGCGGCCGCAGAGGTCATGTGCAACCTCTTCCAGAGAGAGATGGAGACACTACACAACACCCAACTACACACTGCAGGTATGTCTGTTACACACACAACACCACACTACATACTGCAGGTATGTCTGTTACACACACAACACCACACTACACACTGCAGTGTCTGTTACACTTAAAGGTAAAATGACATTCTGTTTTTACCAATCATAAAAGTCTTTGCCCTGGTCCTAAAAGTATGTTTTAAAATGTTTAAACTTGGAAATCCACTCCATGGAGCCGCTCTTATGAGCCCTGTTTAGGTGTCATGAAAAAGGGTCTGTCACCTGAAATACTCCAAACTCACCACCAGGGAGCCTCTCTCTCCCACTCATTCTAACAAAATAAATATTAGTAGGCCTATGGGGCTGTTAAGTATGACATCATTTTGTAGGCAGAGGAGAATTTCTGCCCCCAGTTTCCGTGAATCTTTTTACTATTTTTACTATTTACACATTTTTCTTCTCTTTGTTGTTGAAAGGAAAGTGTTAGAATTATACTTTAGTCGTTATTTTTGTCTTGGATCTGTTGAAATAGCGAGGGACAGAAAATGCTCTTGGGGCAGAGTTCTCCTCTGCCTATACAATGATGTCACGGCTTAAAAGCCCCATAGTGCTGTAAGTACATGTACTTGAGTACAATTTTGAGTATTTGTACTTTACTTGAGTATTTCCAATTTTCAATTCTTATACTTCTACTCCACTACATCTCAGAGGCAAATGCACTTTATCTCTCCACTACAATCATTTGGAGGCTTTAGTTACTAGTAACTTTGTAGATTTTGATTATTAATACAAATCAATCACTTGAGCCCTTATAGGCCAGCGATTCTCAAACTATGGTTCCCAAAGTTGCCACGCACACGCGCACGCACATACAGATCTGCGGCCGCCCCTCCAACACACAGAGATGCGTGCTCGCATTTTTGTTGCTTTCGCACAAGACAGTGGCTGTGACACAGACACACACAAAACCATGGCAGCTAAAGAGGCTGAGCTAAGCCCTGGCCTGAGGCATACGCGTCTGCATGATCAGCGGGGAATTGTGTCAATACGAGCCGAGGCGCGGGTGTTTTTTCTTACCCCGGGAACGATACATTACCGGAGCCCTGCGGTTACATATGTACCTTCGCGGAGTTCAATTTAGACCGTCGGCACCGCGGTAACGTACCAACAGCTCCGCTCCGCAATGCAGAAAAACTTCATGGTCCTTAGTATAGCAACATATTTTGGCTAAATGCCTCAGTTTAGAGAAACACCTATTGCTTGTGTTATAGCGTTTTACTGTCTGCTCGCTTTTACTGTCTGTGTGTGTGTGTGTGTGGGTGGGTGCGCTGTGCACGGTCACAGCAACGACAGAGAGTGTCGGTAAGAAGGAGGGAGGTTCCGCTGTGCGCAAATACATTGCGATACATAGCGATTTTCATTATTTCACTAAAGCATAAACGGACTACTTGATATGAAGGATATTGATGTAAATAAGATATTTGAATGGATAAATGTACTTTATATGCCCATATTTACAATTAAAGGACAATATAATGTAAGAGGTCACTTCCTCAAAACTTGGGCTGTGGAGAAATAACTCTATGGGAGAAATACAGACAGGGAGAGAGGAGGGGGGGGGGGGGTGAATAGACTGTCGACGTATGAGTCCAGCAGCCAATGAACTGCACGTTTGAGACTCATTATGCAGAAACCGGCACAAACACACAGATAGCAGGAAAACCACTGCATGTCAAAAGTTGCGGGTTTTTTTTTGGTGTAATTGAGGCCAGGAAACATTAAAAAAAGCAAAAAGAAAATAAAAAAATATTTTTGGATGTCATGTCCACTTTAAACATACCTGTCTCGGAAGCTTAATTTAAAATATAAAGTGCTTGTGGGTACTGTAATATCAAGATAAAGTTCAGAGAGACCGGGCTTGTGTTTTACCAGTCCGCCATATTTATTCAACACCAACTCTAGTCCCCGCAAGGGGGCAGCCTAATATCACAACACCCTCTTAAAAAAAAAAAACTGTTAAACAACAAGTTATGAACTGTGGGAGGAAATGGCTAACATCTGGTATAATAATGCAATGAACTTCACTTCACAAATCAGGATGAAAGAATCAACATTAAAGAGTACAGTTTTTTGTTTTTTTTGTTTTTGACATTCAAAACACACTGAGCCTAAATAAGTCACTCTGGCTCTAAAATAACATCAGTCCTCATATCTGGATGGAGTTTTGATAATGCGGCCACTTCTGTTAGTTTTGCCAGGTTTGGTCACCTGTGCTGCTGCTGTATCCTTTTCCTCATCAGATGAGGTTTCCGCAGTTTTCTCTCCCCCATCTCCCATTTTCAGAAGATGCTTTCGGTTGCGTCGCAGCCGACGTCCCTGTGCAGTCTCTATGATGTATGAACGTGGTGTCTCAGCCACATCTTTGACCACAGCCGGACTCCATCTCCCCGTGTCATACTCCTGAACCCGCACAGAGTCCCCTCTGTGCAGTGGAGGTAGATCTTTCGCCGTTCTGTCGTAGTGAGCCTTCTGCTTCTGTTTCTGTGCACTTATAGTCTCTTGAATGTCCTGCGTTGTCTTGTGTATTGTCGGTAAGAGCTGTTTGTTAGTGCACGGGATGAGTGCCTTCAATCTTCGGCTCATTAGCATTTGAGCTGGAGAGCCACAACTGCCTATGGGTCAGAACCCTCCATGTCGGCTTTTTCCAGTATGCGCTTGACTATTTGAACGCTCTTTTCCACTAGGCCATTTGCCTGGGGGTGCCTTGGTGACACTGTAGTGTGCTTGAAGCCCCACTCTCTGCTGAACTTCTTGTATTCTTGTCCGTATTGAGGTCCATTGTCACTTTTTATGACCTCAGCCAATCCATGCCTCGTCAGTATGGCCTTTGTTTTTTGAATCACTGTTGCTGCTCTGGTGTCTGGTAGTTGTTCCACTTCCCAGTACCTGGAGAAGTAGTCCACTATTATCAGGAAATCACGACCATGCCATGAAAACAAGTCAGTCCCTAGAACATGGACGTTCTGGTGTCTCATGAGGCATCAGTGTCTCCTTTTGTTGTGCATTTCTGTGTGTGAGGCAGATGCTGCATTTTGATACAACCTCCTCAATTTCCTTATTCATCCCTGGCCAGAACAGGACCTCTCTCGCTCTGAGTTTGCACTTTTCCATCCCAAATTGTCCAGCATGTATTGCCTTCAACATGTCTTTTCGCAGTGTTCGTGGTATTATGATCTTGTCTCCTTTCATCAGTAGTCCCTCCACTTCACAGAGCTCATCTCTGTAATTCCAAAAGTGTCTGATTTTGATAGGGACGTCCTTTATGCCCTCTGGCCATCCATGTTTCACCATTGTTCTCAAGGTTGCCAATGTGTCATCTCTCTGTGTTTCATCACATATTGTGTGCATTCTGTCTTTGCTGACAGGCAGTTGGCTGACAATGAGGTGAATTTGGGCATCCATGTCTCGCTCTAGTTTGTCATCTGGTTCCGAGTCATCGTCTGTGATCTTGAGAAACGCCCTGGACAAAGTGTCAGCCACATACATTTCTTTCCCTGGTGTGTGTGACACCTGCAGTTGGTATGGTTGTAGTTTGAGAAGCAACCTCTGTATTCTTGGAGAGGTGTTTCCCAGCGGCTTCTTGAATATGGAGACCAGCGGTTTGTGATCGGTTTCAATCTCCGTCTCCTTGCCATATATGAATTGATGAAACTTTTGACATCCGAAAACGATAGCAAGTGTCTCTTTTTCTATTTGGGCATAGTTGATTTGGGTCTTGGTGAGTGCCTTGGAGGCGTATGCAACTGCTGCTCCATTTTGCAGCAGAACAGCACCTAGGCCTGCTTTGGATGCATCCACTGATACTTTCACAGGTTGTGTGACATCATAATACCGGAGTGACATCTGTGCTCTATCTATAAGAGTCTTTTTTATTTTGTTTACTGCACCATCATGTTTTTCATTCCAGTGCCATGCAACATCCTTCTGTAGCAGCTCTCTGAGTGGTTCAGTAGTCGCTGAGAGGTTTGGCACAAATTTGGATAGGTAAGTTATCATTCCCAGAAATCTCTCAAGAGCCTGCTTGTCTGTAGGTGTCTCCATCTCAGCTATTGCTTGGACCTTGCTGGGGTCTGGCTTCAAACCCTCCTGACTGAGTGTATGTCCAAGATATTTCACTTCCTTTATTCCAATCTTGCTCTTTTCTTTGTTGAGCCTGAGATTCACGTCCCTGGCCCTCTGAAGTACTTGTCTAAGCCTTCTGTCATGTTCCTCTTTGTCTTTGCCAAAAATGAGAAGGTCGTCAATGTAGGTGACAACACCCTCAATATCTTCGAACAGCTGAGACACTCTTTTATGAAAGACTTCCTGTGCACTGTTTATCCCAAATGGCAAGCGTAGATATTTATATCTGCCGAATGGTGTGTTGAAAGTCGTTAGGTTTGAAGATTCCTCTGTTAGAGCTATTTGCCAGTATCCGCTGCTGGCATCTAGTGTGCTGTAGGGCTTTCACTTCAAGTATTTTTTACAGATCGACTAGTTGAAGCCACTGGTAGTCGACTAGTTGACTAGTCGTTAACATATTATGTCATAATTATGAGCGTTGTGGCACGGCTTTTCACAGCAGCCAAGTTACCATGACAACGGATACTCACAAACCCCACGTGTGCAGCAGCATTTCACAATCGCCACATCCATTTTAGCTGCTACAGTAATAGAAACCCATGCTTGGACTCACCAATAGCTCTGCTGTCTCTCGTAAACAAATCACATATATCCATTTGCATTGGTCGGCTAGCCATGCAGGCTAGGCTTTAGTAGGCTAGCTCGCTAACACTCCTCTGTCTTTTAATTACTTCTAATCAAACGAACGTGCGGGATCGGTCGGTCTGTTGTTGTAGCAAGAACTGGGCTGTCCTCACTTGCTGCTTTGATCGCGCTAAGGTGTTATACTGTTAAACAACTCTATTCTGTAGGACTAGTCTCAACTCACTGCTGTGTGCAGACCGGGTGCAGACGCGCGACTTTCAGCACTTTGGTGACCTCTGTGTGAACTCACGGTGCAGGAATTATTAACCCTCGGTAGGAAGATGCAGCAATTTGTGTGTGTGTGTGACTGGATAATAATATTCCGTTTGTAATGGTTGTTAGAAATAAAACAACTATAATCGAATTGAAATGAGTTTGCTAGGCCTTCATAAAAAAAAAGAAAAAAAAAAAAAAGAAAAAAAAAACGAAAATATATATATATTTTTTTTTTAACTTTTCGACTAGTACCTACAAGATCGACTAGTGGTTATACTAGTCGACTAGTCAACTAGTCGACTAGTTGGTGAAAGCCCTAGTGTGCTGAAGTATGATGCTCCAGCCAGCTTGCTCATTATTTCATCTTGAGCTCCTTTGGGTCTAAGCATAAGCGTAGCTTGCCATTTGGCTTTTCCACAGTCACCATGGAGTTAACCCATTCTGTTGGGCCGTCTACTTTTGTTATCACTTTCATTTTCTCCATCCTTTGTAGTTCATTCTTTAGTCTGTCGGTCAGTGTCACTGGTATTTTCCTGGGTGCATGTATGACAGGCTTCACTTCTGGTTTAATATGGATGTGGTATGGCTCTGCCAGGCACCCTATTCCTTTAAACACGTCTTTGTATTCTTCCAAAATAGGGTGATCTTCCTTTTCCTCAACACTTCTGACCAGTCTGACCACATCAAGCCTCTCACAGTCTTTCACTTTGAATTTCACTCTGTTGTTTTTAATGTCCAGTTTTACATACCACACATTTACCTCTGCACTGCTTGTGACCTCATCGATATTGATTGCTTCAATGTTAAGGTCATCATCTGAGTTACTATCTTCCTGTATCTCATGCACAATTCTGCTTCTGCATACTTTTGCAAAGTGGTTTGCCTTGTTACATTTTGTGCACAATTTCCCATATGCAGGGCATCTGCGCCTGACATGTGTCTGGCCACAGTATTTACAGTCCACGATCTGCTCTCGTTCAGTGTACTCATTCCTCCTGTCACGTTGTGTCTGAGCCTCTCTGCCTCTAGTGCTATAGCGCCCTCTGCCTCTCTGCGCCTGCACTTCATGTATATTCTGTGTCACTGCGCTCACATTCTCGCATGCGTGATTGTTAGAGCCAGCGACACCGGTAGTGAAACTTTGCATCTGTTGTTGTGTGCACTCTGCTGCACGGCACATGTCAATGCACTTTGCCAAAGTTAGCTTGTCTTCTCTCAGCAATCTCCTGCGAGTGTCATTGTCTCTTATCCCTTCTTTGATCCGATCTCTGATAATTCCATCCAATAAATCAGCATACTCACAGTTTTTGGAGAGAATCCGTAGGTCTGTGACAAACTGAACGATCGTTTCATCTTGTTTCTGTACCCGGTTGTTGAATATATGACGCTCGAACGCTGTGTTTTTCCTGGGTGTGCAGTAATCCTCAAACTTTTTAATGAGAGGCTCGATTTTATCCTTCTCTCCCTCCTCAAACGTGAAGGTGTTGTACAATTCCTGTGCCTCTTCTCCCGCGCAGTGAAGTAGAATGACGCATTGTAGTTTTTCTGCTTTCTTTTCCTTCTCGCTGGCACACATGTACAATCTGAAGCGTTGTATCCATCTCCTCCAGTTCTCTGCTGTGTTGCCTTCAAAGACACAGTGTTGTTGGTGGTTTTAAGGGCTCCATTTTCCGTCTGGTTGCAGTCTTTTACTTCTGACACCATGTAATATCAAGATAAAGTTCAGAGAGACCGGGCTTGTGTTTTACCAGTCCGCCATATTTATTCAACACCAACTCTAGTCCCCGCAAGGGGGCAGCCTAATATCACAACAGGTAAAAGTAACCGTATCTTCAGTAGTGTTCAATAAAAATTCATTTTAATCTGAATGGTGGTCATTTTTGGCGTATTTCTTCCATATGTTTCAACTACAAAACCCAGTTGGGGGTTGTTTCGAGGTCCCAGTAGACAGAGGCTAACCTGCCGACGCGAGTGAATGCTAACCTGCTCATGCAGGTGAATGCTAACCCAAAGCCTAAACCCTAACATTAAGCTTAAACCTAACCCCTACCCTTACCCTAACCAGACTACTGGGACCTCGAAACAATAGAAATATCGAGATTGTGCCTTTGGTTGGGCAGGTGTACGGCACTCTGAAATGGACACTCTTTATTGAAAGATACGGAAGGTAAGGGCGGCAGTGGCTCAGGGGTAGAGAAACTGTCATTAGAACACAGAGGGTTCCCAAAGGATTCCCAGTTTGATCCCGGACTCCCTCAGAGTTGGTGTTGAAGAGTCCTTGTGCAAGAACCCCTGGTTGCTCCCGATGAGCAGGTTGGTGCCTTGAATGGGTGAATGTAAATCTATGTAAAGCGCTTTGGATAAAGTCGCTATATAAATGCACCATTTACCATTTAAGGGTACTTCTGCGGTAGCCTGACTGCAAGCGCCAGACACAATCACACACTTCGTTTTGGGATTGAAGTCTGAGATTGGGGACGGAGATTCTACTTCAGCGGGGGCGGGGGAAAAGCCTATTGACGTCACACACACACACACACACACACACTCACACTCACACACACACACACACACACACACACACACACACACAAACATACACACACACACACACACACACACGCACACACACACACACACACACACACAAACATACACACACACACACACACGCTTAGAGCCTCCGACGGCGACGTGGCGTGTCATTGCAAAAATACGTTATTTCTCATAACATATTATATGACTGCATGTTTACGTTAAACATGCAAAATGGTATTAAAACGTGATGAAACGGCACTATTGTATAGTTTATTAAAATAATACGAGTCGAGTCTGACTCCGCCATGACAGTTTTCACGGACCAATCAGAGTCCACTAGACTCTCACGTGGGCAGAGGACACAAATCAGAGTCCACGAGTGAGTCTCACGTGGGCAGAAGAGCTCTGTTTGGAGGGGGCTGGGACCGGAGCAGCCAAACCACGTGCCCCAAGCATACAACCCTGATTGGCCCATTCAAAGCGCCCGCTCTTCAGGTGCGCTAGAAATAAAATAAAAAATCTCCGGGTTCAGTCCACACTACACACCACCCACCAGCAGGGGGTGGTGATGTGCGGACTGAAGTATCAGGCTACTTCTGCGGGCCTGAAGAGAATTGTAGAATCAGTGGTCATCGAGTAAGCACTTTATATTTCATATATTTATATTTATAGATCAGGCTTTTGCTGTGGTAGCCTATATCCCTACTCTCTCTCTCATAATGTTCATAGGGCTCAATAGTGGGCACGTTTGTCCCACTACAACCAGACAGGTTAAAAGTATCAATTTCAGACATATATTTCCAACAACCTATTGAAAAAGAAATAATAATAATAATAACAAAAAAGCTGAAACTACCGAACGAAACCACTTTGCACAGTGAAATCGATGGTTAGTTAATCGAAGGATAGTCGCTCAGTCGTAAGTTGTAACTCATGACATGAGTTTTGTTTGTAGTAGTCCCATACATACATCATTGTGTTCATGCTTAGCTGCACACTTCTCAAAATGAAAATCAAAACATATCGGGCGAGACTGATTCATCAACAAAAGAAGTCATGCCCATATGGGCTGTCCAGATATGGGCATGAAAGGGACAAGGACTGACAGATATGTATGGTCATATCAGTTGGATTGGCGGTGCGACAGAGGTGTGAGTGCTCCATTGTGGCCCAAACTCTTGACCTATAGCAGCGAAAATAGCTTACATCAGGATGGGGACAATTAATTTATCTCTTAACAAGTAGTGACTGATCCTTTCAACTGAAAAAACATACTAAACGTCTATAGTTTGATTTGATTACGTCATGGTATAATATACGGTTGCTGCATGGTAACCAAAAGTTCTTTCTACTGGTGATTTCCACAGAGCACCACAGGGAGAGGTCTACAGAGTCTAGAGAGATGGCCTCCCAAACATATTCAACGTTGTCAGAGGAACAGCGAGAGATGGACAAGGGACGTGGACTGTTGGATGCAACGATGCAACCTGTAGTGAAGTTGTACAGGATAGGTATGTACTGTTTTATTTACTTTACAACCTGTTGTAAAGTTGTACAGGATAGGTATGTACTGTTTTATTCAATGTGGTTTAATCCTGTAGTAATGTTGTACAGGATAGGTTTGTAGTGTGTTAATGAATACAAGAATTCAAGCCAAAAACACGCTTGCCCCGTGTCAAATGCTGGCGATATTGCAACGTGCGGCACCAGGTATTCCTAAAAGAACCCTCTATGTCTACGTCTAAACTTATTCCTAAACTTAACCTTAGTTAAACTAGGTCTGAACCAAACCTTATTCTTAAACGTAACTTCAGTAAAACTATGCTTAAAACCCTATTCCTAAACCTCTGAAAACTATTCCTTCTTGGAATAGTGGGAGTGTGTTTTGGGTTAGGGTTTGAGTTTTCCGGTTATCCTTAATTCTTATGACAATTATTATTATTATTATGAGAGTGTACAAATGGAACCAAATGGACCCTTACGGGTTGATCTGGTTCCATTTGTACACTCCCAGAGTTAAACACCCGTAAGGGACCATGGTCCCTGAACCACACCTTGAGGTCCACTGGTGTAGCAGAGTGTTTCCAGCAAGACAAGATGCACAATGTTTGATCAGAATGGAACTGAGCCTTCATTAGTATCATTAGCTATACCTGTGAAGAAAGTAAGGAAGAGGCCCAATGTTTTCTATTATGGCTTGCATGGAGCCTAATGGGCTGGTGAGTGGTGCTAGTACCGCTATATTGTAAATAGTCAATGCATACTTGTCCTGTAACGCACAACTGCCTCTCGATGCTGAACCCCTATCTGCTCCCGATGAGCAAGTTGGTGGCATGGTTTCCTCCCCCATCTGTGTGTGAATGGGTGAAAGCAATGCACAATCTATGTAAAGCGCCTTGGATAAAGGCGCTATATACATTTACCATACAACAGAAGCTTAACACACAAGGCCTTTATAAATAAATAAATAAAAGACAATGTTGCTCTCTACAAACTGCGAGAGATGGCCAACCCACTTTTTCATATAAATATGCAAGTCCTTACTCATGTCATATCAAATTCCATATCTTAATAAAGTCCTTATTATATTCCTTCATTGCAGACCAATGTGCAGAGTCCAGCCTGAAGGTGAAGATGAGTTGGAGTGTTTCTGTTAAACAGGAACCTGAAAACCACCTGGACATCAGTACGTTTCATGCCTTCTCTTCTCTTCTCTTCTCTTCTCTTCTCTTCTCTTCTCTTCTCTTCTCTTCTCTTCTCTGCTCTGCTCTGCTCTGCTCTGCTCTGCTCTTGCTGTCTCTCTTAGAGAGAATGTTTGCAGGAAATGGCTTTTTTAATGCATGATCATGGTTTGGAACTACCAAAGCTCTAAAACAGAGGAAACGCTGCATAAAATAACGAATGTTTTTTTTCTCTCATTTTATCTTTTTATTCTCCCCTAGACTTCGTTTCCCTCCCTGTGTGTAAAGAGGAGCTTTTCCCTGAACATCAGGAGAGGAGTCCCAGTCTGGAGGAACCACAACCTCCACAGATTAAAGAGGAACAGGAGGAGCTTCTACAAGAGGAGGCTGATGGATCAACGTTGACATTACTAGCAGTGAAAAGTGAAGGTGATGATGAAAAGACAGAGGCTGTAGCCAGCACCTCAACTGAACACATGAAAACACAAGCTGATGTAGAGGACTGTGGAACATCACAACAAACTAGTGGTGACCAGCTCCTCTCTCCACACTGTTCTCAATCTGACATCACTGAAGACAGTGATGAGTGGGAGGAGACCAGGGAAGGTCAGTCGCTTGTAAACACACTGGATTCACACAAGACACACAATGTGGAAGGACAAACATTGTCTTTAAGCCACAAGCTGTCCCAGGATCTGCCATTGTCAAAACAAACTCACTCCAAGAACAGCCACACAGGGAAGAAAAGTTTTAGTTGTACAGTGTGTGGCAAAATGTTTAATCGCAATGAACATCTGAAGAGGCACACTGTTGTTCATACAGGGGAAAAGCCCTTTACTTGTACTGTTTGTGGTAAAGGCTACGGTCAAAGTGTTCATTTAAAAACACACATGAAGACTCATACAGGGGAAAAGCCCTTTACTTGTACAGTTTGTGGTAAAGGCTGTGGTCGAAGTGGTAATTTTAAAGCACACATGATGACTCATACAGGGGAAAAACCCTTTACTTGTACAGTTTGTGGTAAAGGCTGTGGTCAAAGTGGTCATTTAAAAACACACATGAGAACTCATACAGGGGAAAAGACGTTTACTTGTACAGTTTGTGGTAAAGGCTGTGGTCAGAGTGGTGAGTTAAAAGCACACATGAGGACTCATACAGGGGAAAAACCGTTTACTTGTACAGTTTGTGGTAAAGGCTGTGGTCAGAGTGGTGAGTTAAAAGCACACATGAGGACTCATACAGGGGAAAAACCGTTTACTTGTACAGTTTGTGGTAAAGGCTGTGGTACCAGTAGTGATTTAAAAGTACACACAAGGACTCACACAGGGGAAAAGCCTTTTACTTGCACAATATGTGGTAAAGGCTGTGTTCATAGTGGTGAGTTAAAAGCACACATGAGAACTCATACAGGGGAAAAACCCTTTACTTGTACAGTTTGTGGTAAAGGCTGTGGTACCAGTAGTGATTTAAAAACACACATGAGGACTCATACAGGGGAAAAGCCCTTTACTTGCACAGTTTGTGGTAAAGCTTTTAGTCTAAATTATAATCTAAAAGTACACTTGAGGACTCATACAGGTTAAAACACCTTTACTTGTGCAGTTTGTGGTACGCTCCATGGATTTATTTTGTCACTTGGCTTCTCAGTCTGGACAGTTTCCTTTCTCCAAGGGGAGGTGAGACATAGACTGCGAGCGGAATCCAAATGTGGCTTCTTATTGGTCTGTGGTGGGGGTGGGACAAATACACCAGTGTGTATTGGCTGGCTGATAACGTAGCTACCCTAATCTACTCTTATTTGTTGGAACAACGTCCAATCAGCAACAACGTCGCCTCCGTCAAAACTGATATACGAGTCAACTGAATCATGGCCAGACTGAGAAGCGAAATGATAAAACTGATCCACGAAACGTAGTGTAGCAGGCTGGCACCCTGGCTTCATACAGGCAGGCAAACCCTTTAGCTGTGGTTTGTGGCAAATGCTTGGTCAAGATAAGGAGGATTCAAATAACTGTATTATGGATGTCTTAATTAACGCCAGGTCTTGTGTAGGGAAGGGTATCGAGAACCGGTTCTCGTTGCCTGTGATTCGGTTCCATGGAATCGTTAGCCAACGTCCTTAACGAATCGATTCTGCTATCGATTCCTGCATATGCGCGATGACGCGCCGCGCTGCCTTGTTTAGACGCAGGCTCAGCCAACATGTTGTCTAAACAGAGGCGTTCTAAAGTCTGGCTGTATATTTCACGAGAATGTTCATGTTTTGATAATGAGGCGTTAAGTTGTTACTCAAGCTCACTGCATGAACAGACAAGTCTCCCGCCGCTCTGTGTCCGAACTAGAGTGCCCAAAAAGGTTTGTTTTGCAAGCCCGCCTGCCGCCGCCTCCCACGTTCTTACTACAAAACGCGCTACATGTCCAATGTGCTCCGTGTTGCTAAATGCTCCCCTATATCACATGTGCAAGAAAGAAAAGTATGTAAATCCTGTGATCCAAACAGTTGAAGTCAGTGCCTCTGCTTTAGCTATGTACAGCAGCAGCTCCGCGAGCTTCAGCGAGCTTCGCAACCGACATAGAGTAGGCTACAGGGGCGCTGGAAGGGGGGTGCTGAGGGTGTTTCTAGGGGCGCTGCCCCTAGATATATACACACAGAGCTATATTAAAACAATAATGTATTTGACTTTGGGGAATACACTATGTTGAAACAAGGTGTTTGATTATCACATGGTCACCTTGCCACCTCCGGTTGGAAGGGAAGTTGAATTTAAATTTAGTTTTCAAATAAATCCCGCTTTGATGGCACAACAAAGTCTATTTATTTGAGAACTATAAACTGTCTTGTAGGCTCATTGTTGCAAACTAACACCGTTGTATATGGGGAATAAAAAAACTGTAGAAAACCATTACAAAAATAATACCCGATGTTGTAGTGTGACTGTGTGTGTGCATGTGTTATGTGTTGCACTTGCTATGTGTTGCACTTGTGTGTGCTAAAATAACTAATAAACAGTTACTTGTTACACCGTTGTGTGCGAAATAAGCACCCAAAACAGTAATAAAAATAACCCAAAACTCTAGAAAAAGAGTGGAGGAGGTAGAAAAGACTATTGGCCACTATTTCTGACCAGCTGAGAATCGATAAGAGAATCGATAAGGAATCGAATCGATAAGCAGAACCGGAATCGGAATTGCTAAAATCTTAACGATACCCATCCCTAGTCTTGTGGAGGTGTGACCAATGCCATTTTGCTATTGTGGTTGCGGAATTCTGCACACTGCATCAAATCGGTTCACGGTAAAACGGCCCTGAATTAGTCACAGGTGTTGGGTGTTACTTTAATCAAACCAATCGGAGAGAGTATCAGCTGCCATTCCCTTTAAGATCAGTGCAAGACATGCGTTAAGCGGCGAGACCAAAAGAGTATAGTATATATTTTATATTTATATATTTCCAAATAGCTTACCCATCACGGTTGGGGGAAAATGAATAAATAAATAAACCAGTCAATTGCAATAGTGAGGGGACATTCAAGTCCCCCCTCCCCAGATAACAGCAAAGTGACAATTTAAGGACTTAAGACATTTTAATACAGGTAATAATTTAAAAAAGTAGTGTCGATTTGGCTGGCTACTTTTGCCATGTAGCTTGTAGCTTAGGTAACTACAAGCATGCGCGCATGCGTGCGCGCATGCGTTTGTGCGTGTTTGCGTGTTACATGTCACATAAATGTTACCCCACATTCATTGGTGATGATTTTGCATGTATGTTACTCTATGTCGGTATAGATCCATTTGTCTTTATCCACATGTGCAGTGTGGGGTATTCCTACACAGCTGTAGAAAAGGAAATGAAACAGAGTTACAGTTAATATTTTAAACTGGATAATGTGTCATTAAACATGCAGTATAAAACGTAGTATGATTCCTTGAGTGTTGACTGTGAATAAATGTATTCACATGTAGCTCATTCAGTTTGTATATTCATTAAGTTCAGCTTTCATCTCAAAACATCCCAAGTATCTCTGGTCAGTTATAATTCTCTCAACAAACACTTGGGGCCCTATTTTTGACCATCCTAAACCCTAAATCCCTAAACCTCTTTACCATTTTGATTTTTTTTTTTAAATGGTTCAAATAGCTGATCTACAACTAGCTGATGTACAGCTACCGTATATAAACAAACAATCAGGATTTGACGGTGCATGAGCAGCAAGAGGCATGCGCAGGTGAAGCGGACCAGAGCATGATCTACAAGCGCTCACAACATGTCGATGTAGACTATTTTGAGTATTCAAAATAGTAACAATGCAAAGAAGTTTAGGGGTTTAGGATTTAGCATGGACGAAAATGGGGCCCTTGGTCTCAAAATATAATTGATTGTGGACTCCGATGCAACTTATCAGTGTTAAGATTCTTTTCTCCAATTTTACATTACATAATTTTGTTCTTTTCTCCAAGTTTACATTACATAATTTTGTTCATGTGAAGATTATATAAAAATGATGAATGACAAATCGTTTATATAGCTGTAGATCAGCTAGCCCAGCTTTTTGAACTATTTAAAAAATCTCAGGTGTAAACAGGATCATGTGGGGGTTTCAGGAGATAGCCATTGCCGTTGCCATTCTCAGCTGGAAGGAATGAGTGAGTGAACGCAGTATGACGTCAGGCCCCGCCAGGCTAGGGGGGAGGGGGGATACGGGATAGGGGATGTTTCTTTTTTTTTTTTACTCATAATAATGTACATTGTAATCTACATGTGAGCCTCTGTGCTACTTCTATTTGAAAATGTAATAAAAATATTTGAAAAGAAAGATTATACTAAGATCCCAATGGCAGTTATTTTTGCCACTTCTAGTTTTTCCCCCTGTAATGACACTTCTCTCTGGTTCCGATTTAAACAATTTCTCAAAATAAATGGCAATTTAAAACTTGACTGAATTAAAGAATTCATTGTTTCCGTTAATCAATTCAAAATTAATGTAAACGTATCAACAAAACATGTTGATATATACATTTTGAATGGATGCTTTAATTCTATTGATCTGTTACAGAGGATTAAATTACTAAGCAGTTTTTTCTTTGAAATTATATTTTAAAGGACAACTTTAGTTTTTTCCAACATGGGTTCATATTTTAGATTGTAGTTAAAGAATATAAAAGATGAGTGTTAAAATGATTTCATTTACTTCTTTCTATTGTTTTAGAGATTCTTATTTTAATCTTAAATTAGAGTCAGCTCTGGATATAGTGGCTCCTATGAAAACTAAAAAGAAATATAATTCCAAATTAACACCCTGGATAAACGATCATATACGTTCACTCAAAAAACAATGCTGCAGAGCAGAGCGAGCTTGGAGAAAAAATAAATTAACTATCCACCTAGAGATATTTAAGTCGTCAACAGCCACCTATAATAAAACCATGCGTCTGGCTAGACAGGCCTATTTTTCCGGAATTATTAATGAGAATAAGAACAATGCTAGGGTCTTATTCTCTACCATTGAACGCCTTTTAAACTCCCCCCAGTCCTACAAGCAGTCACTCCCTGCTTCTAAAGCAAAGTGTAATGAGTTTGCATCCTTTTTTGACAACAAAATTGTTAACATTCGAGCTGGTATTATGAATAATACTGTCACAAATGCAAATGCGGTTAATGGTGCCATGTGTAAAAGCGTCGATAAATCTAGGGGGAGCCTAGTATCATTTTGTGCAATTGATGAAGAGGAACTTCGTAAAACCATATCGCAAATGACATCGTCTTCTTGCTCGCTGGATTCAATACCCACGCCGTTTCTTAAAGAGGTTGTAGACTGTGTTATTGAAGATATCCTAAAAATAGTAAACAGCTCTATAAAATCAGGTGTCTTTCCAGACTCACTGAAAACGGCCGTAGTTAAGCCCTTACTCAAAAAACCCAACCTTGACCCGTCCGTGCTGGATAATTATAGACCCATCTCTAATTTGCCTTTTCTGGGCAAGGTCCTAGAAAAAATTATCTTTCATCAATTGGATGTGTTTCTGCGGAACAATGAGGTGCACAACAAATTCCAATCCGGCTTCAGGAAAGGACACAGCACAGAAACTGCACTTTTAAAAGTTATTAATGATCTTAGGGTGGCTGCTGACAACAAAGATGTGTCCGTTCTCCTACTGCTGGACCTAACGGCGGCTTTTGACACAATTGACCATACAATTCTAATACAACGTCTCGAACACTGGGTAGGACTGTCAGGAACAGCTCTGTCCTGGTTTTGCTCTTACCTAACAGGCAGAAGCTACTCTGTTAATCTAGCTGACTTCGAGTCAAACAAACACAACATCTGCTCTGGTATTCCACAGGGCTCGATTCTTGGTCCTTTATTATTCTCCCTCTATATACTGCCGCTGGGAGAACTTATTTCCGCTCACGGTGTGAATTTCCATTTCTATGCTGATGACACCCAGTTGTACCTTTCGGTGGCTCCGGATGACCCCTGTGCTCTAGACCCATTGCTGACGTGTGTGTCTAGCATAAAATGCTGGATGAGTGAGAACTTTCTCAAGCTAAATGAGGACAAGACAGAAGTTCTCATAATAGGTTCTACTGCCCAGAGAGAATCAATAATAAATAGACTTGGTAACTTGGCTAAAGAAAGTAACACGTCTGTTAAGAATCTGGGGGTGATCATTGATGCTGAATTAAATTTTAATACACACATTAATCATGTCACGAAGATTGCCTTCTTTCACCTTAGAAATATTGCACGAATTAGAGCCTATCTGTCGCTGAACGATGCAAAAACGCTGATCCACGCTTTTGTTTTCTCTCGGCTTGATTACTGCAACGCACTTCTCTCTGGTCTGCCAAAGAAAACAACTGACAGATTACAACTTGTTCAAAATGCAGCAGCCAGAGTTTTAACAAAAACTAAGATAAGAGAACATATTACTCCAGTTTTAGCGTCGCTACACTGGCTCCCGGTTGTTTTTAGGATTGATTTTAAAATTCTTTTACTTGTTTATAAAGCTCTTAATGGTCTGGCACCTTCGTACCTCTATGACTGCCTGCATAGATACGTTCCAACCCGCCCACTCAGGTCCTCTAGTGCAGACCTACTTGAGGCGCCAATAATGACATATAAAAAATATGGTGAAGCAGCTTTCTGCTTCTATGGACCGACAGCTTGGAATAAACTCCCACTACACCTAAGACAGGCAGCCTCGGTGGATAGCTTTAAAGCACAGCTCAAGACCTATTTCTTTACTCTTGCTTTTATCTGAAGAATTTTTTTAAATCCCTGTGCTGCTATTGACGTCCGCACTGCTCTGAAATTGTTCTTCAATGTTCTATGCTTTTATTTTTTCTTGCTTTATTGTAATCATTTTAATTATTTCTTTTTTATGTATTTTTTATTTTTATTTTACATTTTCTCTGTTAAGCACTTGTGCTTCATTTTATGCTCTGTAAAGCACTTTGAGCTGCATTTCATGTCATGAAAGGTGCTATACAAATAAAGTTTTATTATTATTTTTATTATTATTTCAGTGGTTGGGGGCATGCTTACAAGTGGCTAAATATGCCATTTTACACAGAATAAGCCCATTACCAAGATAAAACGCAACTTTTCATGGTTGGATGTGACTTATGGGGGCTAGAAGTGTTACTGTAAATAGCAATAAAGAAACTGCTGGCTTAATGTGTCTAAAAGACATATTTAGCAACTTGTACGCATGTCCCCATGCGTACGCATGCCCCACTTACAATCTAAAATATGAACCCTTGTTGTAAAAAAACAAAGTTGTCCTTTAAGTCTGTTTAAAAGGGATGTACTTTACCATTCACTTAGTCAGGGGACTTGATTACTTCATAAACATCTGTGTTGCCTAAAGGTAAATAAGCATTAATTTGGTGCTTATAAATGTTATTTCAATTTAATTAATTCCATTAATTTATATTAAAAATAACCAGATGTCAGAAATGTTCTTGACCGATGTGATTGGTTTATAGCGGGGCAGTTAAGGAGAATAATACTTCAGTTCTGGAAAGAAGCACCAAAATTTGACAGAGTGTACCTCTTGGGTCATTCTTCAGAAAAATTACATTAGACACTTAATTTTCAAAATGGCCGCCAGTTTTAAAGATGGCCGCCTTTTTGGATATGTTTTACAGTATGCCAGCCAGTTAATATTGAATTCTCATAATATTAGAGTTGTTTTGTAGGTTTTAAAACATCCTGAGTTCATTTATTACACTTTTAAAGCAGCCAGAATAACCTTTCTGACTTTTGGTTGGGGTCTTTCCTCACCTGGGACCCCCCAAACAGACCCCTGAGCCTATTTCAGTATCGCTATGCTCCTGCTCCAGAACAATGTTAAATTAGATCTGAAATATGCTCTGAAATAAAAAATGACTAGTAGCAAATAACAGAGGTCTTCCACGGGGTGTCCGGGACCCCTGGGGGGGGGGGGTGCTCAGAGCGGGGCCTGAGAGGGGGCCTGCCAAATCTCGATGAGATCTTATTTTTATTATTTTGAAACTTCTAACGTTTTTATGTATCCTGGTTTCATGTATTGTACTTTGATGGTTTATTAGTATGCTCAGTATTATTTATAATGTTTTTGTGTTAAACAGTTATGGTTGACAGCTGTTATGAAGGTATTGCAACTTTTCACTTTTATTGCACTTCACTCACACTGACAACACACACACACACACACACACACACACACACACACACACACACACACACACACACACACACACACACACACACACCTCTTTGTTATTGTCACCCCAAAACCCTCACCTTATCCTCTTATAGAGCCCATGGTCAATTACGCCCAAAGAGATTCACTACAATACAGTAATTTCAGACATGCAGGATATATTCGTCTTCATCATTATCATCTTTAATGTCCAACCTAATAGTGTTGACACAGTATCCACCATAGCATAGAGTGAAAGGCAGGTTATTTGAGCAGCTGCACCGTCCGTTACAACCTGCTAGAGCAAGAAACCTGACTGGAATATACCCTCCACCCGATTGGTGGAAGCACAGGGCAATTTGTCAGGTATGATTTATCCTGCATTGTGACGGAGTTGGCACGGAGGTAATGTGGTAGCAGTGCAGCACGAGTTGGAGGTAGCATCTCACCCTCCAAGTTCTTTGACAGAAATAGTTCCCATCTGAGTAATCCCAGGGTTGTTGGACCTTTTGAACTGTAAACATGGCATGCAAAATGTTCCGACTGCAATGTTGATGGAAGCTCACCATTTATAAGCTCAGAAGGAATGGCCAATGACCTTGCCAAGGTCCTTGAAGAGGTTAATGGCTTGGTCATCATTATCATCAAGTAGGCATTGACCCATGTCTTTTTGGTGATTCCAACAAATGTTCTTCCCCAGTCAGCACCTGAAAAACTATGTACGTAAAGGAACCCTTGACATTTGTAACATCCAATAACTTGAACTCACTCCAATATATCAATTTCCTTATTTTGTACCGGAGGCAAGGACTTGATAAGGAATCAGGTATCAGCCTCTTCATGTGTTTGCACTTCCTCAAAATCATGTCCCTTGATGAAGGTATCGTATTATGATGCCTACTTTGTCATACCTGACAAATTGCCCTGAGCTTCCATCAATTGAAAGAAATAGATGGAATTCAGAGAGTGGAGGGTATGTTCCAGTCAGGTTTCTTGCCCTGCCTGCTCCAAAGGCAGTACTTGAGCTCATCAAATGTGGCTGCAAAACAGGTTACAAGGGACAGTGCAGCTGCTCAAACAGTAGCCAGTTTAAGCAACGCAGCGGCAACGGCAGATGACAACGGTAACCGGAAATGATCCGCGCTCGATATATAAACCTGCCATCGCCGCAGCCGTCTCTACAACGCCAGAAGGTCCCTTCCCACGTAGCGCCTACTCCGTCTGCTGCGTGTATGCGTCGCCATGGGAACCAAAGCGTTCAGTGAAAGGGGTGGGAACCCGTCGCCGCCGAGGCTTTGCTTAACCATTTTGACCGCTACGGCGATTACGTCATAGCAGCCGTAGTCCACCTGGCATTGCCGTCCTGAAAATCATCTAGCTTAATGTGTCCAATAACCTGCCTTGCACTCCTCCCTGCAAATGCTATAGTGAAAACTGTCAACACTATTAGGGAGGACATGTATTGTAGTGAATTTCTCTGGGTACAATTGACCGTGAGCTCTTTAAGAGGATAGGGTTGGGGTTTTGGGGTGACAATAACAAAGAGGTGTGTGTGTGTGTGTGTGTGTGTGTGTGTGTGTTGTGTTGTCAGTGTGAGTGCAGTGCAATAAATGGACATGTTAGTCTGCGCGCCCAAAGTGAGAAGTTGCAATACCTTCTTGCAATCCCTGCAGTAACAACTGTGAACCTGTCTGTCTAACACAAAAATGTAAAATAGTACTGAGAATACTAATAAAAACAGTTTCAAAAGTAAAAAAAAAAGAAGAAAAACCTCCCCATCAAGATTCGGCAGGCCCCCTGTAGTAACTCTGAGGACCCCCTAGGGGTCCCGGACCCCCTGTGGAAGACCCCTGGGTATTTGCTACTACTCATTTTTGCTTTCAGAGCCCAGTTACAACAACTTTAATGCTTCAGTTCTAATTTAACATTGCTCTGGAGCAGGAGCAAAGCGATTACTGAGATAGGCCCAGGGGTCTGTTTGGGGGGTCCCAGGTGAGGAAATACCCCAACCAAAAGTCAGAAAGGTTATTCTGGCTGCTTTAAAAGTGTAATAAATGAACTCAGGATGTTTTAAAACATACAAAACAACTCTAATATTATGAAAATCGGACATTAACTGGCTGGCGTACTGGCGTACAGCCATCTTGGAAACATGGCAGCCATTTTGATTTTTCAGTGTCTAACGTGTTTTATCATAGGAACAACCCCTAAGGAGTACTTGTGAAAAGTTTTAGGTTTCTTTCCACTTGTGAAGTATTTTAGTGCAAAAATGCATTTATCTGCACCGCTATTAAAGACTGACCATGCTGTAGTGGGCAGTACACATGATCAGTAACTCCACTTTGATTGGTCCTCTGGTCTGCAGCTGAGCCCTGATTGGTGTCCTCATACTCAATGGGCCTGTTATTAAAATGAAATAAACATTTATCAGAAATGGCGTAAACAAGATGTAATCTACTGCTGTCATGCATGTTGATGAATAGACAGAGTATTGTACTTACGTGATCTGGATCTGTAAATTAAAAACAATACGTTATACATATTATTTGAATCAAATAAAAACATTTAATATAAGTTATTTGTCAGTATGTTTTCTTCATGTTAAAGCAATCGGACACTTTGGCAGAGGAATGTTTTGGTTGTTTAACTACCTTGTCATGGAGAAACTAGTCCAATTAGGGAGATTGCTGCATCACAGGTGATTAGAAATGAACTAGCCTGGGAACGATGCAAATTGGGAGCGATGCAAATAAGGAATGCATGTCCTGCTGTTATATGCAATACTCGTTATACCCATTGGGTGGTTCTGGGAAGTCTTTGTGCAATCACAAACATCTGGGGGGTAGCTAGTCTTCATACCCAATCCAATGACACCTAGTATTTTCAAAAACGAATAAGAAATACATTTGAGCTGATCAGATTATTTTTCATTGACATCAGCAAAAATCTTGGGCTGCCAGCATTAACAGCCAATAGCCACTTTTCCTTGGTAAATTCTAGTCTGCAAGAGCTTATGATTTTGGTGTTCTGTGTTCAGATAACCGAGGCTATTCCAATGGAGAACGTAGCTGTGTCTTGTATCTTGCATTGCTGGATTCAGCATTCAAATGCCTTTCCAATTTGTATTTTAGCCTTTCATAGGAACAGGGGGGTTTGTTTTTCATTTGTGTGTGTGTGTGTGTGTGTGTGTGTGTGTGTGTGTGTGTGTGTGTGTGTGTGTGTGTGTGTGTGTGTGCGTGCGTGCGTGCGTGCGTGCGTGCGTGCGTGCGTGCGTGCGTGCGCGCGAAATACAAATATTAATATAAATAATTCAACGTTAAGACAACACGGTTCGAGAGTGGTGTCTTCGGACGCAATGGCACCTTCCTGGTTTACGTAGGACTAAGGGAACCAGAGAAAGGCAATGGGGAAGTTCTCAAAGAAATATTACAGCAAATGTGCTGGGGAATTTGTTGGTTGAAAAACTGAAACTAAAATAATAATAATAATAATAAATAAAATCTAAATATGGGCCTAAAAATGAACGGACAGTTTCCTTGTACTCAGGGGAGTAAGGTGCACCCAGCTGGTCAATATATTAATATATTAAAAATAAGATGTTTGTGAAAAAGTGAAAAAATGTGAATAAGGGCGCTGCGACGTTGAGGAAGTGACGGCTCCCACTAAGCAATTTGGGGGTTAAAACGCGTTCAAATGATGTCTTCGCCGTAACCGGACGTCTAGCTAGATCCGGTCTGTGACGAGTTTAAATTTTAAAGTTTTTTCAACGGCTATACATAGACTAGACATTGTATCACCGTCATTTAAACGACTACATTTTGCCGTTTGCGGCCGCCGACAGTAGTGAAAATGATGGCAGCCAGCAGGGTTTAAAATCATTATTCCTTGGTTCTGAGAGCCGTATGCTACCTGAACCACCACAGCTGATCGTATTTATAATGCATCCTTGCACTGTTATTATTTGACACAGGGAGTCGACGGGGTTCAAACTCAGGAACTTATGTCGATGAAACCTGTGCGCTACCGCTGGACCACGGCAACAGCTTATAACTTACAAGTGTTCCAGCAGCTATTAGTAGTTGACATATCGCCTCCCGCTGTTCGTTTTAGGTCGGTGCATTTTGTTTGACAACACAAACTAACTTTATATTGATGGATAGCTATAAAACGATTTTATTTAATCATTATCGTATGGTGGGGGTGGGGATGTGGCCGGGGAGACATGCAGTCTTGTGTGTTTGTGTCTGTTGGTGTCAGAATGAATTATGTAACTCAATAGTCTGCTATAACAGAGAGCTCTTGTGGGTCATTATCTGAGTTTATTTTTTTAAGTTTAGGCGACTGTCGAGCGCCGAGGCATTTAGTGTGCCGTTATTTAACACCCCTTGTAAAAGGACTAATAGACGTCTGACAGACGTTAATTAGCCAGGAAACTGCTCATGTGGATCCAAACTACAACTACGAGGTAGAACCGGGAGATCTAATCATTTCAAACTATACTGTTAGCATCCGATAATGAACAACTTGATAAAAATGTATTTAAAAAAAGATGGTCTAACACACGTTTGTCCTAAACGGTGATAACTAAACTAGACTATATAGTGAAATTGGCTCTTAAAATTACTTTAGTCCAATATTTGAAAACCAGGTGTGCATATTAAAGCTGTTTTTTTAATCAACAAGTATGGAATAATGGATTAAATGTAATCAGCTACAATCGGTCTATAGACAGACTGACGATAGACGGTTCAAATGAGGGCTAACCATAAACCATAGGTCTAAATGACGGCTAGAGTTTACTGGGCTAAGACGTCCTCGGAATTCCGAATGCAATGGTGCGCCATTCAAGGACGCCGGACGCACCATTCGGCCGGTATCGCACATTCCCCACCGAAAAAAATGAAAGAATAGCATTTATGCTGAATTTTTAATAACTTCCCGGAAAAAAATCTTCCAAAAATGTTATTTGCATTACGATTGCGTCGTCGAAATACATATATAACTTGTTTGATTCACTTTGGGAAGTTTGGGGCGTGATAACTGTTATGTTATGTTATTACTACTCATACATATGTTGTTTTGCATATTATTGTAGGCTATAGCCTATTGTCTTTTGTCATTGAAAGTCTCGATGAACTGAATACAAAGGAATGCAATGGAAATGAGCCCTGGCTTTTTATTTTTATTTTATTATTTTTTTACAATGTCGTCAATTAAATGAGGTCCCCTCACATCTGTGGGCAAATTACATCCTGCACATAATTCCACATCAAACTCTGCTCTGAGTCTAATGATCATCACATCCTGATGTGAAAGAAAATGTGTCAAAAGAATAAAACATGACGGTTGTTATGCAGTTCTTTCTTTTTTTTTTACCCCTTGTTCTCCCCAATGTAGTAGTTATGCCAAATGATTCTTCCCCACACACATTTCTCTCTTTTCACTGCTGTTGTATCCTACTGACTCACTAGTGCAGGGGTTTTCAAAGTGGGTGACGGGGCACCCTGGGGTGCCGCGACAGCAGTCCAGGGGTGCCACGAGATCATTTGATGATATTTGGAATTTACTCCAATTATTACTTAATTAACAATATATATTTAGTATAATTTTAAACTTGAAGTAGGCCTACAGAGCAATTTTCAGTCAGTTCTCAGTCTTAACCAAAATGCACAAGCGTAATTTGGACGGGTTTTTGGGTTTTAATAACCCAAGGGCCCCCCCTAGTGTCGAAAATAAAAATTGTTTTTAATAGGCCTAAATAAAAGAATGGGCCCATATCTACATAAATTCATACTAGGATATTATATGTATTTTGTCATTTCCAATATATTAGGGGTCCCAGGGCCCTACTTTCCTAATCTGTGGGCGGTGGGCCCCCTCACAACAGTACAAATGCTTTTATTTTAGCATTATTGACTTGAGGAAGCGCCAGCACGGCGCCAATCATAAACATCCGGGGTAAAGTGTAGACTAGCTATTTCAACTTGATTGTCAACAGAGCAGCATGTGAAACATGGGGAAGGGAAAATCAAAATCAGGATCACAGAAACGAAAGGAAACAAAGAAAAAAGCTATCATTGCTGCAGCTGCGACATGTTCATCGCTGAGCAACTATTTTAAAACAGTGAAGCCGCCTGCAACAGATGTCACAGAAAGCAACGATGACGGGCCCGGCGAAATGGAGGCAACCGCGGCTGAAAAAAACATCTACTCCAGGTCCAGGACAGACCCAAACTGAAGGTGAGACCGTGAGGCATTGCATTTTTAGATTAACACGGTTCCACACACACATATTATAGTGATAATAGCCGGACGGCGGCCGGCGCGTTGTTAGCTTGTAGTTAATTTTCTTCTTTGTTTTTCCCCCCACGGTCGGTCCCACCAGAATATGTTGACGGAGAGGAGGCGGCTTCGTCGCCAGTGTCGGACGTGGACATTGAGGCCAGCGGTGCCTACCGTACCGCGAATCAAGAAGAATTTAATTCTTCTGATATTGAGATTGATATCACAAGCAACGGTGGGGAAAATGAGGCGGTGGAGGACGCCCTAACTGAAGGAGGAGGTGAGGCCTTGCTGCTTCCTTGCTTGCTTTTAGATTGACTCGGTTCCACATATAAATAGTGATAGTGAGCATGTAGTTAATTTTTTCTTTATTTTTCCCCCCACCAGAATATGTTGACGTCGAAGAGGAGGCTGCGTCGGACGTGGACATTGAAGCCAGCGGCGCCGCGAATCAAGAGGATTTTAATTTTGAATCTGATATTGACATTGACATTGATACCAACAGCACAGGTGTTGAGGAAGAGGACGGCGATCACCAGGCCGACGAGGCAAGTCTCTCTTCTAAGCCACTATTGGACTACACCCAACCTTATCCCTCAGATCCATTTCTTTTTAAAAATGAAACGCTGAGCACAGCAAAAGTCAGAGCCCTTGTAGAACACGGTCCATGTCAGCCTGGATTGAAAGATAACTATAACGATTTCGTAACAAATTCATTTAATGCCAAGTTTAAAATAAACTGGTACAAAAACACAAGTGGCAAATGCAGTGTTGGTAGACAGTGGCTTGTGTATTCTCCTAACGCTGGCAAGATGTTCTGTCATTGTTGTTGGCTTTTTGCTGAAAAGGGTGAGCAGGTGAAACGTATTTGGTCTGACCCTAACAAGGGCTTTTGTGGCTTTCACAAAGGAATGGATAGAATAAAGCAACATGAAACGTCAGAAGTGCACCGCAAGGCGGAGAAGACTTTTTTGCTAACTAAATATCGCATCTCTGAGGATAAAACTGTAATCGCAGGACTCATTCAGGCAGAAAGACAGGCCATTGAAAAAAATAGGAAAGTGCTTAAAAGGCTGATCGACGCTACTCTCTATTTAGCCAGCCAAGGAATTGCATTTAGAGGACATAGGGAGTATGCTGGCCTAGGAGCCCCATCTGTTAACGAGGGCAACTTTCTTGAGCTGTTAAAATTCCTGGCTAGATATGACACTATCATGGAGAATCACCTCCGCGAAAATAACACTAGCTATAAATACATAAGTCCACAATCTCAAAACGAGATAATCACATGCCTTGGCAGTGAGACACTGCAAAAGATTGTAAAAGAAATTAAGGATGCTGTTTTTTACTCTGTCATTGTTGATTCAACAATTGATATTTCAAGAGTGGATCAGTTTTCATTGTCCATAAGGTATGTCAATAAGAGTGGTAAAAGTGTTGAGAGATTTATTAAATTCGATGAGCTGGACAGTGGCAGTGCTGAAGCATTCCATGACCTACTTATTAAAGCGCTCCAGGAACTTGGACTTGACGTTACCAAAATGAGAGGACAGGCTTATGATGGTGCCAGGAATATGTCTGGTCACCTATCAGGCCTTCAAAAAAGAGTGAAAGACTCATGTAGCTCTAAGGCTCTGTATGTTCATTGTTGTGCTCATAACTTAAACCTTATTCTTGTTGATGCTGCGACATCATGCACTGCTGGGAAACTATTTTTTGGTACTCTGGAATCATTGTATTGCTTCTTAACATCGAGTTTACCTCGTTACAAAATACTAGCAGAACAACAGGATAAAATGATTAATGATACAGTTTTAACATTGAAACGTCTCTCTGATACAAGGTGGGCCTCACGAAAGCGAGCCACTGAAGCCGTACTAAAAAGTATGCCAGCAATTATAGAGGCGCTTTATATCATTATCAATGATGATCCGCGCACAGCAGCAAAAACGGCATCAGATGCGCAAGGTCTGCTAACCATGATTGAGACATTTGAGTTTATGTTCATGCTCAATTTCTGGCACATTGTTTTAGGGAAAACATTTTGTCTGTCAAACTACCTTCAGAAAGAATCAATCGATTTAAACTCTGCAGTAGCGCAAATTGACAGCTGCGCAAGTAGGCTGAAAGAACTAAGATCTGAAGAGGGCTTTAACGATATTGTGAAATCTGCTAAACAAAAAGCAAACGAATGTAAAACGTGTGCCACAGAGTTCGAGGAGGTGAGAGTAAGAAAGAGAACGCGTTTCTCAGACGAAATTGCCCCAGATGAGCCAATAAATGACAGTAGAACACGTTACAAAGTGGAGACATTCTATTACATTCTAGATGTATTTGAACAGCAGTTTGTGACACGTTTCACCGACCTTCGCAACACGGCAAGTAAATTTCAGGTCCTAAATGAAAAGCGCTTTTCTGATAAAAATTCTATTGACAGGATCAATGAATTGGCAGCGTTTTATGCAGAGGATGTGGACGCAGAATGTGTTGCGGATGAATATTCCACTTTCACAGACGTGTACAAGCGCCTGTTCCCTGATGGAGCAGCGTTTACTACAGCAGAAATGCTCCCCTTTTTAATTGCAAATGACTTGCATGAAGCATATCCTAACATAGCAACGCTATATCGCATTTATCTCACTGTTCCTGTAAGCAGCGCACAGGCTGAGCGCACCTTCAGTCGCCTGAAACTCATAAAAAATTATCTGCGCTCAACTATGAGTGAGACACGTCTCTCACATCTCGCATTGCTTTATATGGAGAGGGAGGTTACTGAGACTGTTAAATTTGATAACGTCATTGAGACATTTGCCAGGATGAAGAATAGAAAAACACATTTCTGAATTGTAAAGCAAACCAAATAGCCCTTTTGTAGCTGCACTTAAATGTTCAATGTTCTCCAATTATCATATTTTTGTCCAGATGTATTATTTTGTTGGGACTGCAATGGCAGTGGCACCTTAAGTTAATTATTGTCATTTTATTATTTATTTTTTATTGGGACTGCGTTGGGATTTTATTTATTTTATGTTTAATTGGTTTATTTATTTTGCCACTTTATATAAGCTTTGATTGATTGATTGAAGACTTTATTAGAAGATTGCATAGTTCACTGGTACAAGGTCTACTAAAAGAAGATCCATGAAAAGACTAAGCAGTCTAAGCTTATTTCCACTGGAAACCATTAAAGTATCTCATATAGCTATATAGACTACCTGTGATGGTTATTATATTAACCTGTAAATGTGATGCAGAAATATGATGGGGACATGAGGTTGTTGTTTTAATGTATATGCAGCAATAAAATGAGGAGCTGGAGGCTATTCTAATTGTTGTCATGGTTGATTCTTGTTGCACAGGTCCTTTTGTCTTTTTGGCTCCATCTATTGTCTCAAATTAAATATAGCCCTGCTCTGCCCTGTAGTTTTTCATTTGGCTATTCACCACAGTTATTAGCTTATGGTTGCCACTGTGGATTAATCTTTGTAGTTTGCGTTTAAATCGGGCAAAGACAACAGACCCGGGCCCCTTTGATCAGGGCCCCCCTGATCTGAAAACCCATGGGGAATAAGGTCTAATTTCGCCACTGCCAAAATGGCTATTATCTCGCAACATGATCACTAAAATATGCTATAAACATACGGTGCTGGGAGTGAAAATTATGAATATAATGTAGGGGTGCCTCGGATGAAAAGAATATTTATAGGGGTGCCCTGAGCCAAAAAAAGTTTGGGAATCCCTGCACTAGTGAATCAGTCTGTCAGTCATTCAGTGACAGTTACACATCTCCTCCACCAGGGGGCGAAAGGCATTAAAGCAACAGTGCCTGGATCCATTATTGCGCATGCGCTAAACACGTTGATCCGGAAGCCGGATCTTCCGGAAGTAGAATGTTTCTGGCGTGGCGTTTCCCAAGAGGGCGATAGCAAGAGGGTGCAAAAGACCTGTACTTCCCTTTTCTGTGTGACGTAGGGTCTATACCTTTTTAGGAGGCGGAAGCATGTTTGGAGTCTATTCATTTACAATGGGAGAGCTAACGTGAACACAGAGCAAAATAATAGTTCAGAAGCTATAGTCACTGAACTAAATATTGGACCAGATCATCACAAGCCACATAATATTAACAAAATTGTCATACTAAAGTGGCTTTTTTCAGCGACACAACAACTGAGAAAATCAACTTTATTATTGCTCTTTAGCTGTCCCAGCCAATAGCACCCACACACTCTCGCGGGATCTATAGCACCAGTAAACAGGACGTGCGCGAGATTTGCCGTCAGAGCCGGCGCCCACTTAGGAGTCTATTTGTAGGATTTGTGTACCATGTCGCACTCTAGTGGATCCAATGAGGATGAGCTATCTTCATTAATTAAATATCTTTGGCGTTTCCACAACACAAGGAAGTTATTTAAGAAGGAAGGGAAACACGTGACCACATGGGCATTCGTATGGAGCTCAGCATGGGTGCCAGAACTCGCACCGGAAGTACGATAAAATACATGTCAGTGAAGCGACCGCAGTTTTCCCAGTGACCCTGAGCGCAAAGGTGGGGGCCGATGGGCAATAGGCTTCCCACACTCCCGCGCCCCCACCATTGCGCTCAGGGCCGTTGGAAAAACCATGGTCGCGTCAGTGAATGGAGCCGGCTTGATCAGCTCATGAACAAACCTGGAACAAAAACTATTTATTAACTACTGAGACCTTTGTCATCTAATCTGTTCAGGAATATAAAAGAAGACATACCAAAGGTATTTTTACAATCACTTGCTTTTCGATGTGCACAGTACATAATGAAATAATAATAATAACTGTAAATAATAATCGTTTCTGTCCCCGAAGTATCGCGAGATTTGGTTCCCAGACAGGAAACGGTGGATAGTCTCGCGATACTTGGCTCGTTTCGAAACATACTTTTTGCTCTTTAGATAGGCCTACTGCTATAAAATGACACAGTGCACACATCGAAAATCCACACAGCACAAAAAAATGTGTGACATGCCTTCTTTTATTTTCCTGAGCTGAGTATGTTATAAAGGTCTCAATTGTTCAGAAATAGTATTTATTCATGAGCTGCTCCCAGCCGTCCCAGGCTGCCTTGTGCATTCTGCCGAACTTCCGGCTGCAGTTTGGCACCCATGCTGAGCTCCATACGCATGCCCATGTGGTCACGTGTTTCCCTTCCTTCTTAAATAACTTCCTTGCCACAACAAAGGAACTGTTGGTGTTCCATGGTGGTTTTGGGACGCAACCAACAAACCTAAGCATAAAGGTGGTTGCCGGGGGGCAAGGAGCTCCGCTGTGTTCACTTGGACCGCGCGGAGGTGCCGAAAGTCGGGGGGACAGGACATAACTCGACTCGCTCGCTTTAGCTCGGCGGCGGTGTCTCACGTGGATCAAGTCCGCTTGAGTGTTGGTGTTTAGTTTCATGGTGGTTGGGGCACAGCGCGTGGTGAAAAGCTTCTCATATTAAAAGGAGTTAAAACGCTTCAAATGGAGTCTGTACGACTGAAGATAAATGAACACATGACGTCGGTGGGAGAGGAGATATTGTGTGTTTTGGAAAAGCAACAAAGTGTTGATGTTTGTCGCGTGAAGCTCGATGTCAGAGTGTTTGTGTTGGAGCGCCTCCGTGCGGCCGCAGAGGTCATGTGCAGCCTCTTCCAGAGAGAGATGGAGACACTACACAACACCCAACTACACACTGCAGGTATGTCTGTTACACACACAACACCACACTACACACTGCAGGTATGTCTGTTACACACACAACACCACACTACACACTGCAGTGTCTGTTACACTTAAACGTACATGTCTCAGAATAGAAGCTTAATTTCAAATATAAAGTGCTTATTCCATGTCCATAGATGTTGCAATTCTCTTCGGGTGGGTACAAGTAACCGTATCTTCAGTAGTGTTAAATAAAAATGCATTTTAATCTGAATGGTGGCCATTTTCTGCGTATTTCCTCCATATGTTTCAACTGATTGATTGATCGAAGTATTTATTAGAAGTTTGCATAGGAAAAGGTACAGTTACATGACGGTACAGTTCACTGGTACAAGGTCTACTAAAAGGAGATCCTAGAAAAGACTGAGCTTATTTCCACAGGAAACCATTTAAGTATCTCATATAACATTGAATGACAGACGAACTACGCAACCCTATCGGTTGGGGTTGTTTCGAGGTCCCAGTAGACAGAGGCTAACCTGCCGACGCGAGTGAATGCTAACCTGCTCATGCAGGTGAATGCTAACCCAAAGCCTAAACCCTAACATTAAGCTTAAACCTAACCCCTACCCTTACCCTAACCAGACTACTGGGACCTCGAAACAATAGAAATAACAAGATTCTGCCTTTGGTTGGGCAGGTGTACGGCACTCTGAAATGGCCACTCTTTATTGAAAGATACGGAAGGTAAGGGCGGCAGTGGCTCAGGGGTAGAGTAACCGTCATTATAACACAGAGGGTTCCCGAAGGATTCCCAGTTTGATCCCGGACTCCCTCAGAGTTGGTGTTGAAGAGTCCTTGTGCAAGAACCCCTGGTTGCTCCCGATGAGCAGGTTGGTGCCTTGAATGGGTGAATGTAAATCTATGTAAAGCGCTTTGGATAAAGTCACTATAAAAATGCACAATTTACCATTTAAGGGTACTTCTGCGGGCCTGAAGAGAATTGTAGAATCAGTGGTCATCGAGTAAGCACTTTATATTTCAAATATTTATATTTATAGATCAGGCTTTTGCTGTGGTAGCCTATATCCCTACTCTCTCTCATAATGTTCATAGGGCTCAATAGAGGGCACGTTTGTCCCACTACAACCAGACAGGTTAAAAGTATCAATTTCAGACATAATATGTCTGAAATGTTTTTTATTCAAGAGGTTTTTGGAAATATATTATATTTCCAACAACCTCTTGAATAACAAAAAAAATAAAAAATAAAAGAAAAATGCTGAAACTGAACGAACGAAACCACTTTGCACAGTGAAATCGATGGTTAGTTAATCGAAGGATAGTCGCTCAGTCGTAAGTTGTAACGATCATGACATGAGTTTTGTTTGTAGTTGTCCCATACATACATCATTGTGTTCATGCTTAGCTGTACACTTCTCAAAATGAAAATAAAAACATATCGGGCAAGACTGATTAATCAACAAAAGAAGTCATGCCCATATGGGCTGTCCAGATATGGGCATGAAAGGGACAAGGACTGACAGATATGTATGGTCTTATCAGTTGGATTGGCGGTGCGACAGAGGTGTGAGTGCTCCATTGTGGCCCAAACTCTTGACCTATAGAGCATCGCAGTGAGGTGTCGGAAGCAAGCTGGCCATTCATATTTACCATAGGATTTTTCATTATCAGCCACAAAGTCGTAGCAATTCAATGTACACTTACCACTAGGCTGGTGGTTGTAAAATGGTTCCATATGCTCCTGTAGAACCCCCGAGTATGTATGCAATCACTCTAGTTTTATTAAAAACACGTTTTAATCAAGGTCGCACGGAGAAGAACTGCATTTCCCATGCTGCTAAACATAAAAACGACGTCTGTGATTGGTCTAGCTTCTTCTTCTTTCACATATCTTGCGGTTACCGCGGAAGTAGCTTACTGCCCCCTGTCTGCCCGGCAGATTATTGTACATCAGCAGAACTGCGTGAGCGAATACTTTCTTTTACAAATATGATGCACTGTGTTAAAGATGACGATAAGAGAGTCCACAGAGATGACAATCACTACATTTCAGGCCATATGCTGGCCTGGACAACTAAACTGAGCGTGATTTAAGGGCTGTATTTCAGGAAACAACAACAACATTCGCAAGGCATTCTGGGAGTGTAGTTTCCGCGATTTTAAAAATAATGATGTACACAGTCTTGTACCCTGTCCTTTTTTTCAGCTTTCTAATTAATCTTTGCATTCAAAAAAATGTGAATATTGACATGATCCCTCTCCAGCCGAGGTGGCTTTGTCCAAGGCTTAAAAACGTTTAAATAAATACTTTATGAAATGTCTATGGAAGAAATGAATGCGGAAAACGCTTCCGACACCAGAGTGAGGACGGGG
Organism: Nannobrachium achirus; assembly: GCF_963921795.1. Classification (NCBI taxonomy): domain Eukaryota; kingdom Metazoa; phylum Chordata; class Actinopteri; order Myctophiformes; family Myctophidae; genus Nannobrachium; species Nannobrachium achirus. The sequence goes on along the minus strand of NW_027664776.1, from coordinate 49,688 downwards.
TGGGGCTTCAACTGCGATGCTCTATAGCAACGAAAATAGCTTACATCAGGATGGGGACAATTAATTTATCTCTTAGAACAAGTAGTGACTGATCCTTTTAACTGAACAAAACATACTAAACGTCTATAGTTTGATTTGATTACGTCATGGTATAATATACGGTTGCTGCATGGTAACCAAAAGTTTTTTTCTTCTGGTGATTTCCACAGAGCACCACAGGGAGAGGTCTACAGAGTCTAGAGAGATGGCCTCCCAAACATATTCAACGTTGTCAGAGGAACAGCGAGAGATGGACAAGGGACGTGGACTGTTGGATGCAACGATGCAACCTGTAGTGAAGTTGTACAGGATAGGTATGTAGTGTTTTATTTACTTTACAACCTGTTGTAAAGTTGTACAGGATAGGTATGTACTGTTTTATTCAATGTGGTTTAATCCTGTAGTAATGTTGTACAGGATAGGTTTGTAGTGTTTTAATGAATACAAGAATTCAAGCCCAAAACACGCTTGCCCCGTGTCAAATGCTGGCGATATTGCAACGTGCGGCACCAGGTATTCCTAAAAGCAACCTCTATGTCTACGTCTAAACTTATTCCTAAACTTAACCTTAGTAAAACTAGGTCTAAACCAAACCTTATTCTTAAACGTAACTTCAGTAAAACTATGCTTAAAGTTATAATATCTAACTTTTTTTATAAAACATATCTTAAAATTGTCCTAACTATTACATCGCTAAAGTTTTAGAACGCCCACTCCGTTCATTTCAGCCCCAAAAGCCTTTTCTTTATATGTTTTCTACTTAGCCGTGACAGGGGCGGGATTTCGCGGCAAAATGACGTAATCTGCATCATCCGTATACGTTGTGTATACGTTGGCCAATCACATTGCAGATCATACACACATGATACACTACCGGCCAATCACGTCTCTTCATTTCATTTCATTTCATTTCATTTATTTTTGTTTCGCACATGTAGTGTACATTACATTTATATTATTTTTACACTCAGAATTTCAAAAATTTACAGTACACACCCATGAACGAAAAGGAGCAAGCAGAAGAATAAATTCTTATAATTACCTGCCCCCTATTCAAAAAAATATTTATATACTAATGATCGGCATATACAGCCTGTTCATGCCTTGAGAAGTGTAAACACAACCAATCTGAACCAAACAAAAAACAACAAAAGCAACAAAAAACAACAAAAGCAACAAAACAACGGAAAAGCAAAACAAAACAAGCAACGAAAAAGCAAAACAAAACAAGCATCACGTGAACCATTAAATAAATAAGCCTATTCGGATTCTTCATAGTATTTAATTATTTTATTTTTATAGCATCTTTTAAATTGGTAAATATTTGAGCAACTTTTTAATTCATTGTGGAGAGAATTCCACATTCGTATTCCTATGACTGAAGGACACATCTGTCTTTGAGTGGTCCGTGCAATTTTATGCTTAAAATCATATTTCCTCCTACTTTCACCACTTTCAGAACTGACTTCAAACAGTCTTTGAATTTTAAATGGCAGCGTTTTGTTTTTTGCCCTAAACATTATTACTAATGTCTGTAATTTTACAATTTCTTCCAGTTTTAAAACTCGTGATTTTATAAATAGGCTGTTTGTATGTTCTAAATAATGTGCTTTATGCATAATTCTTACTGCTCTCTTCTGCAATATGAATAATGGTTTTATTGTCGTTTCATAGGTATTACCCCATACTTCTGCACAATAACTGAGATATGGCGAAATGAGAGCACAATATAATGTTCTCATTGCCTTATAATCGAGCACATGTTTAACTTTATTTAAAATAAAAATGCTTTTTGATGTCTTTTTCTTAACATGTGCTATTTGTGATTTCCATGTGAGATTGTCATCCACTATAACGCCTAGAAATCGAAATTCTGTTACTCGTTCAATATCAGTTCCATCAATAGTTAAAACCACCTCCTCCTCTTTATTACGATTACCAAAAATCATAAATTTTGTCTTTTCCAAATTTAACGATAACTTGTTTGCATCAAACCATCTTTTAACTCATTTAATGCCACCCTTTCACCACTAGAGGGGGCCAAGTGTGCCACAGACAATCCCATAGAGATATGCTGGTATATGCAGAAGCCCTGCAGCCATGACTTGCCTAAACACTTTCCTTTGTGCATGTACAGGAAGAGGATGAAGTTAGCTTGAAGTTAGCTATTGGCTACCAAGCATTTTAAAAGCCTTATTTTCGTCAACTTAGCCATGATTAAACCTTGCACACCTCATGCATGGGAAAAAAACAGAGAAGAATGAGCTCTAAAAAATCCAATGCAATCCTGGATTGCATTGTTGTGGGTTTGTGCAGTTTGTTCACAGCTTTCAAACAAAAAAATCCGATTGGAAATCCGTTCAGGCATTCTTGAGATAATAGCCATTATGTTTTACACTGTTGTGAGCTTGGAGGTCTGCTACCTGAGTTGTATGAGGGTTGTATGGGGGTTAAACATGCAAAATCGCGATTGAAATCATGTTCACTAGTTTTGATGGGGTCCAAAAAAAAAAATTCAAAAAAAAAATTTCAAAAAAAAAACTTTTTTTTTTTTTTTTTTTTTTGAATCACGTGTATACACGTGATTGGCACTGTGGGATGCGCTAATATATCACGTGTATACACGTGATTGGCACAGAATGAGTTAAGTTTTGTCATTTCATTTACAATGGTTCCAGCTAACTCTTGCAAATCAAATCCAGAGCAATGAAAATTTGTGTCATCTGCAAACAAAATAAATTGTAAAACTTTTGACACATCACAGATGTCATTAATATATAAATTAAATAGTTTGGGTCCTAAAACAGAACCTTGGGGGACCCCACACTCAATTTTCATACACTCAGATGTGTTACCTGCACACTGCACATATTGTTGCCTATTATCTAAGTAGCTTCTCATCCAGTCCAGCACTATTCCTCTCACACCATATGTATGTAACTTTGCAATCAAAATAGAATGATTCAATGTATCAAAAGCCTTTTTCAGATCTATAAACACTCCTATTGTATATTTATTGTCATGTGTTGCTGTTGATATCTCTTCTATGATATTCATTAAAGCTGTTGCTGTGGACCTATTTTCCCGAAAGCCATATTGGCTTTCGCTCAACAATTGATGCTTTTCAATAAAACCATCAAACTTTTTTGCAAATAGCTTTTCAAGCACTTTAGAAAATTGTGAGAGCAATGACACTGGTCTGTAGTTATTGAAGCTATGTTTATCTCCTGATTTAAAAAGTGGGATAACTTTTGCGACCTTCATTCTATCTGGGAAAATACCTGTGTGAAAAGAAAGATTAAAAATATAACAGAGAGGTTTGATTATACAATCAATGGTCTTTTTCACAATCACCATATCTAAGCCATCACAGTCAGTGGATGTCTTGTTTTTAGACTTTGTTACAATTGCTATTATGTCTTTTTCGCAGATCTCTCCCAAGAACATAGATTGCAATACTTTGCTATCTCCTCTCCAACCACCCTGTTCTGGCTCATCATGTTTTTTTATTAAATCTGCCAGTTTTGGACCAATATTTACAAAAAAAATAGGAAATAGCTTGCTTCAACAGCTTTGTTTGCGCTGGTCTTGAAGTCTAGCCTGTAACTCCCCAACGCCGGTCCGCAGAGGGACACGAGACACCTCCACGGATGCGTGGCGAGGCGAGCCGGCGAGGCGGACGCGGTGGTCTGAAAGCCCGGTCCGCGGCGAAAAACGGCCGAAAAAAGCAGACGCGACCGCGGTTTGCTATAACGCTACTGACCACTAGTTGAGCAACTTACACAGTATAACTTTAAACCTAACCTTATTCCTAAACCTCTGAAAACTATTCCTTCTGTGGAAAAAATTGGAGTGTGTTTTGGGTTGAGCTTTCCGGTTACCCTTAATTCTTATGACAATTATCATTATTATGAGAATGTACAAATGGAACCAAACGGACCCTTATGGGTTGATCTGGTTCCATTTGTACACTCCCAGAGTTAAACACCCGTAAGGGACCATTTGGAACCCCCCCAAGGAACCAGGGTCCCTGAACCACACCTTGAGGTCCACTGGTGTAGCAGAGTGTTTCCAGCGAGACAAGAATGCACAATGTTTGATCAGAATGGAACTGAGCCTTCATTAGTATCATTAGCTACACCTGTGAAGAAAGTAAGGAAGAGGCCCAATGTTTTCTATTATGGCTTGCATGGAGCCTAATGGGCTGGTGAGTGGTGCTAGTACCGCTATATTGTAAATAGTCAATGCATACTTGTCCTGTAACTAGGGCTGACCCCAAAAAATCGAATATTCGAAGCTTCGTTCGAAGGCACGGTATTCGAATTTGAAAAAGAAATTCGAATAATTGTCCGTTTGTCCTTTGGGGGGGAGCGTGCCTTAGCTTGCGCCTCGCTCCACTCTAGCGTGATAGAGTGGAGCGACCTTCACACCCCCTTCTCATACAAGTGTTAACATTAATAACAAGCCAACAACAACAAGAGCAAGCATGAAGCCATCAGAATGGTCGCCGATGAAGAAAAGAAAAGACAGCGCGCTGTCACATATAACCGTGTGCATGGGTGTTGCACCGACATTGGTTTGGCGGAGAAATGTGTGACACCAATGTCTGAGTAACATCACCCAATGCAACTATGCGATGCAGTCGCGCGTTTCTGTGCCGGGCCAGTGTCGGTGTAACATGCATGCGGTTGCTGTCTTCCAAGTTCCACACGCACGCTCACAGACACACAAGCTTGTTCTTCAACAGGGAACAAACAGCGAAAATTGGATTTTACAAAACGGACACCGTCAGCGTCGATCCCGTTTTAAAGAGGAAAAAAGAGCTTAAAACCAACTTGCTAGGGTTATGTTGTCGTGATGTTGATGAAGACAAGTTTATATTTGATCTGCGAGCTCAAAACTAGTCGCGCCCGCATAGTTGTCTGAGTTGTATGAGTGGAACGTTAAATCAGACATACTGCAGTGCAATTATTTACTATAAAATCTACTATTACATTTGCGTGTACATTAGGGTTGTCACGATACCAGAATTTCAGTAGTCGATGCCAATACCATTGAAATTTCACGATTCTCGATACTATTTCGATACCACGGTCCACGGTAAAAATAAAAAATAAACAATAAATCCCATGTAGCTTCAACACACACTCCTTTATTGGAAAAATGTCAAATGTACAACACACACAAACACTGTGTGAATAAAAAGAACAAGTGGCATTAGCTTTCAAATACTGTGTGTGCATGTAGCAGCTTTACAGTATTAAACAAGGGCTCCGGGATCCCTAGGGGGTCCTCACTCGTCCTCAGTCCTCAGAGTTACTACTGGAGGGCCCCCAAATCTTTGTGTGATAGGATAATTCTTTTAAATGAACTTGAACCCTCTCCCATCCCTATTCTGAGGAGAACTTTAACCAAAATTGACAGTGCTGTCTGTAACACAATGTTATACAACATCCCTGCTTTCTCAGCTAAGGAGTCCTTGGCCTGAAAACGTTGAAGGCCCCTGTATTAAATAATAAAATAAAACAATGTACATGTAGCCTTCTTCAAGTATTAAACAAACAAAATAAAATGCTCTGCATGTACTGTAGGCTAGCTCTCAAGTATTAAACAATAAATTAAAATACTGTGCATCACAGTGCATGTAGCACTCAAGTATACAAAAATAATACAGTGCTTACTGCTTATTTACCAACTAGTGGCAGCTTTCAATTATTAAACAATAAAATAAAGTAATGTGCATGCCATGTAACATGGCTTCAAGTATTAAACAACAAAATACAGTGCATGTTGCCTTCAAGTATAAAAAAAAAGAATACTGTTGCTTACTGCTTAATAGAAAGAATACAAAAGGATTGTGCTACTGCTACCATTTTGTGGAGAGGCCTGATTCCTATAAATGGCATCACTTTTCATGTATTATTGAACTTTTCCTTTACCACTTTAAGGTTTTTGGCAAGGAACACAAGCATATCAATGTTTTCTTGGGTCAGTCTTGCCCGTTTTGGAGTGACAATCATCCCTGAGACACTGAATACTCTCTCAGAAGCACAGCTTGTGGCTGCAATACACATATACTTCCTGGCAAAATCAGAGAGCTGTGGCAATGTGTTTCCATGGGTTTTCCACCAGTCCAGTGGGTCCTGCTCAGAGTCTGCCTTGAGTTCTGGCATTCTGCTGTATATCAGAAACTCACCCTTTAACTTTTCACCTGGGGTAAGCGCTTCCTGAGTGGCACTGGATCCACTGCCTTTCTTTTGCCCTTGTATGCTTGAAAGCAGATGTTTCAAATCAGTCTTGGCCTTTTTTGCTGGCCTGGCTTGGCTTGTTGAGGGCCCTGCTTCTCCTGGGCCTTCTGGCAGAGCCACATCAGCAGCAGCAGTAGTAGCAGCTTCCCTGACTTGATCCAGAAGACTTTGTTTGACCTCATCTTCAAGTGAAACAAAGCTGTCTTTAAATCTAGGGTCAAGGTAGGAGGCAGTGTTTAAAAGCAGCTGTAACTTTTCGTCCCGATAATGTTCATCTAGATACTCTCTGATTCCACGCTTCATCTGACCAGCAAGTACAGAGTCATCCTCTTCATCACTGAGGCATGTGGCTATCTTCCACATCACTGGTAAGACGGAGGAGAGAGTTGTGTTCTTCTCACCACTGAGTGCATCAGTGTAAGGGCTCAGTGGTTCAAGGACATCCTTCAGAGTCTCTAAAGTTGTAATGTCAGTTTCTTTGGGCATCAGATGCCATTTCTTTCTGTCCTCTACCAGCACCGCACACACAACTTGTTGCTGCTCCACGAACCTTTCTACCATATCGTATGTAGAATTCCACCTAGTGGATGCATCATGTATGAGTTTATGGTCTGGGAGTTTGATTTCGAGCTGTTTTTTGTCAAATTGACGTGTAAGCTTTGGTGATCTAGTGAAGGCGGATATGGTTTTACGAAGCCGTGACAGTGCTCCATCTACCCTATCGATATTGATGGCTTGGTGGACTGCATTGTGCAGAGTGTGGCCAAAACATGGGAACCATGTGTATGCATCATTCTTAAAGGCTCTCTTGTTGTTTGAGGCGCTGTCTGTTGTGATGCCTGCCATTTTTGAAAGGTCTAACCTCCAATCAAATTCAAGCTTCTCTTCAAAGGCCTCCCTCAAACTCTCACCATCGTGCTCTGTGTTTAGGCCACTGCAGCCTAAACACCAGGAATGCATCTCCCATGTCTTGGTTATGTACTGAAGAGTGATAGACATAAAGGTGTCCGCAGCTCTGCTTGTCCACAGATCGGTTGTGCAGGCATAGAATGGCTTCTCTCTGAGATACTGGGTGATGAGGTCTCTAGTTTCACTGTAGAGTTTGGGAATCTCTGTGTACATGAAATAATTTCTACTTGGTAGCTCGTATCTGGGGTTGAACTTTTCAAGCATTTTCTTGAATCCATCTTTTTCTACCGTGTAGATAGGAACCTGATCCATGCATAGGAATTCAGCAACTGCTCTATCCAATTTCCTTGCTTCATGTGAGTTTTGGTCATATTTTGTTTTCTTCTGAAAAACATCTGTTATTGTTGGCTGTGTGATTTGCTGCTGCTGGCTTTGCGCTGGATTGTCCTCCATGTCAAAGTCTTCCTCTGGTAGATACTGTGAAAAGAACATTTCAGTTAGTAGGTGTAGCTTAATGACTACAGCAACAATATGAAAACATCATAGGCTGTACTAACAGAGACAGACAGACAGACAGACAGACAGACAGAGTGCAAGCAGTAATTTAACTGACATGATGTGGTGATTCTGGTGAACCCCTTTATTGTGAAATTTAAAACTTTTCTATGGCAGAATGACAGTGAATGATAGCCTATTTTCATGCACAGTTGCACAGTTGCACACACACACACACACACACACACACACACACACACACACACACACACACACACACACACACACACACACACACACACACACACAGAGTGCATTGTGATGAAACCATTTTTAGTGATATTTAAAACTTTTTTTAATGACGGAATGACAGTGAAGTGAACGATAGCCTACAATAACCGTGCGGCACGCACACAGACACACACAGGCACGTGCACACATACATCAAATGGGGCTTGAGCCCCCGCCTTTTTATCCGTCTGTAAAACGTGCCCCATGCATTTAGAAATGTCAGCCCCTGCCTCTCTCTAACATTCTCTGCACGTCACTGCCAAAGTACAACTCAGATGAACATTGGCTAAACGGCAAAGCCAAGCCAGCCTTCTCAAACAAAGATTAACGTAACATGTATTATTTCAGAGTTGTTAACGTTACGTTGGGCGATTGAGTAAATGAGCTGCCTTGCAACTTTATATAGACGGGGCTGCTCTCCGCGTCCGCGACGAGGCTGTACATATACCGTAACGTTAACGTTACCTTGCCACGCAGCACATTTACTGTGTGGGCTCATCATAGTAACGTTATTAGATATGGGCAACAATAACACGTGAATTCAAACGCTCTCACCTTGAATGCTTTGAACAGGTCTGGGTGCCGGTCTTTGAGGTGTTTCGCCAAGTTGGACGTGTTCCCCCCTCTGGTCTGGAAACTTTTGCGGCATCTTTTGCATACTGGTTTTTGATGATCAAGTATTAGTCCGTGCGCATCAGCCTCGAATCCAAAGTATTTCCATACGCGACTTTTGGCGTTTTTCTTCTCAATTAATTGAGGGGCAGCAGTCGCTGCAGTTGAAGAGGACACAGCCATGTTGCTTGTTGATGTTGTTCTCCTTAGCACGCTGTGTAGTCACGTCATGTTATCGCGTCAGACCCTGTGAGGGTTGCTCCTCGCCTCGGTACCAACGGTACTTCGGTACTACCGTACTTGTAGAAAAGTCAGTACCGTACCGTACCGTCACATTTGGCATCGAGTTGGTACCGAAGTATCGGTTCTGGTGACAAGCCTAGTGTACATACAGTACACGTTGGGACTTGGGAGTTAATCTGTTATATAGGGCTCGTGATCGCGCTGCTGCTGTTGGCTGTTGCAGCCGCGATGTGTTACATTACAGACGTGATTTGATTATGTCAATCCTACTGTACTGCAAAAAACACTTTTCTTAAATATAGAAAACATTTGTATCATAGCCTATTCTTCTTCTTCTTCGTCGCTGTATTGTTGTTTTTGATGTAATGAAAATAGGGAGCTTTATTATGAGAAACAAACTGGTGTGTTTTCCCTTTTAAAATTGGGTAATTTTTATACACATTTCCTTAACGGTCATCACTTATGTAACCGATAAACTGCCTCCCCCCGGTCACCGTCGCCGAAGCTTCGAAGTTCACCCGATTTTGGCGAACGAGCTTCGATTTTAAAAAATGCAATCGAAGGTCAGCCCTACCTGTAACGCACAACTGCCTCTCGATGCTGAACCCCTATCTGCTCCCAATGAGCAAGTTGGTGGCATGGTTTCCTCCCCCATCTGTGTGTGAATGGGTGAAAGCAAAACAATGCACAATCTATGTAAAGCGCCTTGGATAAAGGCGCTATATACATTTACCATACAACAGAAGCTTAACACACAAGGCCTTTATAAATAAATATAAGACAATGTTGCTCTCTACTAACTGTGAGAGATGGCCAACCCACCTTTTCATATAAATATGCAAGTCCTTACTTATGTCATATCAAATTCCATATCTTAATAAAGTCCTTATTATATTCCTTCATTGCAGACCAGTGTGCAGAGTCCAGCCTGAAGGTGAAGATGAGTTTGAGTGTTTCTGTTAAACAGGAACCTGAAAACCACCTGGACATCAGTATGTTTCATGCCTTCTCTTCTCTTCTCTTCTCTTCTCTTCTCTTCTCTTCTCTTCTCTTCTCTTCTCTTCTCTTCTCTTCTCTCGCTGTCTCTCTTAGAGAGAATGTTTGCAGGAAATGGCTTTTTTAATGCATGAGAATAGACTCATGATTTGGAACTACCAAAGCTGTAACACAGAGGAAACACTGCATAAAATAACAAAGTGCAAACCTTTAATGTTTTTTTCTCTCATTTTATCTTTTTATTCTCCCCTAGACTTCGTTTCCCTCCCTGTGTGTAAAGAGGAGCTTTTCCCTGAACATCAGGAGAGGAGTCCCAGTCTGGAGGAACCACAACCTCCACAGATTAAAGAGGAACAGGAGGAGCTTCTACAAGAGGAGGCTGATGGATCAACGTTGACATTACTAGCAGTGAAAAGTGAAGGTGATGATGAAAACAGAGAGACAGAGGCTGTAGCCAGCACCTCAACTGAACACATGAAAACACAAGCTGATGTAGAGGACTGTGGAACATCACAACCAACTAGTGGTGACCAGCTTCTCTCTTCACACTGTTCTCAATCTGGCATCACTGAAGACCGTGATGAGTGGGAGGAGACCAGGGAAGGTCAGTCTGTTGTAAACACACTGGATTCACACAAGACACACAATGTGGAAGGACAAACATTGTCTTTAAGCCACAAGCTGTCCCAGGATCTGCCATTGTCAAAACGAACTCACTCCAAGAACAGCCACACAGGGAAGAAAAGTTTTAGTTGTACGGTGTGTGGCAAAATGTTTAATGGCAAGGTACATCTGGAGAGGCACACTGTTGTTCATACAGGGGAAAAGCCCTTTACTTGTACTGTTTGTGGTAAAGCCTTTAGTGAAAGTGGTAGTGTAAAAGTACACATGAGGACTCATACAGGGGAAAAACCGTTTACTTGTACAGTTTGTGGTAAAGGCTGTGTTACCAGTGGTAATTTAAAAACACACATGAGGACTCATACAGGGGAAAAACCCTTTACTTGTACAGTTTGTGGTAAAGGCTACGGTCAAAGTGTTAATTTAAAAACACACATGATGACTCATACAGGGGAAAAAACATTTACTTGTACAGTGTGTGGTAAAGGATGTGGTCAGAGTGGTGAGTTAAAAGTACACATGAGGACTCATACAGGGGAAAAGCCCTTTACTTGTACAGTTTGTGGTAAAGGCTGCGGTCACAGTGATAATTTAAAAGTACACATGAGGACTCATACAGGGGAAAAGCCCTTTACTTGTATAGTTTGTGGTAAAGGCTGTGGTACCAGTAGTGAATTAAAAGCACACATGAGGACTCATACAGGGGAAAAACCCTTTGCTTGTATAGTTTGTGGTAAAGCCTATAGTAAAAGTGGTAGTGTAAAAGTACACATGAGGATTCACACAGGGGAAAAGCCTTTTACTTGCACAATATGTGGTAAAGGCTGTGGTACCAGTGGCAATTTAAAAGTACACATGATGACTCATACAGGTTAAAACAACTTTACTTGTGCAGTTTGTGGTAAAGCTTTTAGTCTAAATAATAATCTAAAAGTACACTTGAGGACTCATACAGGTTAAAACACCTTTACTTGTGCAGTTTGTGGTACGCTCCATGGATTTATTTTGTCACTTGGCTTCTCAGTCTGTACAGCTTCCTTTCTCCAAGGGGAGGTGAGACATAGAATGCGAGTGGAATCCAGACATGGCTTCTTATTGGTCTGTGGTGGGGGTGGGACAAATACACCAGTGTGTATTGGCTGGCTGATGACGTAGCTACCCTAATCTACTCTGATTTGTTGAAACAACATCCAATCAGCTACAACGTCGCCTCCGTCCAAACTGATATAAGAGTCAACCGAATCATGGCCAGACTGAGAAGCGAAATGATAAAACTGATCCAGTTTAAAACTGATAATAGCCGATTTAACTCAGTGGTTGCCATAAACGTCTAAAACGTCTTTTTTAATAGGGTTCCTGGTGCCATAAACGTCTAAATGTCTTTTTTTAACCCTTTAAAAAAATAAACTTTTTTTTTTCTTTTCTGGAAATGAGTGAAAACTTTTTTTTTTTTTTAATCATATCAATTTTGCACGTATTTCAAATATGACATATTTCCCCTATTTTCCTTTTACACCAGATTACATTATAAACGTTTTGGCTATGTAGACAGAAAGAAATCGCCGACCCAACCATGCCGTTTATAGCCCGGCCGTGCACGCTCGTGCACGTTAGCCCTTTAGCCAAAATTAAACAAAATGGCTGGCATCAAGGCCCATTGAAAAATGTAAAATCTGGCAACCACTGAGTTAAGGGGCAAACGTCTACTTTGTCTTTTGGGTCTTGAGCTACAAAGTTTGGAACAGCTGCAATAGGCTATTATATTCATCAAAATAGCATAAAAATTACACCAAAATCGTCATGAAGATTCATTTCATATTATGCACAGCAGTATAGTCTCACCAGAGAAACGGATGCGTTTCGGCCCGGCGGCCTTCGAGTTTTGAACCGCTGAGGAAGGCGTTTTTTCATCCCAGTTACCCAGTGATTTCCGTGGCCAAATAATATAGGCCTACACATTAATTTGGGGGTCCTTGACGTTAATTATGTTTGAGAACCATGGATCCTAAATATCACCAGGGGCCATTCTAAGAGGCATGTTTTGAAATATAGATGATATAATCAAATACAATTATTATTTTGCGTGTTACATGGTCCTTGTATGGTTAAGCACATAAATGTTACCCCACAAATCCCTTGGTGCTGTTATCTCTGCTCACAATCTATCCTATCACTGCTATGCTGATGACACTCAACTGTTTTTGTCCTTCCCCCCTTCTGCCACCCAGGTGGAAGAACGCATTGCTGCATGTCTGGCCGACATCTCACAGTGGATGTCAGCCCACCACCTTAAGCTGAACCCGGACAAGACGGAGCTACTCTTCTTCCCAGCTAAGTCTTGCCCCATGCAAGATTTCACTATTTCCATAGATAATGCATTTGTGACTTCAGTTCCTACTGCTAGAAACCTTGGTGTGGTCCTGGACAGCCAGCTATCATTCAAGGCACACATTGCATCAGTCACCCGGTCATGTAGGTTCACACTCTATAACATCCGTAAAATCAGACCCTTCCTCACCCAGGAGGCAGCCCAGCTCCTCATTCAGACATCTGTCATATCAAAGCTTGACTATTGTAACTCTCTCCTCACTGGTCTCCCGGCATGTGCACTTAAACCTCTCCAACTGATCCAAAATGCCGCGGCACGACTGGTCTTCAACCAGCCTAAGTTCTCACATGTCTCTCCCCTTCTCCGCAGCCTCCACTGGCTCCCGGTTGCGGCCCGCACTGAATACAAAACACTGATGCTGACCTTCAAAGCAGCCAAAGGTATGGCTCCTCCATACCTCCAGAAGCTGATCAACCCCTACACCCCCACCCGGTCACTTAGATCAGCCAACACAGGGATGCTGACAGAACCCTCGCTCAAAACTCCAGGGCAAAAATCCACTCGTCCGAGACAGTTTGCCCTCCTGGCCCCCAAGTTGTGGAATAAACTCCCTGTCGCACTTAGAACAACGGACTCACTCGCTAGCTTTCGCCGTGGACTGAAGACTCACCTTTTCAGACTCCACCTAAACCCTTAGCACTACAGAAAAAGAATCAATGAATACATGAAGCTAGTTAGCATTTGTTTTTGTTTTTTAGGTTTTTTCAGAACTTTGATTATATTGTGTTTTTTCTAGATAGATATCCATTTGCATTTGTTATATTGTTGATGATGTACTGACATATTATCTTGTTTATTATTGTGATGTTATCTGCTTATTGTAAGTCGCTTTGGATTAAAAGCGTCTGCTAAATGCCTAAACTGTAAACTGTAAACTGGTGATGATCCATTTGCATGTATGTTACTCTATGTCGGTATAGATCCATTTGTCTTTATCCAATTGTGCGGTGTCCGTATTCCTACACAGCTGTATCAAAGGAAATGAAACAGAGTTACAGTTAATATTTTAAACAGGATACTGTGTCATTAAACATGCAGTATAAAACGTAGTATAATTCCTTGAGTGTTGACTGTGAATGTATTCACATGTAGCTCATTCAGTTTGTATATTCAAGTTCAGCTTTCATCTCAAAACACCCCAAGTATCTCTGGTCAGTTATAATTCTCTCAACAAACACATAAGGCCCTATTTTTGACCATCCTAAAGCCTAAATCCCTAAACTTCTTTACCATTTAGATTTTTTTTTTTCTTTCTAAATAGTTCAAATAGCTGATCTACAACTAGCTGATCTACAGCTACCGTATTTAAAAACGATAAAATCAAAATAGTAACAATGCAAAGAAGTTTAGGGGTTTAGTATTTAGCATGGACGAAAATGGGGCCCTTGGTCTCAAAATATAATTGATTGTGGACTCCGATGCAACTAATCAGAGAGAGTATCAGCTGCCATTCCCTTTAAGATCAGTGCAAGACATGCGTTAAGTGGCGAGACCAAAAGAATAAGAAACGTCATATTGAAAGGAGAAATGTCCAAGTGAATGCATCGCCATAATCATATATGGTTGCAATCCCGATGCTTGCTTTATAAGCTGTAGCTTTGATTATTATCATCCACATGTTACTGATTCTAGAGAATGTCATGACATTCACAAACTATTAATTAGTGCTGCCGAGCAGTGTTAACTATTCAGCTGCACTTAGGTTCTCAAATCATTGTATTTATACAGACTAACATCTCAGCGGTAAACACAATTGACACAAGACATTGAAACTCACGTCTTCTCATTATAGTAAAATCTGAATCATAGAGATTTGTTGAGAATTAAGAGAGTTGGAGCCTCCAACCATTTCTCTGATGATTGTCATTATTATTTATGATTTGTTTGCTGTACATTATGTTTGGTTTCCTATATCTGACTGTGTTTTGCATAGTATTGTCATCTAATGTTTCAATGAATTGAGTACAAAGGACCCCAATGGAAGCCAGCCATAGTGCTTTGTTGGGTTAAAATCCTCTTTTCACCTTTACTTTCCTGTGCTTTATTTTTTTCTTCTTCTGTGAACTACTAATAAAAATATATAAAAAACGGTTTTCACTGCTACAGATGTTTTATTTTTGTTATATATAACAACAGAAATGTTCAATATGATAATATAATTTTCTATACTTTCAATCTTTCTTTATATTTTGAGATGTTTTGGCTTTTTCTATCTAATTCCTAAACCTCGGAAACCTATTCCTCCTGTGGAAAGAATCCGGCCGAGTGTGTTTTGTGTCGAGCGCTCAGTTTACCCTTAATTCTTATTCTATCTGTGATAATTATTATTATCACAGATAGAAATTGTGAAAATGGTGATTTCTTTCATCAGCTTACCAGTTTTTATAGCGTAGTTTGTTGACTGCATTTGATGCAGTATTAACAGACTTTTTGTTCTTTTCTTTCATTCTTAAAAAAACATTACTGTCTTGACCCACAGAACAGAATTCAGAGCAGAAGAGGAAGTAAGCTCTGTATTGGCACCTTGCCTCTAACTTAACACAAGAGATAATTAATTCCATCATTATTCTGCTTTATGTGTTTACAGCAGAGAAGATTTGAAACGCCCATAATCCAGTCAATCATGGTGATGATTAATGGAAATAAGTTAAATCTATTATTTTATCCTGGGGCGCCCGCTGACCTAGCGGTTTAGGTGCATAATACCACATAGGCTCTGATGCATGAGAGCGTGTCACAGGTTTGAAAAAGAGCTCTAAACGAGCACCTAAATAAACTCAGCACAAAAAGAAAGGAAACATATTAATAATTAGATCTCCCCTCTAATAATACCAAAAACGCAATGGCACCTTCCTGGTTTACGTAGGACTAAGGGAACCAGAGAAAGGCAATGGGGAAGTTCTCAAAGAAATATACAGCAAATGTGCTGGGGAATTTGTTGGTTGAAAAACTGAAACTAAAAAAATCATAACAAGGCCGATAACAAATATGGGCCTAAAAATGAACGGACAGTTTACTTGTACTGAGGGGAGTAAGGTGCAGTGAATTTGAATGACACTATTGATGAATATATTCAATATATTAATATATTTAAAAAAATATGATTTTTGTGAAAAAGTGAAAAAATGTGAATAAATGCGCTGCGGACGTTGAGGAAGTGACGGCTAAGACGTCCTCGGAATTCCTAACACAATGGTGCGCCATTCAACGATGCCGGACGCAACATTCGGCTGGTATCGCACATTCCCCACCGGAGGGAAAAAAAACCTGAAGAATTCAGCATATGCAGACTTTTTAATAACTTCCCGGAAACATTCTTCCATACAAAAATGTTGTTTGCATTACGATCGCGTTGTCGAAATACAACCCGTTTGATTCACTTCGGGAAGTTTGGGGCGTGACAACTGTTATGGTATGTTATTACTACTCATAGGTCTACATATGTTGTTTTGCATATTATTGTAGGCTATATTGTCTTTTGTCATTGAATGTCTCGATGATCTGAATACAAAGGAATGCAATGGAAAGAGCCCTGGCTTTTTTTTTTCAAAAATTAAGTCCCCTCACATCTGAGGGCAAATTACATCCTGCACATAATTCCACATCAAACTCTGCTCTGAATCTAACAGGGGTGTAGTTCTGCCGATTTAAAATGACTCCAATACGGAAGTAAAACTTCCTATGATTGGCCGCTAGTTGCGCTGTTTTCCCCCCCGGCCGGTTGCAAAAATAATTTTTCCCCATTGGATCCCATTCATTTTCTCCTCTCGTGTTCTAACCTTAATTAACATTTTCATGAATACTTTATGGTTCCTATCGCTAGTTAAAAATTGTCTTTCAATCACCATCATATGCGTTTTATCGAAATTTGGTCAATTTATTTTAAAATAGATGATAAAGTTGCAGGGGCGCGACTGATCCCAGATCAGCCTTTGCCCACATCAGCTACAGGTGGGCGTGTTTGTTTGTCACTCGACACCACAACATCTGACTACAACTTTGCTGCTGCTGCGTTGAGCGTGTGTGAGACGTACAAGTTACACATTTGTTGATTTTTCATTGCTTTTTGGATTTTGTTCCACTTTATCACACCGCACCGTGTATTTATATATTTTTCACTACTTTTGAAGCCGAACATCATGTCGTGTGCAGCGTTTGGATGTGCGAACAGATGCAAACCTGGGAATGGGATTTCAGTTCACCGGTGAGTTGGCCTATGTTTATATTTTATTCATTTTGGTTATTTTATTTTTTGTTTGCATCATAGCCTGTATGAACTGCAATGAGCATTGTAGCTCTGGTTCAGAACATTAGCGAGGTAATGTTTCGCTCTGGAATCTGGACCACAGACTGTAAAAGATGATGCATGATACATTTTTGTCAAATTAATCCTGATACACGCTATCCAAATCATTTGTTTGCCGTGAAAAGTTTGTAAAATAATGTGAACATCGTGTCGCTAGCTTGTCAGTCGGTTTGGGTAGACCTTATCAAGACGACCTGGTCATTCATCTTTATAATGACTTTTTCAATGACTATAAGATGTTAACGTTCAAGTGTGTGTGTGTGTGTGTGTGTGTGTGTGTGTGTGTGTGTGTGTGTGTGTGTGTGTGCTCTGCCGTACAATAACTTGTGACAGCCAATGTGCGTTAGCCCACTCATCTTGTGACATCCGTTTGACTTGTGACACCCAAAATTTGGATGCCACAAGTTTTCTTTGTTTAAATCAAGGTATTTTACTCCCATGGTGCTCTGGTGCGATTTTTAGGTCGGCTGTCACAAGTGAAATTTTCTTAGATTTGTGTGTGTGTGTGTGTGTGGGTTTGTGCTCGTGGACTCCCCTTGGAGGCTGGACCATGCTACTGCATAGTGTGTGTTACACACACAGCTATGGGGCGGAGCCACGCTGATCTGAGGTCTGCAGACAGACCCACTTGGCCACGCTGGACACATGCACACAATCAATCACAGTGTATTTTCTGCACAGAGTTGACTGGACTCGGTGTTAAACACATTTGACATTGAAAGCAGAAGACCTAACAGGTAAAGTAATGCTTCACTTTGCAAGTTTAATACAGTTTTCAACCGAGTGATTGGAGATTAAGGCTGCAACAACTTTGGATAATATTTAACTAGTGGATAAGCTCCCTCTATAGCCGTGAACAGTGATATTAGAGGCGGCGTGTTTTGGCGTGTTTAAGCTCTCTATAGCCGGGGATAGCGAAGGGAGGACCGGGGTGTTTTAGTTCACTCTAGCCGGGTTCCGAAACGTTTTGACCGCGGACGCCGGGGCGCTCGCACTGGACACGGTGAACCTCCATCTGCCGCACCCGGCCACCGCGCCTCGCTCCGGAGCTCGCCGTCGAGCTCGCCGCCCGCTTGCCGCGGTGGCTGGGTGCGGAGAGCTCCGCAGCCAGATGGAGGTTCACCGTGAGCAGTCAAAACGTTTCGGAACCGGGCTTTACAGCGGGTAGACTGTCTGTCTCTCTCTGTACTCTTGGATCCCATGACTCGAGAGGAACGGGCCGTGCTGTGATTGGCTAGCTGGCTCTGTGACAACAGCACGGCCAATCGCGGCGCGACTGTCCTTCTGGGCCATGGGATGCAGTCGTAGTCGTTCATAGTTCATACCACTTCTGTGAATTAACATATTAATCACCTGGATCACATTAATGCCTGGATGCATATCAATGAATGAGCCATATTTTTACCTGCTAACTTAGGCCCAGTTAGTTGTTTTGTCAGAAACAGTCAAAGGAGAACGTTTATAAGAGTAGCCTAGGCTATAGTAACTCATGATGGAACACAGCAGGATAGAAACAAATGATTAGCTGTCTGACTACTGCTCTGCATAACATGTTTTATAGTGTATCCCCTTGTCTGGCATGTCTGTGAATCAGAATTACTATTGTGATACCTAAATTGTTTTTGTGCTACTAAATAAAAAGCTAGGTATCACTGGTGATACCTGTGAAAAAGTTAGTCTGGAGCCCTGTACGCTGGTAGTGTTGGATATGCTACGTTGTTACTGACTGCAATCAGTGCACCTGTGCCCATCCCCCACCCATCCCCCACTTCAGTCCACACTCTAACTGCTAGGCTAGGCTAGGGTAGGGTAGGGTAGGGTAGGGTAGGGTAGGGTAGGGTGGGGTGGGGTGGGGCTGCATTCACACTACGAAAAGCCAAGCTAATGGTTTGCTTGGTAATACAATGTATTCTCTATGCAAACCAGCTTTAAACATTTCCAAGCTTTTTTCCCAGCTTGGAATTTTTTAAAGCTGGTTCATATTTGGTTCCTATTTTGGATAAACTTTTTGAGCTTGTAGATCTGCTGCTTTTTGCTATTTTTGAATTTGGATCCTGAAAATGATTTATTGTATTTAATTCCACTTGCATTTTGGGTTCAAATGTAGTCAGAAGAGCCCATCTCGTGGACCAACACACCAATGTTTTAATTTGTCTGTGATATGCCTACATTAGACTTAGTTTCAAATTGCAACTAAGTATATTTTATACTGGGACTTGTGTACAGAGTTGGAACACCACCCATTGGCTTCCAATGCAGGTCTGGCTTCAGCCAGGCTACCAACATGCAGCTGTACTGGAAGTCAATGGGTGGTGATGCGACTCTTGTATACTGTATTCCCAATATAAAAATGTAAGAGTTGCATATGCGGCTACATTAGACTGGCTGAACAGACAAACAAACATGTGTTTGTCGTCAAGATGGCCATTTTTAAATGCACTTTATTGCGAAATGTTTAGGATGGATGAGTGCAGAAATCAACTTTATATAATAGGCTGTCTTGTATTGCTTTGTTCCCTTTTTTACTACAGTGATTACCAGCTGATTCATTCAGTGAAGAGTCCACATTCAAGGTATTTAAGCGAATACACTTTTTGTGGATCATACTTTTTCATGTCAGTCCCCTTGGATCCCCAAGTTGAGACTTTTAGCCTTTGAACCCACGTTAGTCAGGTGGAAAAAGGCCTTCTATAAGGAGGTTAGAGGCATTTTGGGGTAAAAGTGGGGAACCAGGCCATTTTACATAATTAAAGGGTGCTGAATCAGAAAAAAATGTTTCCCAAGCAAAATTTTGAGTTTCCCCTTATCTTATTTTTTTCTTTCTTTTTTTCTCTCTACTTATTTGTATATTTGGCAGATCTAATATATAGATGTATATGATCATGATCTGCTGTACAACTCCTGTAATTTAGTGGTAAGCTTATTTCTAAATATGCAAATTAGAGGCCACCAACACAGAAACGGTTTAGTACTCAAAGGTGTCCACATGCACCCCCTTATCTTATTTTCTACTGATGTCTAATGTCTAATTTTGCCATTCTAAGGACCTATAAAATACTGATTTAGATTATACTATTATAATATTATTTATATTTTTCTGATTTAGCACCCTTGAAATCGGTGAAATGGCCTGGTTCCCCACTTTAAC
This sequence comes from Nannobrachium achirus, assembly GCF_963921795.1. NCBI lineage: Eukaryota > Metazoa > Chordata > Actinopteri > Myctophiformes > Myctophidae > Nannobrachium > Nannobrachium achirus. Next base: position 29,391 of record NW_027664776.1, on the reverse strand, counting down.
CCCCAAATGCCTATAACAATCACATTTATCACAAATTCCACCATAAAATGACAGGAACTCTTCTTCTAATTTGAACATTTCTTTTTCCAATGTCTACAGATGCCACGAGGCAATCGTGAGAGTAGGCGGCCAAATTTCCACAAGGTGAGTAGTTTAAAAATATAAATATAAAAGTGCATGCTCAATACATACTTTATGGCAGTAAGTAAATACATTTTGTTACGGTCAACCACTGCATGCTCGAGAAAAAAAAAAAAAGAAAAGTTTGATACTTTTGTTACAAAAAAAAAAACATCTCATGCCATTTACCACTGAATTGTATCCAGGGTCGTTACAAGACATCAGATTCCAGAGAGGTATTGGATTGGGTGCTGTCAAGTGGTTCAGACGCAGGATCTGAAGGATTGGAAGCTGATCTGCCAGAAGTTCCTCCACAGCCGAAGGGTTCCACCAGCAGGTCCACAACTCATGAACTCCACACGAGCAGAAGCTGCCACCCTGTGACTCCACCAGGTACTTTGGAAGTAACTGTGGTGTGGTGAATTTTGTAGCAAAGACTTAGCGCAAGTTGCCCATCTATGCTCTAGAAAGTGGGAGCTTTGAAATAGCAGTGATGGTGTTACTTACTGTTCTACAGTGTTTAGAAAAACACACTTAAAATGAAAAATAGAGGGGGACAATTGGAAGGGTTTTCTTGTATATGCTACTACTGTTGTTTGAAAACAAAGTAGCCTATTTGACGTTTGAGTTGACAGTTCTATATTTTAGGGGACTGTCATGTGATCTACCTGCACAGCCTTTGTGATCTACTGGTAGATCACGATCTACCTTTTGGGCACCCCTGCCTTAGACAATAATCTTTCCAATTTTGTTTTTTCAGAAGTTCCTCCACAGCCGAAGGGTTCCACCAGCAGGTCCACAACTCATGAACTCCACACGAGCAGAAGCTGCCACCCTGTGACTCCACCAGGATCACCAGCTTCTGAAGCTGATCTGCCAGAACCTTCGGAAGAAGACTGGTCAAGCACAGACAGTGGACAACGGTGGAGTCCAACTAAAAGTGATATGTGCTCCGATGACACTGGAAGTGAAGTTGACAGGTGCTGCTCCGATGATGACCTTTTCAGCGAAATTGACATGACCGAAGTTCTTCCAAAGACAAAGAGTGCTGTACAGGGCTCCACCAGCAAGTCCATAACTCATAACCATGTGACTTCCTCCGGAGGTTCTGGCAGATCAGCTTCTGACGTTGGTGTACTTGGTGAAAACTTGACAAGTGCAGATATTGCCTTACCTAGGAACAGTAGCAGTGACTGTGAAGCTAATGGTCCAACATTCTCCGCTCCTACAGTGTCTGCAGTAGTCAAAAAATCGGATGGAAGGAGAGTCCGCAACAAGACACATTACTGCCAGTTCTGTGAGGAGGAAGTCAAAAACTTTGCAAGACATCTTGAACGTAAGCACCAAAACAACAGTGAGGTTGCCAAGGCTTTGAGCTACAACAAAAAGTCAAAGGAAAGAAAGACACAGATAGACCTCTTAAGAAAAAAGGGGGACTTCCTGCACAATGCAAATGTTTTAAAGAGTGGACATGGGACCGTCATTGTTAGCAGGAGACCCTTAAAAGAGACTTCAGCAAACACATTTGTTCACTGCCAAAATTGTCATGGCGCGTTTAAACAATCTCTGCTTTGGAAGCATGACTTGAAGTGTCCCAACCGGCCAGAAGAACACGAAAGGACCATCACAGGAAAAAGGAGAATGTTGACAAGTGCATCTTTTGCTGAACCGACTTCTAGCGATTCGGACCCATTCTGGAGAATTGTAAACAAAATGAGGAATGGTGAAATCAGTGATATAGTTAAAACAGATTCTGTAATCCGAGCTTTTGGAATCCACCTACTAAATCAAAATAGGGCAAAACTAAATGACCAAAGCAGACACATTAGTCAGACGCTCAGAAACCTCGCTAGATTGGTCAGGGAGGCAGCAAGAGAGACATCTTTCAAGTCTACTTATGACTTGTTGGACCCTTCCAAATATCAGTCCACAGTCAAAGCAACACTCGCAGTAGCCGGATACAATGCTGAAACAACAGTATCAAAGAGTCCAAGCTTCGGGATTAAAGTTGGTGATACCTTGAAAAAGATGGCAGAATTTTTGAAATCAGAAGCTCTAATAAAACAGGACCATTCTGCAGCAGTCAGTTACCAGTCATTTATAGAAGTGTACAATGTCCGGTGGGGTACCGATGTGAGAGGTCCAGCCAGGAAGGACCTCCGGGAGAGAAAATTCAATGCTCCTAAAATGATCCCTCTCACATCTGATGTGAAATGTCTTCATTTGTATTTGGACCGTGAGCAACAGGATGCTGTTTTGGAGCTGGAAAACGAGCCTTGTTCCAGCCATTGGAGACGGCTTTCAGAGGTCACCCTCGCTAGTGTGATTCTTTTCAACAGACGTAGGGAAGGTGAGGTCTCAAACGTGAAGATGTGTATGTTCCTTAAGAGAAGGATGTCACAGCCGTCTGAAGACCTGGAACATTGCCTTTCTGAGAGTGAGGCGGTGTTGTTCAAACATTTCGTTCGTGTTGAAATTCCAGGAAAGGGTGGCAGAAATGTTCCAATTCTACTAAGCCCAAAGAACGAATCAGCCCTCGTGTTACTCTGCCAAAAGCGAGAGAAATGTGGTGTCTTCCACAATAATCTTCACCTGTTTGCGCTGCCAGGCTACAAGAGCCATCTTAGGGGACACGAATGCCTCAGAAGCTGTGCTGATGCCTGTGGGGCTAAAGACCCAGCTTCAATAACCTCCACAAGACTGAGGAAGCAAGTGGGGACACTCTCAAACGTTCTGAACTTGAAAGAGACTGACCTCGACCAGTTGGCTAGGTACCTTGGCCACAACATCGAAGTCCACAGGGAATTCTACCGGCTGGACATGGAGACCCTGCAGATTGCAAAAGTGAGCAAGGTGTTGCTGGCAATGGAGCAAGGAAGAGTAGGAGAATTCCAGGGAATGAGCCTGAATGAAATAGACATCTCGGCCACAGGTATCTAGACTTGATTAGTATATTATATAGTATATATCTAATGTGTTCGTACAGCTTACAACTTTTAAAGACTTGTCTACAAGCTCACTATGTTTGGTCATGCATTGTTTTCTTGTAGAGCAGGTATTTGTGACTATGGCTAATGTTCCACAAGTGTTAACAATTCTCTTTATTCTACAGAGACTGTTCCAATGTTTGACGTTGACGATTCCGAGGAAGAGGAAGCAGAATTGGAGGAGGACATGTTGGGTAATGAGTCAATTCAATAGCAGATCTACAGGCTCACAACGTTGCAACGTTGGAATAGCATTTGCCAAAACATCTCCAAAATGAAGTTGCAAAGCTGTTGTTTTTCTACCCTACTTACATTGTACGCTGGGTCTACAATGGCAGCCTAAATATTATCTCTGCCAGATCAAATTTAGTGTTTTCCTTTCTGTTGCAGGGACTGATGAAGATGGGTCATCTTCCATAGCAGCAGGCGAAAGGGAACAACCGCAGTGTTCAGGAACTGATGCAGATGTCCCCGTAGCAGCTGGCAAAAGTGGACCACCACAGGGGGCCAAACGTGCTTCGAAGACAGGTGAGGAAGGGTTCATTTGGTTTGTTTTCACACAGAGTTCCATATCTGTAAAGGGTTATGTTCCGGGCAAGTACTTATACAACCAACTCCTTAGACCATAGCTGAGTGGTTAGGGAGCCTGCCTGGGGAACCAGTTGGTTGTCCCTGGTTCGATTCCCGGTCAGGCAGCAATGTGTCAATGTGTCCCTGAGCAAGACCTTAACCCATAATTGCTCCCCGAGCACCGTATATGGCTGCTCACTGCTCCTAGTTGTTATAGGATGGGTAAAATGCAGAGAATAAATTTCACGTATGTGCAAATGTACTGTGACAAACAAGTCCCGAAGGCGTGGGGCCATATTCTATACAATAAGGTTTCTTCTTTCTTTTTTGCTGAATGTTTCAGGAACTGATGCAGATGTCCCCGTAGCAGCTGGCAAAAGTGGACCACCACAGGGGGCCAAACGTGCTTCGAAGACAGGTGAGGAAGGGTTCATTTGGTTTGTTTTCACACAGAGTTCCATATCTGTAAAGGGTTATGTTCCGGGCAAGTACTTATACAACCAACTCCTTAGACCATAGCTGAGTGGTTAGGGAGCCTGCCTGGGGAACCAGTTGGTTGTCCCTGGTTCGATTCCCGGTCAGGCAGCAATGTGTCAATGTGTCCCTGAGCAAGACCTTAACCCATAATTGCTCCCCGAGCACCGTATATGGCTGCTCACTGCTCCTAGTTGTTATAGGATGGGTAAAATGCAGAGAATAAATTTCACGTATGTGCAAATGTACTGTGACAAACAAGTCCCGAAGGCGTGGGGCCATATTCTATACAATAAGGTTTCTTCTTTCTTTTTTGCTGAATGTTTCAGGAACTGATGCAGATGTAGCAGCTGGCAAAAGTGGACCACCACAGGGGGCCAAACGTGCTAAGAAGAGAGCAGAAGATGGAGATGTGCCAACTTCCATAGCAGCAGGCGAAAGGGAACAACCGCAGGGGGGCAAACGTGCTTCGAAGACAGGTGAGGTCGCAGTAGGGGGAGGGAGAGAGCTGGGGGGTGGGAGGGGGATTATTACATCAATATGATTACAGTTATTATGAGAAATATGCCTACATAATTACACAGTTTGATCATTGTTTCATGGATGAATGAATAAGTTAATAAAATATGTGTGCACCACATTTATATCATGCATTGTTATTATAAATAGACATTTAGAAAGTTACAGACATACAATCTTATCCACAGAACACGTACAGAAGGACAAACTGTGGCATAGCTCTGTTTAAACAATGCTGTACCTCCTCCAACAATTATATGCTCAGCCTTTTTACACAGTTTTCATTTTATTTTGACACTTGCTTTGGCAATGTAAACGTGTGTTTTCTCATGCCAATAAAGCTCCTTTGAATTGAATTGACACAAAAAAGGCGTCAACACTGCCGCAAATCCAACAGAAGAAGCTTAAGAAAAAGGAGAGCACAGCAGTGCATTGTGGGGAAGTAGGGCTCAACAAGTGACCATCGAATGTACCCTACAAATCCAAATGCATTGTGGGATGTTTCAGTCCACTACATTAGGGTGCAGAAACGCTCACTACACGTTCGGACACTACTTCAAAATGGCAGAGCCCCAATGTAGTGCACTATATGAGGGATAGGGAGTGAATTCGGACGGACCCACTGAGAAAAAAGAGCATCCATAGAGGCCTTGGTTGTAGAGTGTATTACCTATAGTTGTCTCTGTAACACTTGTACATGCTGCTCCCAGGTATTTCTGGAGACCTTTCTGGGTAGTCCTTGGCTCATTAATTACTGTTCTGACTCCCTGGTCTTTGTTTTTTACCCATCATGAGATGTTTCCCATTTGAATACATGGTAACAAAACAACCTTTTTATAGCCCATCAATGTGCACTAACCCAGATGATGTTGGTTTGCATCATGTGAATAGCATAATTGGAAATGTATGTACTGGGAAATAAGTTGAGGGGTCAAATACTTATTTCCTCCACTGTACAAGCTCCAAATGTGTCTCATCGCAACACATTGGTTTTTGTAGATCTGATCTGGCACAGATGTGATTCACGCTAGTCAGGCTGCCAGTGTAAACCCAGCCTAAAAATCATTATTGATTGAAAGTGTTTTTTTGTTTTGTTTTTTTTTTCATCTAGATGGCCGTAAAACAGTAAAAAAGAAGCAGTGGACGAAAGAAGAGAGTGCAGCCGTCCAGCGGAACATGAGTTTCTTCTTCAAGAAATTACAAGTCCCAAAGAAATACGAGTGCACAGCCTGCATTGATGCAGAACCAGAAGCGCTAAAAGATCGTGACTGGAGGGCTGTGAAATTTTACATTAAAAACCAAATCACAAGCATGAAAAAAAAAGCATATTAATTGTGTGTTTTTTTTTATCTTCAGTGCTTCTGAAAATATGTTGTTTCCAAAACAGCATATTCACTTTAAACTTTAGAGAAAGTGTTTTTGTTTTGATGTTTTGTTTTGATGCTTCTGAAAAAGAATCACTTTAAACTTTCACTTTAAGCACTTTAAGCATTAGAGAAAGTGTTCTTTTTGTTTTGTTTTTTCTGCAGTGTGTTGGTAGACTGCCTTCAAATCTAAAAATATGTTTCAGGGTTGTTTCAATATTTGTAGCGGGATACAGCCAGCAATAGAGGAGCGAAGGGTAACAGTTTTAGAAAAGCAATAAGCCACTGGAGCTCGCAGGTTACCTTGATTTTACCACGGGTAGTAGGTAGAAGACCCTTTGGCGTCTGGTCTGCCTACGCCTTTTGTTTTGATGTTTTGTTTTGATGCTTCTGAAAAAGAATCACTTTAAACTTTCACTTTAAGCACTTTAACCCATTTAGGCCCTGAACACATTATGACGCAATATTTTATGCTTTAAATATTGAAAAATAGCAGATATACAAGCTCACAGCGCGGCACCGAGTGCCGCGCTGTGAGCTTGTAGATCTGCTATTTTTGAGAAATCGTGAACATTAGAATTTTGACCCGATTCTATAAGTGTCTTTTGAATCCTTCTAAGATTATTGGAAGAAACCTATGTTACTATGTCAGCAATCTGGCCAGCCATCATCAAAGAAAAGGTCCTTTTCACTGAACTGGAGCTCAGTTAGTCTGTTCTTGAGAGACTACTATGTCAGTGGTGCTCAAACCTTTTCATGTGAAGGACCCCCCAAAATGATATTTATTTGGCCACGGACCCCCATTTCAAAATATCTAGTTCCAGGGACCACCCAGAAGCAACATTTTAGATACAAACGTTCGCTTTGAAAATACATATATTCAAAGATTTGCACACATTTTCACGACATTTTCAAAAATAGCAGATCTACAAGCTCGCTGTGAGCTTGTATATCTGCTATTTTTTTATATTTAAAGCATAAAATATTGCGTCATAATGTGTTCAGGCCTAAATGGGTTAAGCATTAGAGAAAGTGTTCTTTTTGTTTTGTTTTTTCTGCAGTGTGTTGGTAGACTGCCTTCAAATCTAAAAATATGTTTCAGGGTTGTTTCAATATTTGTAGCGGGATACAGCCAGCAATAGAGGAGCGAAGGGTAACAGTTTTAGAAAAGCAATAAGCCACTGGAGCTCGCAGGTTACCTTGATTTTACCACGGGTAGTAGGTAGAAGACCCTTTGGCGTCTGGTCTGCCTACGCCTACCTGGGGTCAAATCTAGGGTAACCTGCTCCCACTCTTACTTGATTCATTATTTAGATATTTGATAGTAATTTTAGCTGCCCCGCCTACTTCCTATGCCAACCCATTATAACTTAAAACTCCATTTTAACCATGATGGATTCATCAAAAACACACAACCTTTTTTTCTGGTATATTATATTGTCCCCCCTAATAATTATTTTTGGAAAAGAACCTCCTGCAGGAGCAGGCCGGAGGAGACTAAAACATCAAAAGCAATTCATAAAATTAAATGAAAACAGTAAATGAAATTCCACGGCCCCCTCATGTATTAGGACATCGATCAACAGAAAAAAGGTTGGGTGTTTTTTATGAATCTATCATGGTTAAAATAGAGTTTTAAGTTAACGTTAAATGTTCCTAGATGACATCTATGCATGGATTAAAAAATAATAAAACAGTTTTCTGATGCTAGTTTTCTGTAATTGATTACTGCACACATCACATACAAACTCTATTCAGTAATTGCTTATATCTGCTACCTGCTTGCAATTAATAGTCCATGTGTATTATGTTTATGAAGTACTTGCAGTCATTAAGTGTCAGTGGTTAGACCTCACTGTTTTGTAAGAATTATCCTCTTTGAAATAAGGCAGGCACAAAAAAAAAAATCTAAATAGGGCATTCACAGTGTGGTATTGAAAGCTACTTAGGGTAAAGGCCCATTCCCACTGGGCCAGATAACAGATATCTGGAGATATTTCTCCAGATATTTCTCCATGCAAAGTGGATGGTAGATACAGATAAAAAAATGTTTTGCCACAGATAAAAGTATCTGTGGCAAATATCTGTGGTATATTTTTTTTTTAGCTGTATCTACCATCCACTTTGAATGGAAAAATATCTGGAGAAATATCTCCAGATATCTGTTATCTGGCCCAGTGGGAATGGGCCTTAACAGTTATCAGGAGAGGGAAGTCTGGAGATCTCTGCTGGAGCTGTTGACTCTGACCCGATTCTGGATAAGCGGTTGAAAATGGATGGATGGATGGATGGATGGATAGTGCTTTCTAGGGCCTAGGGTCTTTCAAGGTATAATAGATTCATTCAAGAGAGCCATTTTTACTTTCCCTATATTCTCCTATATCCAGGGATAACCCGTATACTGTATATACATACAGTACACGGCCATGCTCTTAAGCCTGGCTAATTGTCTCCACCAGCCGAAGGCTGAGGGAGAGTATGTTTTCCCCTCCGTCCGTCCGTGCGTCCGTGCGTGCGTCCGTGCGTCCTCGCAGTTTGTGAACAGCTAATCTCAGTCACCGTTGGCCCGATCGCTGCCAAACTGAGCACACACACTCCCTGGATGCCAATCTAGAACCTCTGCCCCACATTTTTCAAATCGGCCTCATGGTGGCGCTATAACAGGCCGATTTGTGTGGCCTGGTTGTTACCAGCTAATCTCCGGCGCCGTTGGCCCGATCGCTGCCAAACTGAGCACACACACTCCCTGGATGCTAATTCAGAACCTCTGCCCCACATTTTTTAAATCAGCCTCATGGTGGCGCTATAACAGGCCGATTTGTGTGGCCTGGTGGAGACCTGTGCTCGGAAGAGCACTGCTTCTAGTTCATAATGTTTCTCTTTATACAGTATAGATTAAAGGACTGACACTTGTTTTACGGCTCTTGGTTTACTCAATATAATCTAGTGTTACAGTATATCCCACTGATTCTCTCATTGTCTGCATACCATATGTGATGCTTGCTTGTAGAGCTGTTTTAGCTATTTCAGTCAAAGGAACCCCCCTATGTATTGAATAGATGCTATGTAGATTTCTTATATAGCACATTGATCGGCATAACCGTGGATTCATTCATGTGCATTTTCATAGCACTTTGGACGAATTATTTTTAATGGATTTTAATGTGTTGGAGGCCATTAAAAATTCATTTTTTTTCTTGGAATCTCTTCCCCCCCCCTATTTCAAGTGCTTGCTGCACTTGCTGCTACTTTATGAATGAAATCCCTAACCCAGTTAGCAGTGATTGACATATTGCAGGCTATACAATAACTGAACATTTTTAGCCCATGTTGCCATAGCAACCACTTGATACATGGTATTTCGATATATTAAGGAAAATTTCAGGGGACAGGTGCTATAAGTATGTATTTGAATATCTTAAAAAAACAAACTTGATAGGGAAAATATGAAAAGTAGAGATTTGAGTTTTTGTAGGTATTCATATAAGAAGGGAAAGGAATGAGTAAATGAAGAGTTAAGTAGGTGGCGGTAATCCACTAGTTGGTTTGACAACCGCCAATAAACCCAAGAAGAAGAAGAAGAAGAAGACAGGTTCAGGGCAGGCTAATCGATCCATAGTGAACTTATTAGCAGGCAGGGAGTGAGTGGAAGGCTTTTGGCCTTACAACCAGGTGGTATCGTTCAATTTGCTATGATACTATGGTTGACTCTAAAGGACTACATTATAGGCTACCAAAAAGAAGACATCAAAAGGTAGGAATCTTATTCTGGAAGCTGCTTAGCTCCAGCCAAACATGTTGAGAGCTAACAGATGATTCAAATAAATTACTTGTACGCTCAGCAAAGCTAGATGTTGATAATGTCCATATACGGAGATGTTCATGTTTTTGTTGTGATGTCAGGTTATGTGTGTTGATGTGTATGTTGTGTTATGTATGTTGATAATGCCATATATGCCAATATATGGACATTATGGGCACTGGAGTGTGACAGATGTGGTTGATTTCACAAGTGACTATATCTAAGTCAAGTGTGTAAGAAAAGTATTTATTTTCTTACTTATGGCAGCCTGCGCAACAGGCTGCCATAAGTCAAAAGAGAGGAGAAGTGGGTGGGGCATAAGAGAGGACGCCACAAGTGAGAATACTTTTAAAAATGTGGATTTTCCATCATTTAAACAGATTTTTGTCAAATCTGATAGTTGCTAATGACACCTGATTTTTTTTTGGAGCTGTACGAGCCCTGGAAAGGGTGGTTGCCGAAAGTGAGTATACAGACTCAGTAGTCACAAGTCATGTCAAGGCAGTGTGTGTGTGATTGTGCATGGCCTGAACAACAGCGCCCCTCCCTTAACCCTTAAGTTCTGTTCAGATTCACTACACCTTCGTTCTGTTCGGGTCATTTTGACCCGGGGGATATTTGGTTTTAAAAAGAACAACACTAATATAAATTTTAACTTAACAAATCATCATGATACATTGACTTTGACTCAATACCAAACAATTCATATGATATATATGGTAAATGTTTGCATTTCTGCTTTGCTATATCACATTAAACACTGAACGAGCTAGGCGTTTTTACTGATTTAGCTGGAATTCATGTAAAAAAACTACTTTATTTAATACTGGGCAATATTGCTCATGCTTATAGGAAAAAATGAAAATCAGACAGGGGGGCTTCGGAAGGGGGTGTTAGAAGGGGGGGGGCTGTGTGTCTGTGTTTTGGCACAATACTGTGTATTTCTGTGCATAATTATGTGCTTCCGGGTCAAAATGACCCGAACAGCACTTAAGGTTCAAAAAATATGAGGGGGGTGTAGCATGGGTGCAGTGCAAAAATATTTTTTTTACACGTTCATCTCAGAAGAATCTTTAAGGCCAGTGAGTTTCAGGTGGATAAAATGTAAATTTCTACCTTTTTTTTCCAAATGAAAATGTAAAACGGGTCAAAATGACCCGAACAGAACTTAAGGGTTAACATGTGTGGTCACAAAAGGTACTGTAGGCTAAATAGATATAGATACACCATAAAAATGCTATTATACAGCATACGATTTGTGAAAGTGACAAACGGGCTTCACAGTTATGTCAGGTGTGTTCATATGCTGATGGTGATGCGATTTCAGATCAATTGCTCCAGCCAGCGAGGAGAAACGCTGAGACAGACAGACAGACAGACAGACAGACAGACACTCACTCACTCAGACATTCGCAAAATTATAGTATAGATGACTCGATGTACAAGTCGACGTCGTGTGCATTTGTTTCGTGCAGTCAATTTGCAAACTTCTGTTTATGAGTATACTACAGTGCTTCTTAAAGTGTGGTCCAGCGACTCTCAGGGGTTCCCAGCTTAATAATAGTTTGGGACCAAATGTAAGTGTTAATTTGGGGGTCCTTGACATGAAAATGTTTGAGAATCACTGTTCTACATCCACACAGAACACAAAACCAACATTTATTATTAGAAACTGCTATTCACTGAATACAATCATCCACATGTTTGAATGAGGCTTCACACACTTCTCTAAATACACGTGAAATGGATGTGAAAAACAATTACATTGTTTTGTAGGAAGCTAGATGTCATAAACATGATATACTTAGCTAGGCAATATGGTGTGGCCCAAAAATCATCCCTTATGAATACACATTTAATTGCAGGTACAACATGGGTTATGCTTTGACATCACAGTCATTTCATATTGCACAACAGTAAATGTCTGTCTGTCTGTCTGTCTGTCTGTCTGTCTGTCTGTCTGTCTGTCTGTCTGTCTATCAGATTCCCTAAGGAAGAAGAGAGGAAGAAGGTATGGTTGGTGAAGATGAAGAGAGACAAATGGCAGCCTACAGATTCCTCACGTCTGTGCAATGTCCACTTTGAAGAAGATCAGTTCTTCATGCACAGGAAAAAGGTATATCAATGTCCTGGAATTAATCAAAGAGTGATGAATAGTATCTGACATTGATGGTGTCTGGCTCAGACAACATTGCTCAATTTTGGTGTGAACATTATATCAAGATATTCAACGGTGTTAGAGTAATGTTATTGTTGTTGATAATGTCGTTTTGGCCATTAATGTAGTTTGTTCAAGTTAGGTGACTGACATTCTCTCGAGTCTGTTTGACGATGGCTAGTTAGATTAGGTGTTTGATGCTATTGATTTGCATGTTAATAACAAATCATGTGTTCTGGAATCTGGATAATATTTTAGAAGAGCATCTTAAGTATGCCAGCTTTAGATTAGTCTGACGCTAGCTATAGTTTTACAGTTTTAATGGTAGCCTACAAGTTGTCCTCCCTAAATCTGTTTTATTGGTCCCTATGCTTATAGACCAAACTGGGAAATAAAACACCCATTATCCTGTCAAAAGTATTACTGGATAGAGTCCTTTCCGACCGTGATTGAAATGTATGTTTTAACTACTGATACTGCTCATAGTTTGGCAAAGAATATGACATTACATATATAGTGCCAACACAGTAGCATTATGCTTTTCAGATGCTTGTCAAGGAGCAGGAAATCCAATTTCCAGTACAGTCCAGTGTTCTATATCGCAGATGCTGCTCTGGGTGTGTCTCAGGAATTAAAATATATTTGACACATCCTCTCAGAGAATATCATAGCAAAATATATGCTCAGGCTAATATGTTTTTAAAGACATTTACTGGGTTTTGTAAATGTCAATAAGTGCACCTATTACAGAGAAAGAGATAAGAATTCAAAGCATACAACAATGTTACTTCTCTGTATTCCCACTAGGCATAGTGCCGGTCAGTTGTTTACTTCTGTTTGTGTGCCCACTTGTGAGGCACTGTAAGGCAACTGATGTACACTTTTATACAGTGCCTGGTAAAGTAGGGTCGCACACTGATCAAATATCTTTCACTCTGCACTTTTTTGTAATTTAGCTTGTGATAACATGGCTGTATGCAACAACAAAATAAATGTGTGTAGTGTTCACACCTGTAGCAACACATCTGTATTTAAATAACTTCAAACACAATACATTGTGAAGGTAAATTAACTCTCAAAGACACTGCGAGCTTGTAGATCTGCTAATTCTTTATTATATTTTACCCGATCTTTGACACGACTTCTAAATCCTTCCTCTAAATCAGTGGTTCACATTCACAAACCTTTTCTTGTCAAGGACCCCCAAAATTAGTTATTTGGCCACAGACTCCAATTGCAAAACATGTTTTTCCAGGGACCCCCCAGAAGCAAATATTTGAGTTACAAATGTTCGTTTTTAAATAGATCAATTCAAAGACTTATATTTATTTAGTTTAATAATAAAAAAAGCCCAACGTGAGAAGACACCTCTAGTGCAGAAGAGGTGTTTAAGATAAGTCATGCACACATTCAACACTACATTTTTAAATGTTAACAGTGAATACTTTTCTATTCTGAATACATTCTATTGAAGAAGTACATTCACTGAACATCTTGTCTTATTTCCTCCTCTCTTCCTTTCTCTCTCTGTCTCATTCTTTCACAGTTGTACCAGCAATGTTTAAAGAAGAAGCAAACATCTGTTCATCCTGGCAGAAGGGAGATTGGACGGTCATCTCTTCATCTTCGGACCAAGGCTTGCATGGAGGGAGGCTGGAGGAACAGTATCTCTTCACATGGACAACGGCTCTGTCCAAATCATTAATCATACTTTTAATATAAAACTGTCACCCAGCACTGATCACCCACATTTCCATTTTAATTTAATTTGAAATACATTAGACCACAGGCCGCAGAATGAAATCCATGTGGTTTAAATTTGCCCGTAAATGTACATTTTCACCAATGTCACTTAGATCATGTTAGGGTGCTGGTGGTTCTGTATGTGAACCTAGGCCCTTTCTGTACGCAATTCTGTATGTCATTGATGTCTGGTAGGAAAAAAACCTTGTATGCCCAATTGATTCTTTGTAGTTATTAGTCACAAGCTATTCATAATTGTCATTGTTTTGTTATTTATTAAACCCACAGACACCAAAAAGAATTGTTTCCTAGTTTCAACTGTAAATACAGTTGAAACAACATGTCACATCGTGACAAGTTGTATGCTTGTCTGTTTCATGACTGACTTGGCTTTCATTTACGGAAAAAGAAAACAAGGTTTCTGGCAGACAGCAACGATTAGGCTTGAAAATATGTTTTTATAAATGGATCTAAAAGTTCATAGCATGGCATGAAGTGATGCTGTAGATCTGCAGTTTTGGAATAGCCCAAAGTATAAAATATTAGTAAAGTGGATACACAGATGCTTTCCCGGTGTTGTGTCCCTTGGAAAAAGTACACTGAGGTAGTGATTGTGGACATAGCCATTAATGTTTGGGTTTTAAACTGCTATGTTACACTGCCCCAGACTTAAAAAGATGTTTTTGTAAGACGTGAAGGCAATACTTTTAATAAATGCATTTTGCTTTCAAAATAATTGATTAGAGTATTATCTTAACATATTGCTTGTCATGTTTAAAAAGTCCAGGTACCATTATTCCAGAGTCTGTGTTTGTATAGGAGTATAATTTGCAGCTAGTGAGGGAAAAGCTGTATTGCATTATAATCATGTTTAAGGTTTCTGGATTTAATTAAGGCTGGGATAGAAAGTCAACCTGAATGAACATTTGCATGCATGACATGTTTGCTATGGCTAAAACCTCAAAATGAGTGATGCTATTGGTAGAAACATAATCATTTATTTACACTGCATTTGGATCACAATTATTTACATATTTACAGGAGTGTCGAGTTCAACCACAGTCCACTGGTAAGACTCCCTAATCAGGAGATAAGCGACCATCAGGTCACATACACAAACTGCAGACAATGGTAGCCAATCAGGAGGGAATATGGGAAATGGGACCGATCCATGTTGATGACATGACTTGCGTGAGTTTATGGCAAAATCTCTGGAACTGTCCAAAAATGAGCCTCAGGCCAGTCTGATGACAGGCTATCATGCCTTCAGCAGTCCGATGGTAGCTGTTCAGATCTTGTTTAAACTTTAGAGACCATGGGGTGGTACGACTGGGGTGGTATGCAGGGAATTAGGAGTTGACGTAAGGGACAAGAAAGAGCAGCTTGGGAGAGTGAACAGTGTTATGGACACAAGGGGAAAAAAAATATCAAAAACAACATACATCACATAAGGCCAGACACTAACTGAACTATGTTCAGTGCTACAAATATATCCATTAAAACTCAGCTTCAACAGCAGGGAACTATCTGACTTGAATAGTTTACTGTTGCTGAAGTTGGGCTTTAATGGACTCAGCAAAACCCTTTAAAAATATATCATTTCCCCTTTGGTGAGATGAACTTTGTCATCACGAAATAGCCCAGGAGTGTCAAACTGTATGTGAGGGTGATCTACAAAACTGCCATTTAAACAATGCACATATGTAGCCATAACACTGTTCACAAACCGGCGACCCTTGTCGATCTTCCCTGGATTGGCACCAGCCTTCCACCTGCATCTCTAGGTGATGGCAGAGAAGAGGATGTGCATGTTGGGATGCTGCAGGTGGAGCTGGTGCAAGTCCTCCTTCATTGCTGCGACGAGTTGGACACTTGGGATGTCCCCGAGGTCATTCCCGCCGCAGTGGATCAGGAGGACATCCGGTGCTGCTCTTCCTTGTAGGGCCTGGTTGAGGAAAGGGAGGAGGCTTTTCCACCGCAGACCACCCCAGCCAAACCAATGGATGTATTTCACACCATCCACACCGAGGTTGTTCCCCATGGTCTCCAAAGCTCTCTGCTCCCCTCGCCTCACATAGCTGTCTCCAAGGATCCAGACAGACACCATGGCTGTTGAGAACCAAAACAAAAGTTGGGTAAACACATTCTAATGGTAATAGAATGTTATATGACAGGTGTTGACTTAATAAATAAATCATAATACAAGAGTTTATTAAATAGTCCAAGACTGGTCAAAAGATTAATAAATTACAACTGTAACTGTAAACGAATCCAGAAAAAAGTTTAGCTGTAAAATTGTGGTATTAGAAAAATAAAAACATGACACTGATGTTGCAGACCTGTAGTTCATGTGGTAGATATTTATGATTTTTATTGATTTATGTATTGTAGCACAGTACACAAGTTACTATAACATAGGTTTCGTGTAACTGCAATGAAACTGCAATTTCAATACAATAAAAGTTGAATAATGCTGACTTTATGGCCTTATTGAAACGTTAATGAAAACTAGATGTGGACAGCATCAGCATCTATGTTGCTTGCTTACAGCTAGTTTTAATGAGGAGACCATTCTGATAATAAAAGGGGAGCAGTTAAGATTCATGAAGATATTCATTGACAAAATTTATTATATTATTTGGAAACAGTGAAGAGATGCCTGCCCTGTTGTTTCAAAGTTAACGTTACATAACGTTATGTTAATATATAAATAGTGGACGTGCATTTAATTAACTACTAGGTGCATGTAATTAACTACTAGGATTAACATTTATAAATCGAGTATAAATAGACATTTTACCTCTATTTGGATGATAATGTTTTAAAAGCTGCGTTGTCTCTTTCTGGTCAGTGTGAGCGTGCTGTGGTGTTGTTGTTGTTGTGGTTGCGTTGTTGGGAAAGACCCGCCCTTCACATTTTCTTCTTCGTGAGTTGTATATCGGGAAGCTCCGACCACATTCTCCCATGTATCCCTGTGGTGCACGTGACCGTTGGCAGCCAATAGCATCTCTGGTGGCATTACAATTCTATTTATTTCTATGATGGCGACACCCATTTCAAGGGGTGGAAAAGGGCCATTTGCGCTGCATAGAAACCAATGGCGTCGCTTCGTCCATATTTTTCTACAGTCTATGGAATCTAATGATCATTACATCCTGATGTGAAAGAAAATGTGTCAAAAGAATAAAACATGACGGTTGTTATGCAGTTCTTTCTTTTTCTTTTTACCCCTTGTTCTCCCCAATATAGTAGTTATGCCAAATGATTCTTCCCCACACTCATTTCTCTCTTTTCACTGCTGAAAAACCACTTACAGGCAGCAGCCGTTCGCAACTGGTAAAAAAAATGAACCTAGCCCAACCCTACCCTCCCCTGCCCCTTCTTTGTATATACTGTTTGTTTAGACTTACTGTTTTCTTTTTTGTTTTTCTTTACATATCTACTGCATAGTACTGTGTTCTATTTGTCTGTCATTCAATGTTATATGAGATACTTCAATGGTTTCCAGTGGAAATAAGCTTAGTCTTTTCATGGATCTCCTTTTAGTAGACCTTGTACCAGTGAACTGTACCGTCATGAAACTGTACCTTTTTCTATGCAAACTTCTAATAAAGTCTTCAATCAATCAATCAATTGTATCCTACTGACTCACTAGTGCAGGGGTTTTCAAAGTGGGTGACGGGGCACCCTGGGGTGCCGCGACAGCAGTCCAGGGGTGCCGCGAGATCATTTGATGATATCTGGATTTACTCCAATTATTACTTAATTAACTATATATTTAGTATAATTTTTTAACTTGAAGTACAGAGCAATTTTCAGTCAGTTCTATGTTTTAACCAAAATGGCTATTAGGCCTATCTCATCACTAAAACATGCTATAAACATAAGGTGCTGGGAGTGAAAATTATGAATATAATGTAGGATGAAAAGAATATTTATAGGGGTGCCCTGAGCCAAAATAGTTTGGGAACCCCTGCACTAGTGAATCGTTCTGTCAGTCATTCAGTGACAGTTACACATCTCCTCCACCAGGGGGCGAAAGGCATTAAAGCAACAGTGCCTGGATCCACTATTGCGCATGCGCTAAACACGTTGATCCGGAAGCCGGATCTTCCGGAAGTAGAATGTTTCTGGCGTGGCGTTTCCACAACAAAGGAACTGTTGGTGTTTCATGGTGGTTTTGGGACGCGACCAGGCGTTTGACAACGACGAACCTAAGCATAACGGTGGTTGTCGGGGGGCAAGGAGCTCCGCTGTGTTCACTTGGATCGCGCGGAGGTGCCGAAAGTTGAGGGGGACGAAGATGTACTATTCTGTCCCTTATATCAGGACATAACTCGGACAGACTTTGCAACGCTCGACACGGAGACTCGCTCGCTTTAGCTCGGTGGCGGTGTCTCACGTGGATCAAGTCCGCTTGAGTGTTGGCGCGTGGTGAAAAGCTTCTCATATTAAAAGGAGTTAAAACGCTTCAAATGGAGTCTGTACGGCTGAAGATAAATGAACACATGACGTCGGTGGGAGAGGAGATATTGTGTGTTTTGGAAAAGCAACAAAGTGTTGATGTTTGTTGCGTGAAGCTCGATGTCAGAGTGTTTGTGTTGGAGCGCCTCCGTGCGGCCGCAGAGGTCATGTGCAACCTCTTCCAGAGAGAGATGGAGACACTACACAACAACCAACTACACACTGCAGGTATGTCTGTTACACACACAACACCACACTACACACTGCACCCAGTAAACACTAGCCTTCATTTAGCTCTATGGTTGAAAGTTAGCCCTCATCTGCACCGTCTATCCTCAGTCTTTCTATAGACCGATTGTAGCTGATTACATTTAATCCATTATTCCATACTTGTTGATTAAAAAAAAACAGCTTTAATATGCACACCTGGTTTTCAAATATTGGACTAAAGTAATTTTAAGAGCCAATTTCACTATATAGTTTAGTTGTAGCCGTCATCTGAACGCTACCATTGAAACGATATATCACCGTTTTTTATCAAGTTGTTCATTATCGGATGCTAACAGAATAGTTTGAAATGATTAGATCTCCCGGTTCTACCTCGTAGTTGTAGTTTGGATCCACATGAGCAGTTTCCTGGCTAATTACCGTCTGTCAGACGTCTATTAGTTCTTGTGTTAAATAACGCCGCACTAAATGCCTCGGCGCTCGACATTCGCCTAAACTTAAACAAGAATTGACACAGTCAATATAAAATCTGTGTGCTCGTTTTAGTGTTAAAAAAAGTTTGACAAAAAATGTTTTTGAAAAAAAAAAAAGTTTGAAAAAAAAATTTAGAAAAAAAAAGTTTAGGTCCAAAAATGTGTTAAAAAATCGACCTGATGGTGGCGCTATGTGGGACAGATCCATGTCGATGAGATAAGTGTAGACATACTGTGTAGCGATTTGTGTGATTTTAGGGCAAAAACTGCAGGAGCAGTATTCAAAAATGTGTTTTTAAAAATTTGGCGGGGGTCCCTGGAGCTGCAGGGGTCCCTGGAAGGGTGGAGGTTGTGGATTGGCAGACAAGGATTGTGTGTGGAAAATTTCACATGGATAGGGGCAAAAAAGTGTGATGTGACGTGACAGACAGACAGACTGACGGACAGACAGGCGGTGGAGGTTTTCATAGTAACTGCGACCTTACGGTCGCAATTAGAATCATTAGAATTGTTTATTTTAATTATTATTATTAAGGAACTCTAGAAATCTCAGTTGGAACTGTTACCCCAGTGACCCGATGCTGGATAAGCGGTTGAAGATGGATGGATGGATGGATGGATTATTTTAGAGTAAGCTACTTTATTTACCATTATTGTGTACTCCGCCACATGGGGAGCAATCTTCAATTCAATCTTCAATTCAAAGAAGCTTTATTGGCATGAGAACACAAACGTTTACACAGTGGTGGAAAAAGTACCTACATTTTTATAATTAAGTAAAAGTATCAATTCTGCAATGTAGAATCACTCTGTTACAAGTAAAAGTCCAGAATTACGAATGTACTTGAGTAAAAGTACAAAAGTATTGGTATCCAAATGTACTTAAAGTACCAAAAGTAAAAGTACAAAATGTTTGAAAATAGCAGATCTACAAGCTCACAACGCGTCGCACCGCAATGCGTTGTGAGCTTGTAGATCGGCTATTTTCAAATAGCCTTGGTATAATTTGGGTCCCCATTTTTTTTTTTTTTTGCATTGTGAGCTTTTAGATCGGCTATTTATAAAATGTTTGCCTCTATCTTATATTATTTTACAATTAGGCTAATGTTTGGACATTTTTGATAGTATAGTTTTAGCTTGTTGATTACTTTGGTGCAATAATGGTATTTTTTTTTCTTTTCTTGGGGTAATAAAAAGGTAATTTTCTCAAGTACTGTACTTATAAGTACAATTTAAGGTACTTTTACTTTACTGGAGTATTTCCAATTTTCATTACTTTTACTTCTACTCCACTACATCTCGGAGGCAAATATTGTACTTATTCCACTACAATTATTTGAAAACTTTACTAGTTACTTTGAAAAGTATAGCCTACATAACCACTTCAGCCATGGCTATTTTCAAAGGATATTATTTGGTAACATGTGATACAGAATAATTGTGCATAATGAGTACTTTTACTTTTAGTCCTAAGTGTAGCCTATACTTTTACTCAAGTAGGTCTACATTTTGAATTCCGGACTTTTACTTGCAGTATAGATAGGGTGACCATATTTTCAGCCACTCAAACCGGGACGCAAACCACTGTTGCTTAAAACCGGGACCTTAAAAGCAATGCGCACGTTACCGTGCACGTGCGTGCCCATTCTCTAACGTTCGTGCACGCGCACACACACACACCGCAGGGTTGCAAACAGGCAGTGAGTGATTGTCAAACAGCCTCAGTGTTGAATTCAGACACGCAATGAATTTGTTTATGTTTTCTGATTGGTTGGTGAGCATGTTTTCATGAAAAGAACATGATGAATGTCTATGCAACCACTGAAAACAGCTACTATTATTTTAATTCTGGCGAAAACCGGGACAATCTTGCAGTGAATGTTGAAAACCGGGACATATTAGTGTTTTAGAGATATTTGTCAGGACACTGGGACACGCAGCTTGAAAACGGGACTGTCCCGGGTAAAACGGGACGTCTGGTCACCCTAAGTATAGATACTTTTACTTAAGTAAAACATTTGAGTATACTTTTCTCACCACTGTGTTGTATGGAGAGACCACTCTGTGGGAGAGACGTAATACTATGAGAACGTGGAGCGCTCGGGAAAACGGCTGTTGTAAATCACAGATAATTAGTTTCTCCGCTTTGAGAATCAGACGTCTTTTTATGACTTAATGAGTTTATGACCCTCTGCCAGCCTCACTCTGCCTCAGAAGAGCAGCCAGAAACGGCAGTAGCTTTAGCATGTAGCTAAACGTAGCAGCTGCAGTGTAAAGACGTCACGGTTCTGCGCCTGTGGGGGAACACGTTCTGTGGGGGAACCCTTTTTGGTGTATCACCTGACACGCTGTGCCACTATGGTCAGAGAGCGGCCCGGTGCTACGCTAAAACTCAGGCACCCATTGAATTCTGTGACCATGTACGGTCGCACAAAATGGATTCAAAACACACACTGTTAGTTCTATCGTCTGTTTTAAGACTTTCTACGAGGATTTCATTTGTGTTAACGCAGGGTAAAGTAGCATGCCTTCACCCATGAACAATGGTGGCGTCTGTGGACTTTTCGTGACGTGGTAAATTATTTTAACGTGGACTCCAGGACAATGACGTGAATGCGTCTCTAGGCAACGTGAACGCGTCTAAGACGCGGGATGCGCACGTAATGACGTCACTGACCATGTGACACCGAGACAGCCAATGGGCAAAAAGTCGCGTAAAGGTAGTGCACTCACACACAGGAAAGTAAGTAATCTGTTTCACAGATTTAAAAATAAACTCAGATAATGACCCACAAGAGCTCTCTGTTATAGCAGACTATTGAGTTACATAATTCATTCTGACACCAACACACAAGACCGCATGTCTCCCAGGCCACATCCCCATCCCCACCATACGATACCCAGTAAACACTAGCCGTCGTTTAGCCCTATGGTTGATAGTTAGCCCTCATCTGAACCGTCTATCGTGAGTCTTTCTATAGACCAATTGTAGCTGATTACATTTAACCCATTATTCCATACTTGTTGATTAAAAAAATAGCTTTAATATGCACACCTGGTTTTCAAATATTGGACTAAAGTAATTTTAAGAGCCAATTTCACTATATAGTCTAGTTTAGTTGTAGCCGTCATCTGAACGCTTCCATTGAAACGATATATCACCGTTTAGGACAAACGTGTGTTAGACCATCTTTTTTTAAATACATTTTTATCAAGTTGTAGTAGCGGCTCTTGGTGATTTTGGGTGGTAGGGCTAATGTAACGCCCGGGATTCGAACTCGGGTATCCCGTGTGGAAGTCCAATATCTTAACCATTGATCCAAAGGGATATCCCTATGGACTGAGGGAAATACTAGACTTTTAAGGCCACCAGGCTGAGGCAGTGAGCCACTCTGCAACATCAAGAAATCCATCATACTATATACTATTACTAGCCATAGTTCACTCTGCAGCAACAGCATCATATTATATTATATGCTAGCCATATTTCACCCTGCAGCAACATCACATTCCAGATACCAAGTTACAGCAATGACACTATTGTAGGCCTACTGTATCTATACTTTGTTATAGCAAGAGATGCACATGAACAGAAGTGCCCACAACAAACAGGGGTTCCACTGCTCCAGTGGACATTATGTTTCTATGTTCAGATAACTATCATCATTATTGGTGGAGTTGACAATACTCATCATTTTAAGCATAGGATTAACACAATCCTAAATTAAGGGTCACACAAGATTATCATGTACTTTTTAAACAAAATATAAGACCAGAACCAGACAACTAATGAAAAGGTTTGATTATTACAGCTTGAGGTGGACCTTATATTGCCAAAGCATTACATTATGATACAAAATAATCTCTGTCTCCCTTTCCATATAACTGCTTTTAAAGTGCCACACACACACACACACACACACACACACACACACACACACACACACACACCTGTCTCCCTCTTCACCGTGCCACGCCACCGACACAAACCGAAGCACACGCACGAATGCGCACAATACCGACGCGAACCCACGCGGTACAGACACGAATCAAAACAAACAGACACACACACTGTGAGACACACACACACTGTGTGACACACTAACGCACGTGCGAGCGGTACCGACGCAACCGCACGCGGTACAGACACAAATCAAAACAAACAGACACACACACACACACACACACGCGCACACACACACGCGCGAACACACACACACACACACACACACACACACACACACACACACACACACAGGCACGCAGTCACGTTGACAACAACATCAAAGACAGGCAGCTTAATCCACAGCACATTTCCAACGTTATTAAAGCAGCGACCATTCTTAACTTTGTCAGATAAATGAAATTCACGATACCTTTAGAATGACTGGGCCCACTGTATCCTCCAAAAAGCAAGCATTTCACACCAAATGTACGATTTTGTGGTCTTTCCCTTTGTATTTGCACCACCAGTCTCTTCACTTCTATTTTCTCTCCCGCGAACATGACAGAAAATCTATTAAAAAGTAGATAATATGTCCATTTGATTTGAATTGTCCCACGAGCGATGGCATTGTATTTCTCTTCCTCAAACACAGACATCAGACAAGTTGTCATTGGTTAAAAGCCAGTCACATGGTGGAACTGCAGTGGGCATGTCCTATGGGCTAAATGAAATCAGCCCAAATGGTGACTGAATGAAGCAGGCGTGGCATGCCAGCTGTCAATCACCCAGCTCAACGATAATCACACAGTGATGTCACAGAACTGGGCGTGTTCTTTGGGCTGAGAGAAATCAGCCCCACAATGGTAAGAATATGAAGCAGGCGTGGCATGTAAGCACACTAAGCTGTCAATCATTCCTCAATGATAGTCAATGAAAGCTGGCTTGGGCTAAAGGAACTCAGCCCATTTGGACATATTTGGTGTTTTTTTTGTAACGTTTTGATGCTGTTACTGCTTTAGGTTCCACCAGCATATAAAAATAATATCTCTTCTAAAAAAAAAAAAACTTTTTTATTTTTAATTTTTTTAAGGGATATTTTCCTCCCCATAAGATAGGAGGGGCTAAGCCCCACTAGCCCATATGAAGGAGCCGCCCCTGATCGGATGCTAACAGAATAGTTTGAAATGATTAGATCTCCCGGTTCTACCTCGTAGTTGTAGTTTGGATCCACATGAGCAGTTTAGTCCTTTTAAAAGGGGTGTTAAATAACGCCGCACTAAATGCCACGGCGCTCGACACGACAGTCGCCTAAAATTTAAAAATAAACTCAGATAATGACCCACAAGAGCTCTCAGTTTGTGTTGTCAAACAAAATGCACCGACCTAAAACTAACAGCGGGAGGCAGTATGTCAACTACTAATAGCTGCTGGAACACATGTAAGTTACAAGCTGTTACCGTGGTCCAGCGGAAACGCACAGGTTTCAAAGAGAGCAGTTCACGAGTTCGAACCCCGTCGACTCCCTGTGTCAAATAATAACAGTGCAAGAATGCATTACAAATACGATCAACTGCGGTGGTTCAGGTAGCATACGGCTCTCAGAACCAAGGAATAATGATTTTAAACCCTGCTGGCTGCCATCATTTTCACTAATTTCGGCGGCCGCTAACGGCGAAATGGTATTAAATAAACAAGGGTTCCGTTCGGAACCTAACGGTTCAATGACGGTGATACAACGTCTAGCTAGATCCGGTCTATGTATAGCGTTGAAAAAACTTTAAAATTTAAACTCGTCACAGACCAGATCTAGCTTTACGTCCGGTTACGGCGAAGACGTCATTTGAACGCGTTTTAACCCCCAAATTGCTTAGTGGGTAATGATTAAATAAAATTGTTTTATAGCTATCCATCAATATAAAGTCAGTTTGTGTTGTCAAACAAAATGCACCGAGCTAAAACGAACAGCGGGAGGCGATATGTCAACTACTAATAGCTGCTGGAACACATGTAAGTCACAAGCTGTTGCCGTGGTCCAGTGGTAACGCACAGGTTTCAAAGACAGAAGATCCCGAGTTCGAACCCCGTCGACTCCCTGTGTCAAATAGTGTTGTCACGATACTGGATTTTCAACTTCGATACGATATTTTGAAAAATTTCAATACTCGATACCATTTTCGATACCACGCAACCACGGAGAATTTAGTGCAAAAAAATATTTTTATTTAAAGAAAAATACACAAATAGAAAAATTAAGTTGTCCCCTGTGTGATCCGAGTGCATCGCAGCACAGCCCAAACACCAGCTCTTCATGTTCCAGGACTCAGGAGTCAGTTATAAACTGTAGAGTTAGTGCCATGAAACAGGATAAGGCCCTGCTGGTCCATAGGTCAGTGGTGCATGAAAAGAAGGGACTGCCCATAAGACTGTCTAGGATTTCTGTTTTTATTTCATTGTAGAGGGCAGGGATTTCTGTGTCCATGAAATAATTGTGAGGGAAGGGGATATCTGTGATTTAACTGTTTGAGAAGCTGTCGGAATCCAGGTTTCTCAACAGTATAAATAGGGTCCTGATCCATGCAAATGTAGGTTGCTACAGCTCTGTTCAGCCTTGTTGGTCTGGCTCCAGCATGTTGAGCTTCAGTCTGCTCAGCTTCTCTCTGGTGCTAAAAGAGAGAATATATTTTTTAGACTTTTTATATAAAAAAAATTCTCTTTGAATTAGGCCTTTAAAATTACTATTATCTTATCAATTAATCGAGAAATTAAGAAATAAACCAAAGTATACATAAAAGTAAAGTAGTGAAGCACAACAGCATTAATTTCTGACCATAGTCAACTGTATAATACAGTTTGTTTAATTTGTCATTTTAGTATTAAAGTATTCCTCAAATTGTCACTTTAAACAAAACTTTGTTGGTTTGTTTACTGTTGAGAGGAGACCCCCTGGGGGTCCCAACCCACAGGTTGATAACCACTTGGTTACAGCGTTAGAGGTCCGTAGTACCAGAGCCACAACGGCATCAGCTTGGTTTCTAATCACATATTAACCCATGCATCCGGTCTAAAGCCCGCCTACTCAAACTAGTTCCACTCCCTCCCAAACACATGCAAACTAAGAATCTTTTCCGTATCCTCTCCAGACCGGATATGCCTAATGCAACAGCTATTGTTGGTTATCTTAAAGCGATAGCTATTGCTAACAGGACAACAACGCACTCGTCAACAGGTTTACTGGGCTCGCGGGCCGAGTTTAATGACAAGTTATACTGTTACCAACCTCTCTTAATTCTTTGTATAGATCAGGGTATCTGTCCTTGCTCGTGTTGGCTCCTTTGCACGGAACGTTTCTGTAGCATCTCCTGCAGATTGGCTTATGCTGTCCTTTGCCCTTCCGTGATCATCCGATTCAAAACCAAAGTATTTCCACACTTCACTCCTGGCGTTTTGTTTTTCGACCAACGTGGGTCGTTGTGGTTGTTGCACAGATGCCATCTTGTGCTTTTAGCAGCGAGTAGTAGCGACGATACGCTGCAGTATGTCCCGCGGCGGCAACATTACACGTGAAACAGTGCAATGTGTACTAGTAGAGGGGAGGGGCCGAGGGGCTGCCTGCAGCACGTTGTGTGTGTGTACTGGGCTGGCGCATGTGTGACCAACGAGAGCCGTACCGAACTGTAAAACGTAATATCGATACTACCGGTACTACGGAAAAGCCGTATTGTACCGAATGGATTTTTTTAGTATCGATATTTATCGATATACCGATATTTTTGACAACACTAGTGTCAAATATTAAAAGAGTGAGAATGCATTACAAATACAAATCAGCTGCGGTGGTTCAGGTAGCATACGGCGCTCAGAACCAAGGAATAATGATTTTAAACCCTGCTGGCTGCCATCATTTTCACTAATTTCGGCGGCCACTAACGGCGAAATGGTATTAAATAAACAAGGGTTAAATAAACAAGGGTTCCGTTCGGAACCTAACGTTCAAATGACGGTGATGTATAGACGTTGAAAAAACTTTAAAATTTCAACTCGTCACAGACCGGATCTAGCTAGACGTCCGGTTATGGCGAAGACGTCATGTGAACGCGTTTTAACCCCCAAATTGCTTAGTGGGCAGGTATGTCTGTTACACAGACACAGCACCACACTACACACTGCAGGTATGTCTGTTACACATCCATCACCCAACTACACAGTGCAGTGTCTGTTACACTTAAACTTACATTTCAAATATAAAGTGCTTATTCCATGGCCATAGATGTTGCAATTCTCTTCGGGTGGGTAAAGTAACCGTATCTTCAGTAGTGTTCAATAAAAATGCATTTTAATCTGAATGGTGGCCATTTTCGGCGTATTCCCTCCATATGTTTCAACTGATTGATTGATTGAAGACTTTATTAGAAGTTTGCATAGGAAAAGACAAGGTACAGTTTCATGACGGTACAGTTCACTGGTACAAGGTCTACTAAAAGGAGATCCTAGAAAAGACTAAGCTTATTTCCATAGGAAACCATTTAAGTATCTCATGTAACACTGAATGACAGACGAACTACGCAACCCTATCGGTTGGGGTTGTTTCGAGGTCCCAGTAGACAGAGGCTAACCTGCCGACGCGAGTGAATGCTAACCTGCTCATGCAGGTGAATGCTAACCCAAAGCCTAAACCCTAACATTAAGCTTAAACCTAACCCCTACCCTTACCCTAACCAGACTACTGGGACCTCGAAACAATAGAAATAACAAGATTCTGCCTTTGGTTGGGCAGGTGTGCGGCACTCTGAAATGGCCACTCTTTATTGAAAGATACGGAAGATAAGGGCGGCAGTGGCTCAGGGGTAGAGAAACTGTCATTAGAACACAGAGGGTTCCCGAAGGATTCCCAGTTTGATCCCGGACTCCCTCAGAGTTGGTGCCTTGAATGGGTGAATGTAAATCTATGTAAAGCACTTTGGATAAAGTCGCTATATAAATGCACCATTTACCATTTAAGGGTACTTCTGCGGGCCTGAAGAGAATTGTAGAATCAGTGGTCATTGAGTAAGCACTTTATATTTCATATATCCTCACAACATAATCAGAATGGGGTGCTGTGTGTGTCTGTATGTCTGTATGCACATCTGCAACTCCACGTTCAGCAGTTGTTCAATTGTCTAAAAAACATAATACAAAAATCAATAACGCATATTCCTTGCTGACCATCAACTTTTCCACCTTCAAATGCGTCTCTACTTTTCATAATCACAGAATGTCTAATTTTTTTTTTACCAGATTTTGGCCTGTAGGGCGGCGCAGGGCCAGGCTAGGGCACCAAACAGTATAGGCACTGCTGGGCCTGACTGGGCCACCACACAGTATAGGCAGTGCAGGGCCACACTGGGGCATCACACAGTAGGGACACACACACACACACACACACACACACACACACACACACACACACACACACACACACACACACACACACACACACACACACACACACACACACACAGATCTAGAACAAGAATAAAAAACATAGATCTAGAACACAGAATTCATAGATATAGAACACATAGAATTCATAGATATAGAACACATAATATGTACAGTTAGGTACAGTAGAGTACAGTAAGGTACAATACAGTAGTGTACAGTAAGGTACAGTAGAGTACAGTACAGTAAGATACAGTACAGCAAGGTACAGTAGAGTACAACAAAGTACAGTAAAGTAGAGTACAGTACAGTAAGGTACAGTAGAGGATGGATGGATGTGGGTGGATGGATGGATGGATGGATGGATGGATGGATGGATGTGGATGGATGGGTGGATATGGATGGATGGATGTGGATGGATGGATGGATGGATGTGGATGGATATGGATGGATATGGATGGATGGATGGATGCATGTGTAGCACCCAGCCATGAAACAGCGACAACAGCCCTGCTAATCGGGCTCAGCCCTATTAGCACGACTGGTTGTGCGTTGGACTGGCAAGTGGAAGTCCAGGGTTCAATCCCCGCTTCTGCGTATCACTACATCTGGCGCTGTGAGCAGGGTGAGGAGCGTGATGTCCTCGTGTGAGGGACTAGTGCCACGTCGTGTGCGGTGGTCCGCGGCATGATGTGTGAAGCACGAGGGCGCGCTCCAAAAGACCAGGGGGGTGAATGTAGCACCCAGCCATGAACCAGCGACAACAGCCCTGCTAATCGGGCTCAGCCCTATTAGCACGACTGGGTGTGCGTTGGGACTGGCGAGTGGAAGTCCCGGGTTCAATCCCCGCTTCTGCGTATCACTACACATGGATGGATGGATGTATGGATGGATGGATGGATGGATGGATGTGGATGGATGGGTGGATGGATGTGGATGGATGGATGGATTGCCATAAGTTTACACTATTTTGCATTTTGTAAAAAACTGCATATTTAATGTTGAGCTATCCTAAATTTGTATTGCTTAGCTGCCCCACTGGACTGTATCCATCTCTGGGTACAGGGGACTTTCACATAGGAAAGGGGCCAGGCCCCCGCAGGGGGCTTTTTTCTAGTTTAT